>NC_056745.1:1005192768-1005222768 GCF_019279795.1 Protopterus annectens
CAAGCTGTTGGAGCAATGACTGCTCTCAAAGCCATATATAATGGGACTGAATGCTGTAATTAAATCAAAAGGTGCTTCAACAAAGTATTAGTTTAAAGCTGTGCACACTTATGCATCCCACTTATTGTACGTTTTTTTTATTTTTCATATTTGTTCCTCTAACAGATTTGTTTTTTTTTTTTTTTTTCAATTGCAGTGTACATGTTATAGGTCACATTAAAGGTGGGAAGAGTTTCAAAATGTTTTCTTGTGGTCTCATTTTTGTATATCACAAAATCCTGGCATTTTAGCAGGGGTGTGTACACTTTTTATATTCGCTGTATAAGAGTAATATTTAAAATGTGTCCCTATTTTTGGACCTTTGTCAACCATTTTGTCAGTTTTTGTCCAGATTTCTTGCACTGACAGGTTGTGAGGTATGCTACAGATATGTTACATCTGCAAATAGGCCCATGTGATGACCACTGTGATGTAATGAAGTTAACCCCTGCACAACTGAACATGCACATATTGCAATATGGCTAAGTGTAACAGTTGTGTGCATGGTAAAATGCATGCTCTTAACATGCCTGGGTATTAGTGAGCCAAAACAGGACAATTCCATACTCAACGGCTTCAGGCTGCTGTCCCATATCCAGACCAGAGGGATCTATGTAGTTGTGGGAGATAAGTATTGTCAGCAGACTTACATGTGGCATTGGCAAAAGATGAATGCTGCTTTTCTGCACATGTACAGTACAAGCTCCGATAATACACAATTTGCTGTCCTTCACCATAGATGTGCACTTCTGTGTATTACAAAACCCCACTCACAACTGTGTTTTGACCTGACATATGCATCTAGATACTCTACAGATGCCAGTATGTCTGCTACCGTAGTTGATTGATGTCCACTGCGACCTTACCTGGATGCTCCTCGCCTTTTGTCTGGGTGCCACCCACCTCCGCAATGTGGACGTCTTGACTTTGCTATTAGTGTATGGTGGCTCCCTCAAGGTTGGTACAGAGCTTCTCCATAGTTGTAAGTGGGGCCTGCATAGCAGGACCCCCACCTGTGACTGTACAGTCCCCTGGCCATGGCAGCAGCCCTTCACCGGGCATGATGGATGAGGTCAGTCGCACGATGCCTGACCTGCTCATATGTTCGTGTGTGCTGGCCCACATCATTTATCCTGTGGACGAGGTCATCCCACAGGGTGGTCCACTCCCACAGATGTTGTTGGCTACAGCCAAACATTACCTCCTGGTGCTGGATTATGCTGTCAATAATTGCTGTTGTTTTGGCTTCCATGTAGGGTGGCTGTCTGGCACACTGCATTCCACCTGGAAGACATAAACAGGAAAATACATCAGAGGACCTCATACATTGGTCAGCATTATTTACAGAGCCTGCATATCAACCTTGACTAGCACTAGCCACCACTTACAACCACATCATACCCCTGTCATCTGTCAGCACAGTATGAGCTTGCATTGCACTCCTGGTCCTGATGTGTCATGTTCCCCACAATGAGGGCCAGTAAATTGCATAATCCTTCATTCATCATTCACTTTTGTGTAGAGAGATTACAGTGTTTTCCATGCAGCTAGGATGTCGATGGTGCTCAGGCTTTGTTTGACTACAGTGTGTAATGGAGTTGGGAGCACATGCCTGAGTTCATGTAGGATGCAGACAGGGATATTATCAGGTCCCATGGAGACTTAATTTTGTTGCCTTTGAGTAGCCATTATGGACCTGCTCCCTAATAATGAGGGAAGGGGTGCAGGTGCTGTGCATATTCACCTATATTGATGGGGGGACAGGGGGGGTGATGCTTTCACTTAACCTGTCTGCAGCAGGTAGGCTATAGTTATGTCATCTGTGTATGTGGTGTGATTAACCACGAGTACAGGGTGGGATGGGTTGTTGCCTGAAGACATATGTGAAGCTGGCCTTGTGATTGGCCTTGTTGGATGTGTCCAATTTGTACTCATGGTTAGCCTTACAGTGATTTACCTGTGACCTTATATGCTTGTTCAGACAAAGGTGGACTTGCTTCCAAGTTGATGCCTGTTCCAACTTGGCCCTGTACAGCCAATATAGTGACCTATTATGTGGTTTTCTGTATTGCTGCTGTTCACCAAAGGGGATTGCTCTACCTTGGTGGAGGCGGGTTTTATGAGTCAGATATTGCTGAGTCCATACAGCTATGTAGGTGCTCATATAGCTCTTTGTAGTAAGCATGGACATGAGGTCATAACACAGTTGGACACTTCTACAATTTCAACCTGATAATCATGCTTATTCTAGTACCCATTTCTGTGTCAGGGCAATGCAACAACCAGTAGCTGTAGACATTTATGTCTGTTGGATGCACTGAACATGTACAGCTAATTTACCTGATGTTTTTCATCTTATGTCTGTTGTTTTGAGGCTTCCAGCTACACCTACTCATACATACATGTGCACAGGTAATACCTCATATACATTTCTGTTCTATGTCAGTATGGCACACTGTATTTACACTCTTGCTGCTCAGTCATACCTCTCAACCTGTTATATCAGGACATCTGGATGATGGCACACATAAATGGGGGGCAATGGCCCAAAATTAGTTACACTTTATTAATATTGCTGTAACACACTTAAGTCAGTTGATAGCACAGTAGGCTTTGCATTCACAAAAATACCTGGAGGATGTCCAACATTCATATGTATGCTATTATGCTCTGATGTCAGTCTTCACAGATTTTCCTATGATTTGCCAGGCAAAACACAACTCTATGAGCAAATGACTACAAATATGAGGCACATATGTGGTCAGTGTGCAGAACACTGGACAGTTGAATGGTATGAGCTCAGTATATCACATGTAGTTCAACACACACTCCTGCGACAGTAGTTTACTATGCACATACCCTGTATAGGTCTTAGATTTGTAAGATAAACACGTGTATCATAGTTGTATTCACAAGTAACATATGGATATTTATGGCATCCCAGTAGCTGGCCTAGCAGTATCACAGTCAGTATTTATCAACAGACACTCCAGTAGTAGTCATATATGAGCCGTCCTTTCTTGGGGTGACTCAGGGGCCTGAGCTGTGATTTGTGTCACTGCAGACAGAGCCAGATGCTATGGCCATAGGTGCTGAACAGCAATATATCAGTATAGTGAGTCTTGTTGAGACATATTTGTTTAACTTCCTAATTCCCATTATTGTATACCCCCCTACTGCATTCCATTACATGCTTACTTGTTTGACATATCTGTTTTTTCCCAAGTATTCTTGAATTTACACTCTCTCTCTCTCTCTCTCCCTCTCTGTCTAACCACATAGAGGAATAGACCTGTTTTGCATAGGCAGCAGCTTGCCTTTTGTAGGTAATGCTTATGAGCAGGTGATGGTCTGTGCACCAATTGGTGTCCCCACTTGCTAACTGCATGCATAACAGCTGTGTTGTTATTCCAATAGCCAGTGGCATGGCAAACACATTCCTATAATTGATACTTCATGTGGGCATTGGCCCTTTTCCTTGCCTGTGAGGAGGACATCATGGAGGTGTGTGAGCTACAGCATCACAGAGGGTAGGTGAAAATACCTCTTACAACAAGACCTGTAGAGACAGCTCAACAAAATGGGGGTGTAGGTTCCAGACTTAGGGACAGAATGTAAGTATTGCTGTTATACAGCAGGAATAATGCTAGTTTAACAGAGTTTGTCTGGACATGCATTTTCTGCATAATTTCAAGCATGACAGTGTTATGAGGATGACATAACTCTCAACTGTAGGGCTATATGCAGAATGGCTACAGGTCTGACTCTTATGTTTGGTCTGTCCCTCAGACACTTTTTGTCCTTTGTAAATCAGTAGGATACTGTGAGGATTGCATTTAGTAAATGCTAACATCCATTTGTGTTTCTGACTTCATATCCCTCAGAAAAGATATGTTACAACAAACCCTGTAACACCAGCAACTTTCTCAGTTTATAACAGCAATACTACAAATATGCCCCTAGTTTTGGGCCTCTGTCCCCCAATTATGTCAGGCTTTGTCCAGATGTCATGCAGTAAGAGGTTGATAGGTATGATATATCATTATTTACTGCCTTCATTCCTGATATTGTCCCAGTGATGTAGCAGAATCCCAGACATGTTATGAGGAAGAGGCCATATATATGAGGTCAAAGCCTGGACATTCTGTGGGAATCTGTACAGTTGAGAGGTCTGTGTATGTCTGGCCATTGTTAACAGACTGTCAGGATTGTGTAGCAGTGTAGTGTGTAAATGTTAGTTTAACTGTGTAGGGAGGGGGTAGATTTGAGTGTCATGGGTGCTTTTCTATCTGACTGTGCATGCTGCTCCAGTTTCTGGTGGTCTATCATCTGTATATGTTTGTAGGGGCAGACTGAGAAATGTCCCATACCACCTCAGGATTCCTACTACACTGTGACTTGGGGCAGTATATGTAGGGATAGTGTGTGAATGGCAAACAGGATATTTTTGTTCACACAGTTGTTATACTCTAGTGTTCATTTGGCTTACTGGTATGTTGCTGTGACTGTGGTGCAATTGGTTGTGGGTATGCACTTTCACACCAGTGTCTGTTTTTCACTACTGTTACATCCCTGTAGTGCCTGATATATTTTCAAATGCAAGTGAATTTTCCATAGTTGATTTGAGGTAGTGTTGTGTCAGTCTGACTGTAGTTTGGATGGTGCTTGGTGACATGGTTGGCAGCTCAGTGTAGTTTCCCTAGTTTTATGCTATATCCAGATATTTGTAGGATGTCCAGTTGTCTGGCTCATATCTTTGGTCTGGTCCCCATAACTGTTGTGTATTTCTGATAAATCAGTGGGATGATGTGAGGATTGAAGTCACTAACTAATGACAAACAATTGAGTCTCAGACTTGTGATATTTCAGTCAATATATGTTAGAAGAAATGGTGTTACTGCAGCAACTTTCTCAGCTTATCTACTCAAGTATTTCAGATACGTTCCTATTTTCATGCCTTTGTCCCCCACTTTGTCAGGCTTGGTCCAGATTTGTTGCACTAAGTGGTTCTGAGCATACCTCTCAACTGCCCGGATTGTCGCAGAATGTCCAGGTTTTAGACTCACATTTTTGGTCTGTTCCACAAATGATTTGTATTTTTCTGGTAAATCATTGTTATGATCTGAGGATTTATGTCAGTAAATCATGACATACATTTCAGTTTCAGACCTCATATCATTCAAAAAATGTATGCTGAAACAAACCCTATTACTCTAGCAACTTTCTATGTTTATAAGAGCGATATTTAAACTATGTCCCTATCTTTGGCCAATTGTCCCCCCATTTTGACAGCCTTTGTCCAGATTTCTTGCACTAAGAGGTTGAGAGGTATGGTTCTGAGGTATGACTGTATTACATCTTATATATATATATCCATATAGCTATCTATCTGTATATATATATATATATATATATATATATATATATATATATATACATACACACACACACACACACACACACACACGCACATATATGTAGATATTTTTATATTTTTATATATATATATATATATATATATATATATATATACATATAAGGGTTTGTGTGTGTGTGTGTGTGTGTGTGTGTGTGTGTGTGTGTGTGTGTGTGTATGTATATATACAAAACCTGACTGATTCCACAGAGTTTTTTCCTTACTGTTGAATGACTCTACCACATGATATATTTGAAAAAGCATAAGAAATTCCTAAAGCTCAAATGTTGTAGTAGTACATTGCTCTGACTATAGTGTACAGGGTCCTGGCTTCAAGACATGGCAAGGGTGATTATTTTGTTGCTGGGCAGAATAAGGGCTGATGGAGACAGAGTGATTAAAGCACTTTTAAGCAGTTGTAAGCAGGTTTGTGTGGTTTTGCACAAAGTTATGAGATGCTAACAGACTGTAAGTCCTCTTGGCTTGGCTTAGCAGCACTTATTCCCACTTAAACCTGACCTAATTTTATTTAAAAAAAATAAAAATGTGGGGAAATGGGGGCAAGCAGGAGGTTAAACATTAGGAAACCCAGCTAGGAATGTGCAGGATGGTTGTAGGAAAGGACTATAGCTCTACATTTCTTCTGCAGCAACAGCTGTGAATAATGTGTAGAATTTGGAATTTACAGCCTCACAGCTGTTGCTGCAGAAGAAACAGCTATGAATAATGTGTAGAATTTGGAATTTACAGCCTCACACCCCACGGGGAAGGGTGTTGGTGACAGACATTTGTAGAATAATGTTTGGGTAGATTGATTAATTTCACTGTACATGGGGGCAAAATGTAGAGCTATGTATGGGGCAATGATTTTTTGTGGGACAGATGCTCTTTTTTTAAGGTGAGAGTGGGATGTTGGGGAGGGGCTGTAGGTATGTTTGGGGAGGTAGGTTGGGTAGGATAGGTTGCATTCGCAGACAGACAAGACAGACAAGAAAGCAGACAGGGGCAGTATATGACACATGAGGGGGGTAACAACTTTGATTGAAGGGTGGTTGGGAATCTGAAGCTCATGAGCCCCTAAATGGATACAGTGTGATGAGGTCCCCATCCATGGGCAGTCACCACTGCACCTTCATGGCCCCAAAGGTGACTGTGCTGGGGGCTGTTTAGGAGGAGCAGCCTGCCCTTCAAGTTGCACTAGGTGGCCCTCCATCTGGCGCAGCTGTCCATCCAACTCCATGTGAATGACACTGTGCACCATACCCCAGATCTGGTGTTGGGTGATGGGCTTGCCTCCACGCCAGTGCTCAGGGGTGATGGGCCCCATCCTCTGAAGTGGTTATAACCAAAGGTGGTGCAGGACGCAGAGGAGGCAATTCTGAGTTGGGTCCCAGATGTGCCGGGGCCTGGTACAGTGGTCACATGAGGTGGGACAGGCAGTTCTGTTGGGATCTGCCTTCCCAAACATGCTATGGTGTTGAGGATTTACAAAATATATTGGTTAGTCATGAACAAAACATTTTAAAATTAGTTATAACAGCATGCATTGTTGTTCCAGTTAACCCCATACAACAGATATGAAACAATTGCATAGCAAACAGAGCACATGCAAAAATGAACCAACAATATGCATTGTAACAGCATGCCATTAACATTGATGGCAACAGGCCAACAACAATGGTATTTGAACAAGGTATGTTAACATGCAACCAATCAAATATATGAACAATAACAGAACACATGCCCCATCATTAGGTTTTGACAACATACCTGTAGTATAGGGATGATAATTACTGATGCAGATAAGGGGTGGGGGAGAGTCAGAAAGTCCATTAACAATTGTTTAGGCTTCTATTTTTCACAGCTGTACTCAATACTTTATGGGTCTGCCCTCACTTTACATCTACATATGGCCCATAGCTACTGTAGTACAAACATATGTGTTAAACAGTCAACCTGAAATGGTATGGGTCAAACTGTGACAACTCTGGGTACATGACTAGAGGGGACTTGTACATGTCAGGGTTATATATCTGGCACAAAATGGGTACCCTGCATTGCTTTTATGTGAGTGTGCTACTGGCATACTTCACCTTGTTTCCTATCTGTGTCCAGGGTTATTGGCAGCAGTGACCACAATCCGTGACAGCATGACACTTGAAAGACATGTATCGGGAAGAGTGCATATTGTATGTACCTATCCTGCTGTCATTTGCAGGCATGGAGTTGGACAGTGGAACAGTTGTACATGGTGTATTAGTATACCCTTCATACAGCTACTACCAACATTTCTATACCTGTAAAACCTGTGGAGAAAATATCTAATACTACCTGACTGTTTCTACATTTATTCCTGACTCCTTGTGTGTAAATAGGCACACACCTTACTACCATTCCCTGGATATGAACAGTGTCTAGTTTTGCAACATTAACAACTAAGCTATTTCTCATCACACTGAGCTACTGGGGAACTGTTGTTTCTTGCTTGACTGGTTTCTTCCTTATACTCTCTTGTTTAGACAGTCTGACCTTGTAATCCTGATATGCATGCATGACAGATAGTGTACTGTGCATTAATCCTTTGAAATAATACAATCTGGAAAGCAAATGTTAAGACATGGCAATGCTGCATGGGACACACTGTGATACATTACAAATTACTATTCAGGGTTCAGAGCGTGGTGCAGTATATATTTCATTTATAACATGTTTTGCAGATCCACAATCTACATTTTTCTTAACAGCTAGTTCTCAGAACAACCTCAGTTAATCCATACTGTCAAAGCCATATTTGCTGTGGGAGAACCTGTATACATTCTATTTCTACAACAACATACCAGAGTAAACACAGCATTTTGTGGTATGGATCTTTATTACAGTGACATGACACAGTGCTTTAGTACTACATATCCTTAAATCAATATTAGTCAGACAAACTTTATTCGGTTAAAACAGTAACATTGTACCTACTGGTAGTAAACAATGTACTCCTTCTTAGTTATTTGCACTATATACTGCAAGACAGATTTGAACTCACTAGCCTGTTGGTGCAGCCTTAACAGTCTGTTGGCATGGGCTTCGATGTTGCTAGTCCTCTCTGCTGCAGCTGTAGGGGGGGAAAACAAACATTATGCATACCTGTCTATCACATATTCAGGCTAGACTTTGACACAAACTACTTGATACTGATACTTACACAATGCTGGAGCTTTCCGTGTCCGTGCATCTTGGATACACTGGGCCAAGAGCACCCCCTTCCACTTCTTTAGGTTGGCATAATAATGCCATACCTGCTCACCAGTTTGGGGTATCCCAGTAGCACTGGTGAGATCATGTGCAAGATGGTCCCACGCCCTCTGCTTTGTATTGTGAGCCCTGGTACTGGCCCTGCAGCAGTCTCTCATCATAGTTTTCTACAAGGAGTCCAGCCATGACCCAGGACTCCTGAATGCTCCAGTGCTGTACCCAAAAGCTCGCTGCTTCACCAATGCCCGACATAGTACCTGCACACATCAACTACAACAGGTCCTGGCTGTATTCCTGCCTGTGCAGTATAAATACGGCCATAGTCCCACCCTTTATTGCCATTGGACCATTTTGAAAATGTTATGCTCAACTAAGCAGTGTGCAAATCTGCTAAGCTGAGTTAAACAGTACTTAAAGGGGTACATTCTGAACACTGCTTAACAGTGTGCAAATCTGCTTAGCAGAGCTAACTGCTGCTTAGCATTTACATTAAAGTAATGATTAAACCAGATTAGCATAGCTGAGCACTACTTAGCATTGTTCAGTTTTCATTTAAAAAAATATCAGGACTGTAGATTAATTCATCATTACTGACATATTATTAAGTGTATATGATTTACTTTACATGACATCCCCCTGTGTGCTTTCATTACATTATGTGACTATACTCTATGGGACACTTGTGTATACATGGGTGATTTCACATGTTATATGAACTCATGCTCCCATTTTGGACCAGCTACACTACCCTGGGTGAGAAATATTACTTACTACATAATTTAACATACAGAAATTACTTTTAACAATACTTTCTCTTGTAAAATAAAGTGCCTTTTTGGTACTCGAACAGTGAACACCTGCATGCAAAGCCAGGACTCTAACTACTACACTATCTTGTCATTGAGATTTGAGCTGTACATTTTTATTTAGCTGCTATGAGATGTTTAAACAATCCCAAGCAAAGGACCCTCACACGCAAACCCACTAAGCTACACTTAAAACATACCTTAGAATGGAAAAAAAGAAATTAATAAAACCACTTTATTTACATGTATCAATACTCCTTGTCAGTCACAGTAAGGGCAATTGTATGGGGACACATAAGGACAGATTTTAAATATTGCTCTTACAAACTTAGAAAGTTGATAGAATAATAGGTTTTGCATTAGCATGACTTTCCAAATGGATGTGGCGTCTTAAACTCAAATGGTTGCCATTATTTAATGACTCAAATCCTCTGCTATTTGCCAGGTAGGGACAGATATTTGGGGGAACACACCAGAAATATGATGTTGCATACTTTCCAACTGTACAGATTTTTGCAGAACATCCAGATTTTTGTCTCATACTTTTGGTTCATTTCTCATGTGCTTGTGGTTTTCTAACAAATCATTAGCAAATCACTGTCAGGGTTTAAGTCAGAAAATAATGACAGAATTTGAGTTTCAGACTTCATACCCTTCAGGAAATGCATGCTATTGCAAAACTTGGTATTCTATTCACTTTCCGAGGTTGTATGAGCAATATTTAAAAAGTGTCCCTATTTTGGAGCTTTTGTCCCCCATTATTTATGGCTTTGTCCAGAACTTTTGCTCTAAGAGCTTGAGAGGTATGTGAGGTGGACATCTGGACATTGTGCAGAAACCTGTACAGTTGAGAGGTATGGCCATATGGCACATTTGCAATGCAGAGGCTATGTGACAGTACCTGTCACATGCCCCCTGCATGGCTTCCTATCTAAACTTCCTGCTTTTAGTGTCCACAGACTCTGAAAGCACTTGGAAAGTGCCATACAGCACTTTGACAATGCAGGAGGTGTGTGACAGTACCTGTTACACACTCCTGCATTGCTTTCTAGCCAAGTGCCATACTGCACTTTGACAATGCAGGGTGTGTGTGACAGTACCTGTCACACACACCCTGCATTTATTTATTAATCT
Organism: Protopterus annectens; assembly: GCF_019279795.1. NCBI lineage: Eukaryota > Metazoa > Chordata > Ceratodontiformes > Protopteridae > Protopterus > Protopterus annectens. The sequence continues at coordinate 1,005,203,410 of NC_056745.1, forward strand.
CCTAGCTATTTTAGTGTCTGCGCACACTGAAAACCATTTAAAATGTGCTGTATGGCACTTTGTGAATGCAGGGGGCATGTTAGATGTGCAAACACTACTTAAACACACCCCCTGCACTCAGTAGTGTTTATGTCCACTTAGCCTTAGCAGTAGTGCACTTTCATGAATATGCAAGGTGTGCTGCTGTTAAACCTATACGGAAATGGGCACAGTTCACTCAGTGAAGGAATAGCACTATTCCTACATGGAGTTTATTGAGTCCTGGGGTCTGTCTATCTGTCTATCTAGAAATAGGTGTTATGCCTTTGGTCAAAACTTTCACTTTATCAAAGCACTTTCAGGAGTCTGTACTGTTTGACTGGATGGTTCTTGGAACATAGGAATAGTGGGATCATCCAGTATGACATATGAGGAAAGGATAAACAAATGATAAAAATGTAATTTGTATGGAAACGTTCAAAATGTTGGTGCTAGATTCCAAAACCTATTTGAGGACAGTGCACCACACTAAAGAAGAACTTTGGAATACCAACTGCGGATGCAATTTCAGAAGATACACTGAAAGCGGTCAGAGTATTTAGCTATTCAGAGTAGGATAATTATGTATTTCTTGCGAGCCTGTCTGATTCAAAAAAAATTGAGCATGCCCAATGTAACTTAAATACAACAAACTGTAACATTGACTCTTTTGCTGAAATCCTCGGCATATGCTATACCATTTCACAAGGAACAGGAGCTGCTACTATTGATTCTGCCATATTCTGTGAGAATGCTGAAAATAATAAAAGAAAATGCAACATGCAGTTAATGAACTACAAAACGCTGCAGTGATACAAGCCATAAATGAAGATGTGGCTGTGTACCCTAGAAGGCAGGTAGCTAGAGTCTGAGCAAGGCTGCATTTAAACCAGTTGTCAGACCAAAAAATAATTGACAGGTATCTCCTAAACAGACAGCTGGTACAGGCTGTCTGCAACATGTGTTCCTCACGTATATTTGTGTGAACCCTGTCAGGAAATCCCATCCCCCTTGAAACCAAAGTGTTTGTCAGCCTGATTGTGCTTGCATCTGGGACAATCCAGAGACACATTGAGGATGCTAAGAGAGTGTCACAGATAGCTGCCATGCTGCCAGTCATATCCTGGTGAAATTCCTGGCAGCAATGTATAGCAATGAGGATTACTACATATAATTCAAATCCAACCACATGAAGTAGAGAACTGCAATGCACCAGTTCTACATTGCAAACCTTCTACATGTATTCAGTGCAATATGTTGCTCGCACATCCATATCAAGACCCCAATACACCCTGAAGCAGACCAGTATATAAAGAGGAAGGGATGGCCATCCTTGAACTGCCAGTTTGTGTGTGCAGCAAATAGCAACATAACAAACCTCACGGCAACACACCGTGGAAGTGTCCATGATGCTGTCATATGGAGGTAAAGTAGACTGAGGGCTGCATTCCAGCAAGATGAAATACCTGACGGACTATTACTGGATAAGGAACACAGTTAGGTTGTAAGCTAAGTTTATCCATCCCAACACTATCCATGCTTACGTGTGTTTACACACTACAACAAATGACTGTGGTTATGCATTTGAGCTATGGCTAATGACCCTGTAATGTGAACTATCCAACCCTGCACAGGAGACCTACAACAGAGCAGATACAACAGTCAGAAATACCATAGAGCATGTGCTCAGTGTACTGAAAGCTAGATTCACATGTCTAGATACATCTGGGGTTCATTGCAATACACACCTAAGAATGCAGCACAGATGATAACTGTGTGAGTCATGCTGTACAACATGCTAAATAGAGCACATGGCAGTCTTTCAGCTTCAAGTGGGGGTGAACTATGTCAGGAATCACAGATGTCTGAAGATAAAATCCCACAGGTATCAAAAGAGGAGCAGGAGGACATAGGTGTTAGAAGACACAGGAGTAGGCAACATAGGGTGTGACCATAAGTGCAGGCCCAGGCAACACAGTAGCATCTGACCCACAGCTTTGAGTCATTACAAGCCACACATACATTAATACACAAATTAAACACTGATATTCAGATGTAGGCCCACAACAGCAGCACAGATTGCATCTAATGGCAATTGACCACTAGATGCACACACTGAGCATCACACATAACAACATAATCATAACATATAACATTATGAACTTATACAAGTCTAATACAACAGGGATCATAAACTCAGGGCACAAATGACCCAGGTATGCATACAGACTAAGTCATGTTACACAGTAAGAGGCACATATCAGTGCAACACATTCGTATCTCCACTATAAAAATCTGCAACCAGGTAAACAATGTAAGGCATAATACTGATTTGCTTTTAAAATGCTCTAGAGACCTAAACCTTGTCACCACAATAAACAGGACATGCTGGAGGGATAGATTCCAGTCCCAGAGACTTCCTATACTCTGGTACAAGCTACCCATCTATGTCAAGCAAAGTTCTTCATTAGCACTCTTCAAAAAAAATCTTGATGAGTGGATGAGAAATAGGAAATACACCCTGGTGATCACTTCTGTGTCTCTGCTCAACAGTGGCACAGGAAAATAACTTTCTTGGGTGGCGTAAGCCATGGAACCTTGTGGCTAGGCTTACATAGGCCCTTGGGCCGATAGCCTAGTATCTACCTATGAACCTATGAATATCACAAGCTAAATATATCACTGTAATGTAATAAATGGACTCAGCCATGCTTGCTACAACTGTTGGACTTATGTGGCAGCAGTCTCAATATGGGGCTATTGTTTGTGGGCCTCATCGTGTCCACCATTCAATGTCCCCTCATTGACAGAATGGCACAGCTAACATACTTTCATTCTGAGAAGCCAGTGACACCATTACTTAACAATGACTGTGCTCCTGTCCTTCATACAACATGATCTGTGGGATGGAAAATGCATAGATGTCAGGTTTATTACATTGCTGGGAACATTTATTTGCCTGTAGGAGTAAGCAGACACCCTTTTGACACATGGGCATGCACACCTGCTGCATGCCTATGTCAGATGACATTATCAGTGCTCTGCACAGCTATCATCATGTTGGCAACTGTCAACATCAGCAGCAGTCAAAACATGGGTTTGTTGTTCATAGGCCTCATCCTGTCCACCATCTGCTGTCCCCTCACTATCAGAATGGCTGGACAATTTTCCATCCACAGCTGCCTCCACATGACTGTCACCATCTAGGCTAGACTATATCACCATGTCACTGTCCTGTGAGCCAAGGGTCATGACACCATACTGAGACACATCAATCCCACATCATGATCACTGTATGGATAATGGAGGATCCAGGTAGTTGTGCTAAAAGAAGAGACAAATGACACAGATCAGGACAATGTGTTTAAATCACATGTTGGATAGCCTTAAAGACATATGGTACATATATCTCACTGCAGTGTTGCAGATAATACGGACTTGATATCAGGTCTTGTCTGTGTATGGGCCATGGAATCTACATAACAGGGAGTTGAATATTAGGTTACATATCCAACATATATGATACAGGTAATTAATACAAACATACACACCTGACAAGTCCTCATGGGAATATTGTGTGGTAGAAGAAAGCCATACTTCAACTATTGTAGGGAAACAAAGTCAGCATTACTAATCATGCCATTGCCAAGAACTATTCCAACAGAGTTATAACATACAGAAGGTTTTACATAGACATACCACTTTTTTGTGCACTTGATGATGATGCAGTCTGTCCTATGAATGGGTAGAAGGACACAGTATTAATGGAGGACAGGAACAGGAGTAACAGCAATGACATGTATGAAAGAAAGGTAATAGCATACATCTGACAGATTCACACTGTTGTGAGTGTATGTGTTGTACTGCAGATCCTGCAGTGGGAAAGGAAGGAGAAAGGCAACACAGTCATCTATGCAGGCAACAGAACACTGACAGCATGACATCTATGACACTGTAACAGGGGCTGTGGGTACTCACGTGATGGATGTTCACCTGTTGGCCAGATGTCCCTGTGTAGAAAAACAGTGACATTAATGTCATATATCACAAGTAAACTCCACATTGCTGCAAACTATAAACCTGTTGTGACAACATACTTGGTCAGTCTGTACTTGTACCTGGATGGCTTGGGCCCCAACATGATGCACCTGTAGTGTTCACTGTTAGTGAAATATCAATATGACAACAAACAGCAATGCAATAAAATGAACCTGGGGCAGTTACAGGTAGCAGTCACAGTAACACTGTATGGAAACACTCACTTGCCATTCCCTGGTGTTGTCCAGAATTAGACGGAAATGGGAAGATTAATGCAGACAGCTTTTTACATGTTAAAACAGGTGATCTGGACCACCATGCTGATATAAAACCAGTAGTTTAATAAAATGCAGTAGGTTAGCACTTTCAGGTTTAAAAAGCCCTTCTTCAGACAACATACAAAAGTTATGAACACCTTTTAAAATACATAACAGCCAATCAAAGACAGTAAAAGCCCTCCTCTTTTTTTTAAAAAAAGGCTTGATAGGAATGCTCTATCACCACCCAGATTGATTATCCATCTAGTTTCACTACATTCTGTTATATTTCTCAAGTCATCCCCCCTCTCCTGTTTGGATGAATAACCTGCAAAACCATAAAAGAAAATACGTGCCCAGGATACTGCTTTACATGCTGATACAGGGCATTATGTGTATTGGCTGTACATATAGCTGACATATGTTGTAACACCCTGTCTTTCAATCTACAATTTGTTTTACTGACATAAAATGAACACCATTGCATACAGTCAGCCAAGTATATAATATTTCTGGTCAAACAGTCAGCATATTGTTTCAATGAATAGCTCTTTCCAGATACTGGATAAATAAAGGTGTTGTTATGTCTAATATATTGACAAGCTTTGCAATGTCTGCAGGGGAATGTCCCTTGTTGCCCCATGACAGGTTTCCTAACCCCCTATTGGTCTGTACAGAGCAAATCCTTCAAATTCTTACTATGTTTAAAACAAAATGTGGGTTCCTGAGTTATTAATGCCTTCACTCTATCATCAGTTAACAAGATTTTTCAGTTTTGGTGAATGATGTCACATATGCCCCCCACATTGTTACTATAATTCAAAGTAACACAAAGGGGCTGCCTGCTTACATCAGTCTTCCTGTCATGCACCTGTACATTTCCAGAAAACCAGGGTTTTGCTTTGTTCAACCTCTCTTCAGTTTTATTAAACACCCGCTGTATTATGTTCTGATTATATCCCCTTGCTTTTAAGCTCACCATCAGTTCGGCAGACTTCTCTCTATATGTCTCATCATTAGTACATAACCTAGATGTTCGAAACAATTGTCCCTGAGCAATATTGTTAAATGTATATCTGGGGTGCATACTATCATAGCCTAGGGGAGTATTTCTCCAGCATTCCTTCCTATATAACAAAGTCTCAATCCATTGCTCTGTGTTTTTCATCACTCGGACATCTAAGAAATCTATAGTTGTATCTGCGAGTGAAATAATAAACCTCAAAAAAACAGTGGTGCTTTCCAGGTAGGTAACAAACTCATAAAGTTGTTCCTGTGTCCCTGTCCAAAGCAGGGAGACATCTTCTGCAAAATGGACATTGTAACTCAGGTACACCCTCCACAACTGGTTTGCCTTGAATATTGCTTGATCCTCCCAATATGCCAACACTTTGTTGGCATATGAGTTTGTGCAGGAGGTGCCCATGGCCACCCCCTTGCTCTGATGATAAAAGCAATTATGATAAGTAAAAATATTGTTGCTCAACACACAGTCTAACAGTAAACATTCACTGTCGATATCAATTTGATTCAAGATTTGTACTTGTTGCAAAAAAGCCTCAAGGGCCATCAAACCATATTCTTTTGTAATTACTGTAAACAAACTATTTATATCCAGGGTTACTAACAAATAATCCATACAGTCAGCACTGGGACCTAAGTGACAGTGTAAAGATTGCAAAAAATGAGCTGTGTCCTTTAATATTCTATAACAGCCTGCAATTACACTCTGTACTCAACCCCCTAGGGGGGAAAACTATCAGATGTCACAATGTACATGTATCCATTACATAACAATGCTTAACTTAAAATGTCACTATCACACTGACAAACAGAACTGTGTGCAAGACAGTAAGCTCTTGCTCACCACTGTTCCCATGGTGAAACATATGAAAATATACAGCCATATACCTTAATGTTTCTTATTACATTTTCATTAAAGTGCATCACAGATATCATTACAATAGTTGAGAAGAGTGTGAATCAGTGCAATGAAAGCAGACACCAAACATCTCTGATAACGCTTCCACTCCTACAAAATTAACATTACCATATGGCAAACTTACTTTCTCTGTACAGTATTGAACACATTAGTGAAACATTTCAGGTGCAACAAAAATGTAAGGACTCAGTGATACACCTGTAGTCCAGATTTTTGATGTGTTGGGGAAACATGCAGAACATCCTTTGGTAATGACTGATGATGGCCTACAGCTCTTTGTAGACACAACTTCCTGTAAAAGTACACCATGATTTTAAATGAGACATAACAGTGACATTATAGAAGACTGAAAGGCAGATCCTCAAAGCCTAGGTGAAGTCTATGTCACCAATTCATACAACTTTGTTGTTAAATGTACATTGTATGTATTATGGTGCAGTGGTGGAATGGTAGCATTGTCACTTCACAGTAAGAGGTTTTCTGGTTTGATTCTTGGCTAGGGTGCCTTCTGTGCAGAGTCTGCATATCCTCCCTGCATTCATGTAGGTTTTCTCCGGGTGCTCCAGTTTCCTCCCACATTACAAAGACATGAATCTAGAGCATTTCTCCCCAAGCCTCTGATGAAAATTGGCTTGTTCCAAATTGGACTTTCCTGGTTAACAAATGGTAAATAAATAAATTACATCAATGTCAATGCATTTAAGTCGCAGAATTATTAGAACTTTTAATTATAAATGAAGTTAATGTTTGTGTAGGGGTAACACAATGGTTAAGGTTTTCAGCTTCCCAGATTCAATCTATGGGCTTGATTCTGACATCAGGTAGTTGGTTAGGCTTATAATGGCCCTAACAGCAGTTGGGCTATAGTAGTCACCTATGAGTTTATGAAATATTTTACAGGAAAGTCACATAATATTTTACACTGTGCCACGGAATAACATTTTTTCAATATCTGACTGAATGAAAAACTACCTTGTTACTTAGCATGTGTGAACCATCTGTTGTCCTCCATGTGGTCAAGCTCACAATGAGGAAAATTCCCACTGTGGTTGACATAGATGTCAAAACTGTGGACTATTAGTGACACCTGCTTCATTGTTACTGCAACTCCATTGCCTTCGCTAGAACAAGCACACCAGTACAGTCACTTGCTGATTGTGACTATCGATGTGGAAAGGAATTTTCCACCCATCCTCCATCCTTATCCAATTTCTTCTTCACAACTTCAATGGAGGTAACAGCAAAGTAATTAGTATAACTTCTGGGACCATTCAGAAAACATTCCAAGCAGAAAATATCATCTTTCATATATTGCAAATTAATAAAATTTTTCCCATTTCTCATTCTGGAGGAAAGCACAATTAATCAATTGACACTATGATGTGAAAAATCACCATCCTCACTATAGGCACTTCAGCATAAGTAAAGAGCATGCAAACAGAAGTACTTGTATAGCACACTTGACAGCACTGATTTCATCAGGAATATGTAAAAGAGGAAGTGTAATATTGTGAACTATTGGTGCTGCGGTAGCGTTGTCGCCTCACAGAAAGACGCTGTCCAGTTCAATTCTCAGCTAGAGCGTCTTCTGCGTGGAGACATGCGTGAATGGGCGTACCTTCGTTGAAGGTTGTGCATCAGGGCTGGTAACTTGGCACGTAAAAATCAACTACCAATCATTAGCGGACCGGAGTTCCGCTGTGGCGACCCCTAACCGGGAAAAGCCAAAAGATACAACAACAACCATTGCTGGAGGTAAGACATATGAATGTGAATGTGAATTCAGACTGTTAACTAATAACAAGAAGGGTGTAAAATCACAAATTTCTGACAAAGTTAGAAAAACTGATAGTGATCTTAAAAAAAATAAATGAATATTTTATCAGAATACAATATAATTTGCCAGTATATTTCCATTACCATAAAGACAGCTGTGAACAGAAAAACAAACAGTTGATTACCAACCTTTCACAATATATGAAATGGCAAGCTAGCTTCACCTGAGGAAGATTCACATGTTTTATTCTAAATGAAACATGTCTGTCTTCCTTGCTGACTGAGGTCTTTAAGTTCCATGGCATTAGAATTAACTATGACATCTCTCTGTAAGAACACAAAGTTAATACACATGCACACATGAAGCAATACATCTCTGAAATGGCAAACCAACACATGTCTAAACCACTGATAAATAGGTGAACACAATACTGTAATGAAAGACAACTTTATCTGAAATTAATATATGATCATGCAAAGGACCCATTCAATAGACTGGAGTAATAGTAAAATTACAGTATTTGTTATGGCCAGCTATCAAACTGAGATGTCAAAGTTGTACACTGATTGAACTAACAGATAAGTGTACAGAATGCAGACAAGCTGTTTATCTACATCAGTTCATTTTTTTTTGTAATACAATGTGATATAAAAAAAAGATGAGGCTTAGTTTCTGTAAGACATAAAATAATGGAAGAAATTGTCTTTATAAAAACACATTGACAATGTATTTAACACTTTGGAAATGGCTGACTTGTCATAAAGAACTATGGAAAGTGAATGAATCCAATTCTTAACTTGAAAAAGAACTCCTAACAACATACCTTCACTAGTATAATACATGTGGGATGACTGATAGCCACCTACCCTAACTGAATGCAAGTGATCCCTTCCTTTCCAACAATATGACTGAGAAGTAACCATACATAGCTGTGTGATGAGGGGAGCACCCTCTGTCCCCCCACTAAGGTGGAAGGAACCATGCTGTAAAGCTATTATCAGTTTCCATTGATCCAGGCTCTATGAATGCCCTACTGATGGAACTGAGTAACAATTATCCATCAGGCAGTATGTGCTGTAAAACAGTTTTGATGTATGCATTCTTGTGAACAGCAAAAACAAAAAGAAAAAAAATCTGGCTTTGGACCCAGGAACAACGGCTTTGTTGAAAATACTAGTTCAGCTTTCACACAACAAGTGCTTCATCAGGTGTTTCTGATGAAACACATATTGTGTGAAAACTGAGCTAGCATTTTTAATAAACTGGTTGCTTGGTCCTAAGCTAAATTTTTTGTTTGATTCTCTCTCATTTTTTATCTCAGTCTGCCTGCATGAGCTCTTCTTCTCATGAATATACATTGCTGTGAACATGTTCAACACTTCCACTGTGCGAACACAAGTAACCAGCAGATTCCCTGCACCCACAGAACCTGCCAGAGGCTGTGCATGAATGAAGATTTTGTGTCCATTTGCCCAAACCTGCATGACGACCGATAAGGAACTATATATCTAATACATATACATATGCACATTGCTGGCACAGAGGCAGATAAGACATGTTAAGAGCATTGCTGTAAGGGCATGTTCATAACATGATCTTTTTTGCTTCGCCACAGACAACTCCTGCATCACTTCAGTACATCATATTAATACACCAGCAAAGGTACACATCACTAATGTGCTCTGCAACTAAAATGCCATTGTAATCAACATCTGCTGTTGCAAAACAGCAGCATAAAAGAACAGTACATAAACTAATTCTCAGTTATTGCTCTAAACATCTCCTTACCAGTATCTTTATGCTAATGCTTACTTTAACATGTGTTAAAAGAGGCACTTGTCTTGCATGTACAGCAATGTCAGCACTTACAGATCATACATACAAATGGTACCAAAGCTAAACATACATACCCCTAGATTCAGCAAGCTCTGCACAGAGTGCAGGAATAGTGCAAGAGCTGCTGCATGCAATATGGCTGATGAGTGATCCAGGAACGAGCTCCCGGGACATGCACGAGTGCTCCTACACTATTCCTGCATGGACACCACTGCTATTGCTAATTACCCCATTTGCTGGTGAAAACCATGTAAATGAGGTGAATTAGTGATCCAGGAAGCAGGCAGGCATCTGTGCAGGAATAGTGTAACCTGCAGAAATGTATTCGGTTGCTAATCGAATACATTTCTGCAAATTACAAAATGGAGGCATGACAGAAAATAGCGGTTGCTAAGGGGGAAGGCTTAGTGTGAGTGTGGTAACTATGAAATAGGATTTAGTTTTATGCAAATGGGGGGATTGATACTGAATCACAGATATCCTCTCAGTGTTAGCTTGCACTCAACCGTGTAGGTGCAACAACACCATGGTATAAGCATAAGAGGTAGATGGCCTCTGGGTAACCTGGGTGAATCTGTACAGCTGAGAGGTATGGCCACAGCAGAATATGGCCATTCTGTTATGTCAATATATGCACAAGAAGGGGATCCTCAGCCACCACAGTACCAACATATTGGACCATTTATACAGATCCATCAACAAGTGTCTGCAGCTACTCCTCCAGAATGGGATGAATATGCAAGAATATGTAGGCTACAGACCACAATACTGGACACAACTTCATTCATCTTGTATTTCCCAGGAAATAACTGTGAGCAAATAAGTATATCTGTCAGTAGTTGATGACATAATACTTCACAGTGTAAAACAGTACATATGTCTGAATATCTCTGCTAACACCAATAACTTATTAGGCATGTCTTTAAGGACTGGGTTGGGGTACTTCCTTTGCTCTGATGAAGTCCTGAGAAGTTTGGGATGAAAGCGCTTAACAGAGGCATTTCATGTTTGTAAAGTTGTAATAAAGGAAGTTTGGACTGCAGCTTGGATTGATGTTTTTCCTTGGTTATTTGGTCTATTTGTGAAGAACCTCTGCAAGAGAAAACCAGATGACTGGATGTTGAATTTAACTGTCACCCTGGAGATCACTCAAGTGGCATCGGTTGATAGATGGCCTGCTGACAAATGTCAAGTGGCATGATACCAGTGTATCCACACGTCCTACTCTTCTTATCTCTCCATGGACATTAACCTGGTACACACCTAGGAACACCTGCACCTATGGACCCTAATACTGACAAATGTGTCAGTGTTCATTACTGAGAATAACAGTGTCTGTGTGTTTGTAAACTTGTAGTTGACAATACCCTGAGGGCCTTCTCACCCACTACACCCCCCATTGCCATACTTAGAAATGGCTGCTGTTGTAATTGATGTTAAATGTACCTTGTTACACTCTTCACCCTATGGGCTACCTGGAGCTTGCAGTACCAGCGCATAACACTCTTCTACAAATGGGTAGATAGGTGTGGGTTACCCTCTGAGTCCTGGCAAGTGTGTTTATGTGTGTCAGTGTGCATATTTGTAGGAGACAGCAATCTGAGGCCGCATTCTCCAAATACAATAAACCTTGCCATACATTATAAGGGATAGTGATGTTGTGACATTAGGAGAGCCATGACAAACCCTCAGCTTACTATCCCTGTGGCATGTACAATAAATGCATATCCCTGTAGTAGCACTGATTAGATAGACAAGGGGTTGTATTACAGTCTGTGTGATTGTGGGTATGTCAGAACATTATCATGGGTTTCTTTGAGTACAGTATCCAATGTGGGGTGTGGGTGCTGGGTATACTGTCTTTACAGCATGTTACCCCCAGCATATGTCCTAAGGTCCACTGTATGAGGACCACTGTCACCATCAACCATACAGGTACTGATTATACTATTCAGCCCAATGATGCATGTGCTGTGTGCAAAATCTCTGTAACAGAATGGACTCACTGACAAGGTAGTTAGCACTGCTAAACCCAGGTCTGTCAAATGTGTCTATGACTGTATGTGTTTATCAATGTGTATATGACAGTATGTCATACTGTATATTGTTCATTAACACCAAGTACATCCCCATTTCCATGCTATACAAGGCCTGGTGATGTACTTCACTTAACAGGAAACACGGGACACACCTCACCCTAAAAGATCTGTGGTGTGTATAATTAAAGCCAAACACATTAGTAGCAATAAGTACCTAGGTATGGGTTCTACTCTCAGTGTTGCCAAGTAAGTGTGTGTGTGTGTGTGTGTGTGTGTGTGTGTGTGTGTGTGTGTGTGTGTGTGTGTGTGTGTGTGTGTATGTGAAGGGATCTACTTCAGTATGAAAAAAAAGATATGTCCCAGGAGATCATTTGTCCAAGAACCAACTGGCTAAAGGTAACATTTCAAAGCAATCATCTCATGGAAATACATTCAAGCAAAACTTGTAGTGGATGTATACATGCCCTCTTCCCCACTGTACAGCTATACAGGAGTTGGTATTCATATATATATATATATATATATATATATATATATATATATATATATATACATGGGTGTGGTTATTGTGGCCGCAGCCACCCACATTGGGGATATTGTTGTGGGTATCCCCCTGTTTAGTGTGCTGTTATACTGTACAGTTTCTGTTAACAGGTTAAATAGTTGTTAATCACACTATGTGTGGTTCTATGCCACCCCACACCCTCCAAAGTAGGGAGCTGTGCCATCCACATCAGCACACCTATGTTTACCAACTCCAGGATTGTGCTACATTGGGGAAGAGGACATTTACCCTGTCAGTACCATTGTCAATGACATTAAACTGGCAAACTGATTATTTCCTGATGTGATGTTTTAGAAATTTGATCTGGGTTGAGTTACATAGGCCAAAATAAGTTCACTACAAAATGAAGTACATCCATGTGAACAGTATTCTCTGTGTATTGCATCAACACCAAAGTCTATTTGTGTGCGTGTGTGTTATTCACGGACATTTGGTGTGTGCCACGCAGTACACTTAAAATTGCCTACTGTAGAAGAGCTGCTGACATCAGCCACCATGCACTCACCTGTATATACCCCTCAGATCTATCAGCCATGTGGCACATGCAGTAACTGTTATACAGACCTGTTACCTGTGTCCAGCTGTACCTGGGATATGACACAGTCAATGTGTCACCACAGTGCTACACCCCTTGTAGGACAGGACAGCAGACCAACATCCTGCTGACACCTAGACACCTAGAGCGCAAACAAAATACATTATGGAGACCACAATCAGTCAGTGTTAGTAACAGCTATAATGGATCATGGTTGGACAACTACACACCCTGACATGTAAGCATTAATCATTCCAGATGAAAACACATTAAACAACATTACATTGCTAAACCTTAGGACATTCACCCTGTGTATCAGAACCATGTCAGCATGTCCCTGCATCAATGGTATGGATGATGGATGTGGCACAGGTATCATCATATGCACAGGGTGTGTTGTGGGTTTGCCAGAGGCCTAGGCTGAGCCGTTTGGTTGACATCATGTGTGTGGGTTAGGGGGTTCATTCTTTATTAAATGGGCTGTGCAGATGTGGTGTGTGTAGGTATGGAGGTGCCCTAGCTGTGTTGATAAAGTGTGCATGTGTATGTATGCACACATGTCTGCCATGTGGCTGCCCTATACAGGGGTCTGTTGAACAACTGTAGACTGTACATGACAGGGTGTACAGTTCACTGTCTCTGGCCATGGACACAGGAACTGTGCCTGCCAGGGTTTTCACGGGCACTACCAGGCAGAAGCCCAGATATGCTACTCTCCCCTGATGATAATTGTCCACTGGATCCGCGTCCATGTTGGGACTGGCCAGGACCCCGTGCATGTGGCCTGCTGCATTGTGGTGTGGACAGCACCCCCCCTGCAGGGCTGTTGCTTGTACTGCTACTACAGGAGTGGCTGTGAGCTGTTGCATGTCCACGTAAACCTCCACCTGTTGGTGTTGCTGACCTATGTCCACATGGCTGCTGCTCTACTCCTACCACATGCTTCACCACAGATACCACATGGTCAAGGATTTCCACCATCTCACCCAACCATCTATCCAGGACCTCTGCAAAATAACAGTGGGCACCTGCAAGATCACGAAATGTTGTCAAGTACAGCAGAATGAGTAGCCCTCTGGAGCCTCAGACTCTGTCTGTTGTAATGTTCCATACATGCCTGTTCCTCCATGATGGCCCAAAACATGCATCTGGTGACACCTGCTGTGGCACTTCTGCCAGGGGCATAATGGCCAGCAGCCCTCCTATGAGCACCCCTGTACATCTGCCTGTGTGGTAACTCGCCAGTCATCCGCCTATGGCTGCTGTGTACACACCACTTGCCATAGTCCCCATACTGTCCTGTCTCATTCTACCACCCACTAACAGTCCCTTATCTATGGCCACTGGTGATGGGTTATGTATGGGCATTGAGACTGTGTGCTGGGTTGGGGAGGAAAGAAGTGGGATGTCAACTGATGGCACAGCTTCAGCCCCTGACAACCCTGCCTGTGTCTCACCATGCCTATCATCATTGTCAATGTCTGTATGGACCATAACATCAGTTTGCCTGTGGGAGGGACTCTGACCCACCTCGCCACCCATGAGGGACAAACAAAAAATGTAATTTAAGAGCTGCACATTATGGTTTACCTCTACACACACACACACACACACACACACACACACACACACACACACACACACACACACACACACACACACACACACACACACACACACACACACACACACACACACACACACACGCACTTACAGGTGAGGTGGCACAAAGATATTACACAGACCTCTTACTACCCAACAGACAACATGCATGACATATGGCACTCAACAGCATGCACTGCAGGCATACTCAATCCTTGTTACCAACATTATACATCTCTGTGATGCATGAGTTGTGTGATTAGGTGATGTCCCTTCCCCTAGAACACACTGCACCCATATACACAGTATTGCTGTGCACCTGTACAGCACACTGGCATGTACAATGCACCATACTTCATGGGTATACACACCATTGCTGAATATGTGTATATGTGTGGCAGTTATGTTTGCCCTGTTGCTCACAGCCCCTATGTGCTTGTTTGACACATACCTGGGATGATATGAGGACTGATGTCAATAGTTAATGCCTGACCTCTGATTTGCAGATTTCCTCATCAGCAGTGCATGTATGAGCAATACAATCTATTACACTGACAACCTTCAAAGCTTAATGTGGATATGAGGAGTGTACACACCCTTGTTGATATACCAGCCTCTTCCATGGTATGCTGTGGGGCCACAATACTGCATATGTTAACATTATAAACACCTGATATGTCACATATGACCTGTGCAATCCAATGCAGTATCAAGCAAATGTCTTAGTCTTGCAGATGCTGAATGAGATGCATACAATATGTGGGTTGCATAAGTGTGCACACCTTAACACAATGGTTTGTTGCAGCACCTGTTAAGTGAACTAAAGCAGTCACTGTTCCTGGAAGGGGTATACTAGCATGGCCCATCTTCACTTGCCATTATTGGGTTACTTTGCCCTGCAAAAATCCCCCAACTCTGCCGGATTGCAAGGTCAGCTCATGTGCACAGCCCTTGGAGGTCACACAGTGACTTCACTATTGCTGTGGATTCAGGGTTATGTCTGGAACAATTCATGACCTTTACTGTGTTCAGATACAGCCATTCTTAGCAAGCTTTGGATGTATGATTCAGTTTACTGTTGTGTTTGAGGATGACACCCCTCCCCATCCTCAGCCTTATTGCAGATGCTTGACAACTATGAGCCACACATGAGTGTTATTTTGCAGTGTTCCAAATTCTGAATGCCATGTCTACCAGCCTAGTTCCTGCTAATGAACAGCAAACCTAAGTGTGTACACTGGCATCAGCAAGGTAAAAATGGGGATGGTGGTCCTGAGGTGGTGTGAGGTTTGTTGCTTGTGCACCACATGTATCTTTATGAATACTGTCTGTAGATTTCAGCCTTGGTCTCATGACATTGCACATTTCGACACATGCCTTTGGGAGACTTAATGTTATGCATATGCTACCTGTAGAGAGCCCTGGATGATGTTGCCTATGGAACTACTCTTCCATCTGAATATTCTAACCCATAGGCTAAACTTATGCAGATTCCAGGCAATTGTCAACACAGGTACTGCACGGGCAGTACTTGCTAGACATTCCTGCAAGTATCTCAGTGTTGCTTCATGTTTCTGGACAGCCTCTGTGACCAGTTTGCAACATGTATTGTCATCTGTTTTGGATGGGCATCTGTTTATTTTCTACATTAATGTTGTCCCATACTTCATACACACATACATGACTGTCTGCACTGTTTGCCATGGTATATGCAATGGTGAGGTAAGGCTACTTTTCCCACTCCTGAGTGCTACCTTTCGCATATGGGATCCCTTTCATGGTTTGTAAGATGTGTGCTAGCCACAGCTGCCTCTGTTGCAGGTGAGTCGGCAAATGTCATGGACATACTTCTTGGACAGCAGACCATTACTTGGTGTGACATTGAAGCCCTGTACTTAACTCAAGAAGAGTGAATGCTGTCAGTACCTCACAAGCTGCTTCCACAATATGTTATTTGGAGTGTGTGCACACATATGCTTCGAGTGTTTGTTAAGGTATGTATTCCCCATATTTGTTGTCCTAACATAGGATTCCATATTACACATTCATTGCTCATGTTAGGATCACATTACAGGTTGTAAAAGGTGTGAAATCTAGTATTGTGATTTGCCGTTTCTTTAGATCATGAACAGTTGCCATTGTAATAGTGGTGCATACAGTGTTGTAGCCACTGTATAAGGGTAATGTTTCAGACATGTCCCTACTGTGGGCTATTTGTCCCACTATTATGTTCATCTCTGTCCCCACATCTTACACTGACAGGTTGTTAGGTATACTGCAGGACTTTTACATACCCTTCAGATATGCCACCATGGTGACCATTGTGATGCAGTGCAGTTAACAGCAACAATAAGTGAACATGTACAACATGCATTATGGGTAGGTGTGTTAAATGTGTGCATGGCAAATAGCATGGCCATAACTTGGTTGGTGTATTGGCAAACCTGAACAAAACAACTTTATACTCACCAGCTACAGGCTGCTGCCACAGTTGTAAACCAGAGGGACCTAACTAGTTGCGTGAGAGATGTAATGTTATTATTCACACCTGTGGGATTGGTACAGGGTGGGAGCAGCATTTCAGCACATCAACAGTACAAACCCACAGTATTAGAGATTATGCACAGCTGTTCATTACTACACTGCAGCAACAGACTATCTTATCTGACATATGCATGTAGATACTTTACAGATGAAAATGGATAAGCAACAGTGGTCTACTAATGTGCCCTGGGGCCTTAATGCATGCTACTTATCCATTGTGTGGGTGGTACCCACCTCCACAATGCTATCTTCAGCTTGTTGGTTTGGCTGGCGGGTGGGTGCCCCAAGGCTGGTGAGGAGCTCCTCAGCATATGTCAGTGGGGGTTGGATGGCATGACCCCCACCTGTGGCTAGCTGGTCCCTCCTAACTGCAATGGTATTCTGATGGGCATGGCAGATCAGATCCGTGCAGCGATGCCGCACCTGCTCATAATTGTGGTTGTGCAGGCCAACATAATTTATCCTGTGAATGTGCTTGTTCCACAGAGTGGACCTCTCCTGCAGACCTGGGCCCTGTGCCCGAAGAGGATCGCGTGATGAACTATTAGGAACTGGATTATAGCATCATTTTCCAGGGGTGTGTATGTGGGCCGGCATTTCTGGGACACTGTACCTGGAAGACATAAATGAGAAAAAAGGTCAGAGGACCTCATACAGTTGTCCACATGCACACCAACAGTGGCTATTACTTGCAAATAATCCAGACTATACCATAACACTATAAGCTATCATGGCTTGTACATCTTGCATTACACTCCTGGCCCTGACCTGTCCAGTTTCCACAATGTTGGACACTTAATGGCATAATCCACTACACACCATTCATTTCCTTGTAGAGGGATGACAGTGGCCATCTTCCATGTGGATGGTGTGTGGATGGTGGCATGAGTGTGTTTGACTGTAATGTGTGATGGGACTGTGAGCACATGCCTGTGTTAATGTAGGAGGCAAAATATGATGTTCTCATGCCCTATGGAGACTTGCTGTTGTTGCCATCAGTTGGCATTATGTCCATGCTCAGCACTGATGTGGGCAGTGGTGTGGGTGATGTGCATATCCCACTGTACTTCTGTTGTGGACAGGGTGACACTGCTCCCACCTATCCTGTCTAATGCAGGTTGCCTGTACCCATGGCATGTGTGTAAGAGGTGTGCTTTACCCCTAGTACAGGTTGACTTGTGTTACTGACTCTGAGACTGCGTACATATGTGTAGACATGGTTGCCACTGATCTTGGTGGTGTGCATATGTCTGTTTTCCAGTCATAGTCAGCCTTACAGGAGGTCACCTGTGAAACTACATGCTTGCTCAGATGGAGGTGCACTTGTTCCAAGTTGTGGTCTGCAGCTATGTGGCCCTGTACAGCCACTATAGCAACCTATTATGTGCTTTTTTTCTTGGTGGTGTCCACCAAGGAGGATTGCTCTATTGTTTGGTGGAGGATGGTTGTACAGGTAAGCTACTGCTGATTCCATATAGCTACAGTGGATATGAAGTATACACACCCCTGTTACAATGTATGGTACTTGTGCAATTAGAACATGACCCACAAAAGCACATGTCAACACAATCCCCACCTGTGATATGTCCTATAGCCTGCTCAATTCAATAGGCTATACAACAACCTGTCCTGTGGAAACATATAGGTTCATAGGTTCATAGGTGTGTACTAGGCTAGTGGCCCTGGAACCTTTATAAGCCTAGCCCATGGGATTACCCTGGCATCATGTTACCCAACCTTAGTTCACAGTGCCTCTGTCAAGTAAAGCCACTGGAGTGATCCCTGTGGTGAATTTTCTATTTCCCATTCACTCATCCAAATTTCTCTTGAAGGGGGCCAGTGAGGTCCTCTGCTTGACATGTATGGGAAGTTTATTCCATAGCATGGGCAGTCTCTGGGGTATGGACCTGTCCCTCCAGCATATGGGAATTAATACTCAGTACAGTAAGCCAGTTGAATGTGTGTGCACACCCTTACAGCGGTATGTTGTGTAAACATCTGCTGAGATGATTACAGCATCCAATTTGTCTTGGTTTGTACTCTAACGTTGTATCACATCTTCACTTGGCAAT
Source organism: Protopterus annectens (assembly GCF_019279795.1). Lineage (NCBI taxonomy): Eukaryota > Metazoa > Chordata > Ceratodontiformes > Protopteridae > Protopterus > Protopterus annectens. The sequence continues at coordinate 1,005,222,635 of NC_056745.1, forward strand.
GGTTGCTCACCTTCCATGAAATAGCTTTGTTTCTTTTTAAATAGAATTTTACAGGTTATGGGTCACATTTGAGGTGAGAAACGTTTTGACATGACTTCCTATGGTCTCATTGCAATACAGCACACATACCTGAC
>NC_056745.1:1005227768-1005287768 GCF_019279795.1 Protopterus annectens
AGCTAAATTCTACTTCTTTTACCTGGTAGACCTGTGGTGGGGGAATGTTTGTTAACACTACCTGACTGTTTCTACACATATTCCCAGATTCCTAGTTGTAATTATGCACTTACCTCTCAATCTCTTAATGCACAACATCCGGACAAAGCTTGACAAAATGGAGGTACAAATAGGGACATATTATGAATATTGCTCTTATAAACTTTTAGACAGTTGCTAGAGTAACAGGATTTGTTTTAATATACATTTTCTGAAGGATTTGTAGTCTGACACTCAAATGTATATCATTGTTTGATGACGACAATCCTGAGATCATCCCACTGATGTCCCAGGAAAAAAAAGAAACAGGCCAAAAATCTGAGCCAAATATCTGGACATTCTGGGAAAATCTGTACAATTGAGAGGTATGATTATGCATATAGCTTACTACTACCACCAATATTCAAATCATGGCCGTGTCTGCTAAAAATGAAGCAATTTCTGTTTCATCAGAGTGAGCTATTTAGACACCAGTGTTTGTTCTTGCAGTGCTTTCTGTCTAAGTCTCTCTTGGTTGTACAACCTGATCTTCTAATTACAACAATCTTATACAGACATTCCTATACATATGTTTATGTAGCACAGTGTGAGAAACAGTGGTTGAAAAACAGTACTATTCTGATATCAGATGTTGGTGAATGCTGCATGTCAGGCCATACAATACCAGAGTAAACACTACCAGTTCAGGATTTAAAACTTTATTTCCAGGCAGTTACAATTTTCTTATCTGACAGACCTGTGGGGAGAATGTTTGTTAACACTACCTGACTGTTTCTACACATATTCCCAGATTCCTAGTTAATATTATGCACATACCTGTCAATTTATTAATGCACACACTGTGGAAAAAGCTTGACAACATGGGGCTAAAAATAGGGACATATTTTGAATATTGCTCTTATAAACTTGGAGAGTTGCTAGAGTAACAGGATTTGTTTTAATATACATTTTCTGAAGGATTTGAGGTCTGAAAATAAAATGTATGTCATTATTTAGTGACTACAATTCTGAGGTCATCCCAGTGATATGCCAGGGAGATAGAGGAACAGGCCAAAAATATGAGCCAATTATCTGGACATTCTGTAAAAATCTGTACAGTTAAGAGGTATGATTATGTGCACTGCTTAATACCACTTACAGGATTCGAAACATGGCTGTGTATGCTAAAAATACAACAATTTGAGTTTCATCAGCGTGAGTTATTTAGAAACTGCTCTCTGGTCCTTTAGTGTTTTCTGCCTAAGTCTCTCTTGGTTGTACAATCAGACCTTGTACTTACAACAGCCTTATACAGACATTACTAGACATATTTTTTATATAGCACAGTGTGGGTAACAGTGGTTATCACAACATTACTATTCAGAGACTGCAACACTAAATGCCATACAATACCAGAATAAACACAACCACTCCAGGATTTAGAACTTTATTGCCAGGCAGTAACAGTTTTATTGAAATATCACTTATATGGGACTGTTACTGTCATATTGTCTGGTTTATTCAGTACAACCATACACAGTTTTTATACTGCCAGGTGACTTTTTGCTACTTTATATTTATTTGGTATGACTGCTACAAGCAGGATTGTTACTCACCAGCCTTGTTTCGCAGCCTTTTCAGCCTACTGCCATGGACATCCTGATTCACAGCCCGCTCACCTGTAGCTGTAAAGGGAATAGAGAAATATTTATCCATGCCTATCCATCACATACACAGGCTGGACTTTGGTAAACAGTTATTGATATGAATACTAACACACTGCTGGGACATCACCCTTCTGCCTTGCTTCTTGGACCCACTCATCCAAGAGCTCCCTCTTCCTCCGCTTCAAGTCGGCATAGTGGTACTGTACCTGCTCACCAGTCCGAGTGATACCAGTGGCACTGGTGAGATCATGGGTGAGATGGTCCCAGGCTTCCGCTTTATATTGGGAGCCCTAGTACTGGCCCTGCAGCAGTCTCTTGTCATGATTATTTACCAGGAGTCCTACCATGAACTTGGACTCCTGTATGCCCCAGTACTGCACCTGGAAGTGCATGCCCTCACCAACACCTGCCATACTGCCTACAGTGGGAAGCTGCAACCAGTTATGAGCTGTATTCCTGCCTGTGGGGTTCAAATACTGCCAGTTTCCTGCCCTTTGTCATGATTGGATGGTTTTGAATATGTTGAGCTATGCTAAGCTACGGGCAAACCTGCTTAGCTAAGGTTGGCAGTGCTTAAAAGGGCAGATTCAGTATTGCTTACCAATTGGCAAATCCACTTAGCTGTGCTACACATTGCTTAGCAGTCATATTTGCACAATGCTTATACCTGGTAAGCAGAGCTGTGCAATGCTTAGCATTGCTTATTTTTTATTTTATAGACCATCTGCTGTATGAAATCGATTCATCATTCATTACATATTTTAGGTGCTAGTTCAAGATTTCTTAGATGCTTTTAAAAATACCAGCGTACAAATTAGTTGTCTCAGAGTTGCTCTGTGTTACTGGGGACTGACCTGGTTTTGATGTTATTCTAAATATTACTCAGCTGGTCTTGGGACACAACACTGGCTATTGTATTTTACTACTATCTGCAAAGCTAAATTAGCTAATGAACTGGCATGTAGTGTTGAGTCCTTGCTTCAGTAGCATTCCTGTTAAACTTGTTAGCATTCTCAAAAAGTGTATGCAGTCAAGGTGCTTTTTGTCACTGTAATAACTGTGTCTTCACACTGATTGTTAAACCTGACATTACTGTTGTCTTAACACTTAATTTTTGCTTTTTCTCTCACTAACCCTCCTAGCTTTCTACCTCCTATCCTGCATTAAGACTTGGAAACCTACCTGCCTGGTCATTAAGGACCTCTTACAATTAGTTTCAGCCATCTCATCGTCAGACCAAAGAAACTTGCTGCCCTACTACAAATTCCCAGTTACCAAAGGGAATAAGAAAGTACATTCTACTCTAGACATAACTATTAAGCTGAACTGTTTTGTAATAACCTAGTGTTGTATGTAATTAATCTATCAAGCCAAGAATCCAGCAGCCATAGCCCTTTCTACCCCATAAGTAACAGATCTTCTCTCCTTTGAATCTATTATCTGAGCCATCTCTACCAGCTATCTCTATTACAGCTACATTTCTGTTGTACTTTACTCTTTGCCCACTAGGTGGCACCCTAATCTAGGCTTGTTTTGCATCACTCACCCCACTCTCCCATATTACATCTCAGAATACATTCCAGTCTTCTTGCTGTATTACACTGTTCTCAGTTTTTCCCACTTCATCTTGCTATATTTCTCTCATTCCAGTCTACTATCCCTCAACTACCAAACAGCTGCATTATCACACCCCACTCACCTGTAGCTACCGAGAGTGCCTCTTGAATCTGCTGCTCACAGATTGTCTCTGCAGAATCTTCCTTTACCTGCTCTAACCTGTTCCGTTTGCCCTGCGGGCTCACCCTGCTCCCTATACCCTACCCCCAATTCCCACCCACCCCCAGTACTCCTGCATTTATACATCTGAGGCCACACCACTCCACTTGTCATCCAATAGCATACTAGTACTCACTACACATTAAATACCTACACACCTTTTTTCATACTGCTACTCATTCTACTACCCCCTGAAACACCATCTCACTCCAAACTATCTCTCTATCAACCCCTACATCCTGACTCTATTCTATCTTTTCCTTCACTGTGCCCTTAACTACAAACCAAGACTTATAAATCTGTTTTTCTTACTTGCAGTACTACCCATTCTATCTGTACCCTATATCCCTACCTCCTATGAAGACCTACATTATACTGGATCCCACCATCCCTTAAAACAAACATTACTATTAAATCAGCTAGCCTTTCAAAGCCATTTTAACATAACATCCACCTCAACCTACCTTTTACCAAAGTATCATAGGGTAGCCCATATTATATACCTCTAAGCCAGAAAGTCAAAAAACATTTTCTGCAAACTCCTAAAGTTCACATATAGTCTTCAACAACACCCTCTACTTCACGGTGACATTCATCCCAACCCTGGACCAAACAACAACACCCCAATAAACCCCCACCTACCTCATCCCACCACCTCATTTACCCCCACTAGAACCCCTAATTCTCTGCTCATAGCACTTTTCAACATACGTAGCTTAAACAATAAAATTAGCCAACTACATGCTCTGCTAGACATACATTCATTTGATATCCTATGTTTAACAGAAACATGGCTTAAACCAGTAACAAAGGACAATGAAATCATCCCACCTAGTTATAATATCTTGAGATTAGACCTTACAACCAAAAAGGGTGGAGGGGTTGCAATTCTGTACAAATCTGAGTTACATGGTACTTCACTAGAAGTACAACTACCTTTAGATAGTAATGCTGAAATCCTTATTTCTAAGCTTCAGGTCAATGCTAGCAAATCCATATACATAATATGCTCCTACCTACCTCGAGGTAATAACATCAACACCATAGATAGTACTCTCTGCTGGCTTTCTACATCCTTCCGACAAGAAACCAGTGTACTTGGTGATTTTAATATAGATTGGAATAGCTGTACCTCACCCAAACCTGCAATTCATATAAACCTTTATGGCTTTTCCCAAACAATCACCACCCCCATCAGATTCCATAAACCCAGTAGCAAAGAAAGTACCTTAGAGTGGATCTTAGTAAATAGCCACCCCCTTTCATATAAAGCAGGTACCCTTCCTGATGATATTAGTGACCACTCCCTTACTTACATAATTAGACAAAAAAAAAACTTTATTCCCAACCAAACTATCTTTAGAACTACCCGGAACAAAAAAGGTTTTAACCCAGCAATCTTCCCAGCAGAGCTTTAAGCCTGTGACTGGTCATTGTTAAAACTACTCCCTTTTGAGGAAGCAGTATCCTATTTTAACTCTAAATTTTTACAAATCCTGGAATACCATGCCTCTACTCACTCTATTTGAACTAGAAGTAAAGCTGCTGCATGGCGCACTAAAGAGACTAGGCATAAAATCTTATTGAAAAATAAAATCTGGTCTAAATGGAGAAATACTGAAAACCCAACAGATCATCAAAACTTTAAACAGCTGAGAAATGCCACTAAAAATCAATACATCTTAATAAAAAAAACTTTTACTTTAAACTCCAGAAAAAGCATCAACAAAAACCACACACTTTCTGGTCAGGTATAAAAAGACTTCTACACCCAGGCCACTCCAAGAGACCATCCCCATCAGGTCTCTCCCTTAACACTCCCAATCAGATTGCTGATGCTTTCAATACCTTTTTTACTAAAACCGTCCAATCTCTAGCAAACTCCTTACCACCTGTTATCTCAACTCTCCCATCCTCCTTAGCTAGCATACCTCCTACCTTTCATTTAAAACCCGTTTCTACATTCCTCATCTACACCCTACTTCAGAAACTTAAACCATGTACACCCTCAGCTGATCTTCTACCAGCTGAATACCTGCAAATTGCAGCAAAAGTACTTGTCTATCCCATTTCCATCCTAATTAATAAAACCATTACTGAAGGCTCCAGCCCATCTCCCTGGAAAATTTCTCACATTATCCCACTTTACAAGGGTGGTAACTCATCCAAACTCTCTAACTTTCACCCCATAGCCTTACTCTCTCATTTAGTCAAAATTGTGGAAAAATGCATCCACCAGCAACTACTTAATCACCTTCTCTAAAATAACCTACTAGCTGACTGTCAGCATGGTTTTAGGCCTTTCCATAGTACCACCACTGCTGTCTTATCCTTTTCTGACTGCATTAACAAACATTGTAATAACAACATGGTTTCCTCTGCACTCTTTATTGACTTCACTAAAGCCTTCGATATGGTTAACCATCATATACTTCTAAACATACTCAAATCACTCTCACTTGATACACAGGCATTACAATGGTTTAAGTCCTACTTAGACAATAGACAACAAGCTGTCATTTGGGACAATAACTTATCCACACATCTCCCTATTACCCTTGGTGCCCCTCAGGGCTCTTTTCTGGGACCTCTCCTTTTCTCTATATTCATTAATGTTCTAAATGTAAATCTTCCTTAAGTTGCCCTCATACAATATGCAGATGACTCCACATTAATTTGTGCTGCCTCTTCTTCAGCTGAACTCCAATCCATCACCCAAACAATATTTAACTTAGTAGAAAACTGGTTCCTACAACATTGCCTTCTCCTAAACGGGCAAAAAACAAAATTATTGCTATTTACTCTAACACTAAAGTCCTCCCCAATAGATCTCACAGTTATAGCCAGCAATGGCACTGTCATAGCACCTGACACAACCACCAAACTCTTAGGTGTAATAATTGACCACAACCTTAACTTTGACTCGCATATTAATTCAACTATTAAATCAGTAAACAGAAAACTTGGCTCCCTTTACAGGATAAAACCTTTCCTTACCCCTGAAGCCAGCACTACCATTGCCCACACCCATCTGATCTCTACCCTCCTCTATGCCTCCCCCATTTATACTAATCTTTCCAAAAGCAACCTTAACAAACTGGCAACCTCCTATAACAACATTGCCAGATTTGCCACTGGCTCCCCATTTAGAACCCACCAGTGTCGAAATCTTAAACAGCTAGGATGGCTAGAACTGCAAAACCAGCTACAATTTCAACAACTTACTATCACCCATAAGATTTTGTATCATCCCAGTAATACTCCAATTCTCTGTAGCCTTATCACCCCCTACACAAATCTTACAACCCTTCGCTCAGCAGATAAATTACTAGTAACCATCCAGAAGTCCTACACCAAAGCAAGTGATTTCTCTTTTCTGTAATTCTGTGTGTAAAACCTGTAATAGGCTTCCCGGCGAACTAGCATCACTTTCATCATTACCATTTTTCAAAAAATCAACTAAAAATACTCCTTAAAACACAATGGCTATGCCCGTGTACTAACCCAGACTAACATTCCCCAAGTATGACTACAGCATTACTGTATACCTCCCTCCCAAAACCCTTAAAGTGGGATTAGTAAGCTTCCTTTACTCTGATTCTAGTCTAGTCCTTTCTGGTAACTACATCTGAGTATGTACTGTATAACAATCATCCTGCTGTGAGCATGTGTTCCACTATGTATATATGCTAACTTTTTTTCACTTTGAGTGTAATACTTCAAAACAACCTTAATAATTAGTTTGAATCTGTTCTTATTTCCTAGTCTTCTACATGATGAATGTCAAACCCTTTACCATGTAAATATGCTTCTAGTAGTACTGTATTGTTTTACTAAACTTTGCTGTCAAGTTCTTGATGTTAATCTCCATCAACAATGTATTTAATTTTCATTTCATGATTTATTAGCTTAATTGGAGTTTATCTCCCCAGGCCTTTACTGAAAATGGACATCTATCCAGTTGGACTAGCCCAGTCAATAAATGTAAAATAAAATAAATAAATAAAAAATTAAAAATTTGTTTACTGTCCCTGACATCCCCCAATGTGCTTTCATTACATTTATTCATGTGTGACTATACTGTACGGGGCACTTGTGTTTATATGGGGGTTTCACAACTTTATTAAACTGGCATGTCACATCTGGACCTACTACAGTACTCTGGTTAACAAATATATGTTATTTAGTAGCTAATTATATAAAAAAATGTTTATGTACTGCTTTCATATGTAAAATAGCAACAGCGGGGATCAGTCTGGTAAAGGCTACTTACAAAGCATATGCTCTAACCACTACACTATTGCAGTACTGCTTAAGATGGATGTCTCCTGCCATTTAACTTCTTGGGCTGTTTAAGCTGGACTAAGGGTAGCTAAGCAATGAGCACACCCACGCAGCTACACTTAAACGTTTTCGCATTTATAAAAAAAAATTATTTGTTGTGATTTTTTATTTGTACCCTTCAAAATATCCCTGCTAATGCTGAGCCTGTTATTCTATCAACCTTCTGCTTTGTGGGACGATTGTCCCTTTTGGCTTTGTCCGCATTCCTTACTCTGATGGGTTGGGAGGTGTGCACTATGTGCTTTTGCTAAGTGTGTTATTCTATCAACTTTTGCCTTGGTAGGGAGAATTGTCCCTTATGGCTTTGACCAGATTTCTTATCCTGATGGGTTGGGGTTGTTGCAAGCATTCTCACTCATTTTAAATTGCCGAAAGGCAATTCTGGAGTACAGGGTGCATGTGTATTGTGAGAGCTCTGCTCTCAGACACACCCCCTGCATTCGTACATTGAACCATGTGTGCTTTAGAGCATAGCAGCGTGCCTTCATACCTATGCATTGCGCGCTGCTGTGCTGAACAGGAACGGTCCCTGCCATGCAGGAATAACTTATTCCTGCACTGCTGCTTGCTGAATCCAGAGGATTGTAGTTTACCTGTATAAGATTTGGTATAGGATGATTAACATCAGCAGCACCTGGTTCATCTGCAGTCCATTTTGGGTCACAATCAGTGATATATGCATCTGATAGTTCTAAGCACTGTGAGGAGATGATTAACATTATGGGGCTGAGTTCCTGTAGAAACCTTTTGCCAACCAGGAACTGCAAAATTGAGTTAAACACCACAATGCACACGCAACAGAGTTATCTGACAGAATGGTGCACTTATGTCCACTTCAAAAACATCTGCCTGCACTGACTTCAGTTTCTGAACCTATGTTCTAGAGCAACAAAAAGAAGGAAAAAATTACAAATACATAAGGCAAGCAGAGATACATATATTTTCGCATTTACATTATTAAGGGGCAGTAGTAAGCTTTATGAAATGAACTACCAAAATGAGTGATCCTTATTGGAAATTTAACATTCCATATCAGGGTTTTAATGTACAGTTAAAGTCTGATAAGAACTCAAGTAAATGAGACTGCAATTGTCTTGAGAGCCATCCCTTCACTAACCAAGGTGGTTAGTGAAAGGCAGCAAAACAAAAAAAAAAGAAAAGAAACCTGCTGCAGCAGCATTCATTTTCAGTTACTAACTGAAATCTTGGCATGATTTGGGAGCAAAATTTAAAAAAAAAAAATCTAACAAAAGCAACTACAAAAGCAGTTACAAAGTCCTGCATTTTCATTTTAACCAGACAAACTAGGGATCTCAGAAAGCCGTGGTTAGTGAACAGTAAAATAAATAAATAAATAAAACACATGCATCTGTTATCAATAACTGCCTTTTCCTTTTCCCATCGCTACCTGTGGCAGTTCATAAGTAACTGCAGTAGCAATTCCACAGACATGACGTGTGTGTGCGTGTGTGTGGCATATGTGTGTGTGTGTGTGTGTGTGTGTGCATCTGTGTGTTTGTGTGCCTAATGATATGTGTCTGAGTGTCTCTGCATCTACGTATGTATATGTGTGTGTGCGTGTGTGTGTGTGTGTGTGTGTGTGTGTGTGTGTGTGTGTGTGTGTGTGTGTGTGCGTGCATGTGTGTGTTTGTGTCCCTAATGATATGTGTCTAAGTGTCTCTGCATCTACTTTTGTGTGTGTGTGTGTGTGTGTGTGTGTGTGTGTGTGTGTGTGTGTGTGTGTGTGTGTGTGTGTGTATGTGTCTGCGGGAATGTGCATGTCAGACAGGTAGACATTATCAGTATTAATGTACCATACATTTTGCATGTAACAAAAATGTCATATTCTACGCAGCTTTGAAACATGAAGCAGAGGAACTATTTTTCGCCACAAATGTAAAAATTCTATATACTAATAAATATCAAACAGAAAGCAATTATAACCCATTAGATAAATGTAATAATTTCCTTTAGTGTGGGATTATTGTGAATAATGGACCTTGCAGATGTATTGTGGCACTCTGTAGCAGTGGGCTTTAGGATACCATTGGAAGGTCTGTTATTTTCCCCCTGCAACTCCCATTCCATTTGGCATTATTGCTTGCATCCTTTGCTCGTCACTTGAAATTCCATGTGCAGTGTAATAGGATTCTACATGCCCTCATTGCAGTGAAGTATTGGTAATATGTTCATGTGAAATTGTGATATGCAGAGGATCTTACAGCATTGAAACTAGGGATTAAAAAACATCATTGGTAATCTGCACTGTGATAGCTATGATATCAGTGCCACTTCATTCCGATAAGATAAGAATGCACAGTGAGTACTACAATAGTTATATACTTAATGAATAGCAATATTGTCTATTAGGATTCGTGTCATCTCACAAAAAGTAATTTCAATTACTTCAAAATTTTGAAATATTTTGGCAAAAAATACCTTAAGCAAACAATTGAGGAGACTTTTCATTGCAGAAACCTAGCCCAATGTGGTCACCACCAAAACTGATATATACCAACTCCAAGATTGCGCAACAGTGGAGAAAGAGGCAAGCTCCACTGTCAATGAAAGAAGTCTTGGCAAACGTACTTAGATTCTTTTGTGTTCAATGACAACACCTTTAATGACCTAATACACTGCCTTCTCTTGAATGAAGACATAATGTCAAGACAGCAAATAAAAAAAGCATAGAACACTACAGCAGGGCCTGTGCATTTCTTCTTATCAACACCTAAAGAGACAGTGAATGGTAGTCATACCGTTCATTATCAAACACGTGCTTACCTGTGCACGTCTGCACTGTTGAATATGCATCTTTCAAATGATGAGCATGGTCAGATGTCAAAGCACTACACTTTTTACATGGAAGGTGTCTTAAATACTTTTTTACTAGTCAGATGTAAACCTTGTGAAATGCAAAGACTTACAGATATTAACTCATAACGAAGAAAAATAAGTGTTTTAGTACCAAACTTGCAATGAAAAGTAAATCAAGGACTACATTTCAAATTTCTACCAACAATTTCAAGGCAACAAGTATAATAAGTGATCATAAAGAGGTAAAGAATTAGTGTAATACATACTTCATAGTTTTCATCTTATAAGACAAAAACGTTACCATCTCAGTTGTCTTAGCTGAAAAACTTCCCAGTGCTAGGCCTGATCCATGCGTTGCAGTGATATATAATGATGGTTGAACCTCTTGTCTTGTTTGATAGTGTTATTAGTACTGTCAATTCAATCACTTCCCTTCACTTCCACAGCTGAAACTTCATCTTTTGCAATAGTCCCAGTAGAACTTAGGTGATGCTTTGCATTGTCATGGCATGAATTGATTGACAGTAGACCAACATCATGTAGCACCTACAATTACATGACATTTACAGTGGGATGCACACTAATACGCACATGTGCCTCATGCAGTACTTCTCCAATAAGTCATACAACAAGTGTGGTGGGGATTTTTTACAGATGTCATTGGTAGCCATAGGCTGGCGATTTGCCTTCACTCATTTATGAGGTTTGATGGCACAGCTACATTACAAACTAACCTACGAATTAGTCAAAATTTTGCATGTGACATAAATAGGACATGTTGCAGAGACAGATATGTTTCTAAGAGAATTCTCATTCGAACAGGCACCCCATCCATGTGAAGCATAGTTCCTCCCCAACCCTATTTAAATACGACAACACCAATGAATGAGTAATTGGAAATTCACCCCTAGTCTGGCACATATGTCTCTGATGGAGGAGAGGATTAGTAAATTACCCCTACATAATTCAAATTGGTTGGTCACAATTGGCTTGCACTACTAGACCTATAAGGGCATAGTGTTTATTAACCTAGTATGCACCTATACCCTAATTACTGATGATTCTGAATTGTACCACTTGTCTTCTGAGAATGAAAAAAACTGATATATAAAAAGTGATTGGACAGCATTAACAAAAAATCATCCTTGCCCTGTCTTGTAGCCTGTATACTGTATGATGCTGTCTAGAATGGCAAAACTGACCTGTGGCAAACTATTCAATGCATCATGTATGACTATATTCACTGACAGCTGGAGAAATACTAAAATCTGACCTTCAAGCTTCACCCATTCATATGAGAGTTTGTGGTTTGGTGCTTCATGCTGATGACGTAAAAAGGAATGATTTCCATGGAGATGTTGCAAAGAAATATTTGCAGCAATACAGAAATGTTTTTTCAAGGCTCAAAGAAATAACACACACACACATATATATACATATATATATATATATATATATATATATATATGTGTGTGTGTGTGTATACACACACACACACACACACACACACACACACACACACATTTACAAATCTCTCAGTCTTTACATCTACAGATATATATAGGTAACCATATTTATCAGTTTTCATACACATTCAATTGCATGAATTCTATAAAGATGTGCATGAATATATGCATAACTGGTTATATGTAGAAATGAATACTTTTTCAACAAAGTAGATATTCAAAAATACATAAAGCATCCACAATCAATGAGAGTTATCTCAAGTCATTACCATACATGCTCATCAATGCATCTTATAGAGAAATTAAAATTCCTGTATGGGCTGCTTTGCAATACTGCTGTATGTGTGGTTACTTATACATGCCCATGTACAAGTATAAATATGCACATATGTGTACTCATACATGACCACATGCCTCTGACAGCTTACAAGAGCCAGTTTCTAAAAGAAAAGATTTTCTCAGAATCTCTTTCTGTCTTGGACTGGCACTGCAGAAGGGAGGGTGGGAGGAGGGATAAAATAAATAGTCACAGAGTGCGCATCACTAAGGACACACTGCTCAGAGATCTGAACATTATCTGCCAGGAAAGAAGCAGCAAGTGATTTTGTCTAACTATCTTAACCTACATTATCAATAGGTTCCTGGCTTGGGTAAGTCAATCCTTTGGTTCGCCAGGTGGGAGGTGGATGTTAGTGAAGAGGTGTTTCTTTTTCTAATGTTGACAGGCAATAGTACTTTCCTAGGTTATAGACAGCCATAGTGAGAGCAAACTGTCTGCCAAGGAAACAATGAGCTGCTACATAGGCATGCTTGTTCATTTAACAATATGGTGAGTAGAATGTCTATTGGGCTAGCTATGGTGAACAGACAGATGGTTGTGTTGCACAGTCTTCAGAATGTGAGCTAGTCAGGGTGTTTAAGAATATATTTGTGATGGATGAACCCTTAGCTGAGGAGCCTGCTTTGATGGGGTTGTTGTTGTTGTTGTTGTTATTGTCCCCTGAGATGTACATGGGTTTTAGCTTTAAGTAAATTACTCCTATCTGTTGGTTATTGTGGAGGAATAAGGCACAGCGCTGTTAAGAAATACTGCCTAAATTCACAAATAAAAGGTTTCATTTCTTCAAGTTTTTTTTTTTGCTACTAGGAGAACAGTTGTCTGCTTTGTTAGAGGATGTACTCCTAGTCATGGTAGAGAGACTACACAAGGGTAGGATGTCTATCGTGGCAATACCTCTCAACAGTTCAGAATTTCTGAGAAAATCCTAATTTTTGTCTTATGTTTTTTTTTTTTTTTTTGGTTGGTCCCCCATAAAAGTTGCTGTTTCTCTGGTAAGTCATTGAGAATTATAGTCACTAAGTACATTGACAGGCATTTTGAGCTTCAAACTTCATATCCTTCAGAAAATGCATGCTAAGGGAAAGCATGCTACATGAGCAACTTTCTAAATTTTTAAGAGCAATGTTTTAAAGTCTGTATCTGAGTTGCATCCTTTGTTCTCTTCCTATTTTGTCTTTATCCAAGTATCTTGAGCAAAGAAGTTGAAAGGTAGTAGTTGGGTCTTTGAGGGGTGATGATGTAAGAGGGTGTGCCTTTTTGAAAGATGGGAGGATGTGCTCCATGATAAGCTCAGTGAGCAGAGATCTATGCTACTACATAAAAAAGACAAATAAGCAAACATAAATAAATATTATTATTATACAATTATATGTGAGAGAGGCAGTCTGGTTAAGGGGAATGAGTTTAGGCCTCTGCTTGGCACCACACTGGGTGCGCTGATCATCACTGATGTAGCATAATTGTAGGGGGCAACCACACAGCCTTCTCTCCTATTGTTGAGTGGTGAGGCAAACATGAGAAAGGTAAAGGTGAATAAATAAATATATAAAGAGAATTACTAGTTTTGGGTACTATTGCTGGTCAAAAGACATATCATTTGGGGGTATTTGAGGCTCAGCAAATAGCATTTGGAATGGCATATTAGAAGACTGTGAGTTCCATTCTAGAGCTGACTGACTTTAAAGTGCAAGTTATACTGAGCTTCAGCCAGAGACCTGTTTCATTGATTTCTGGCCAGTCTTTTTGGAGGGGGGCTGTTTTAAGTGTCATGATGCTAGAAGCATGGCTCAATGTCCTACTCTCTTCACCAGTCTTCCACTTACTGTTTACTGCACGTTGTTATTTTGGCACCCTATAGCAAGGGTCAATGAAGTTTGCATATGTCTTCCTTGTTTATTTCTTTATTTGCTTATTTATTTATTTAGGCATTGACAGAACTGCCACCCCCTAAATGATCAGTGTTAGAGGTATGCTTGGTTTGATACATGGTTTTGCATAATTTACCCTTTTTGTTAGGATAATTTTAGTTTACTAAAAGCAGATGCATTTGTACAGCTATGCCTGCTGGCATTGCCAGTTTATTCACAGAGCTAGTAAAGGGTTAATGAACGTAGTGTGTGGGAGATTGAATTGGAGGAAGTGAGGTAATAAAGTAGTTCAGAATTGTTAAGTAAAGGGAGTGGACTTGTATAATGCTAAGTAGGAAGGGGACTGGCCTCTTTTGGCATTGGTTTGTAATTCAGTTGAATTTCATTCAGTTTACACCCAAGTGGCAAGAGTTAGTGGTTCTGGTAGTAACCATTTGAAATGCTGGGACCTAATGGCCATTTCTCAGAATGTTCTCTTTTCTCCAAAGTGTGGTGATCTCAGAGTTGTATATATAATTTCAGGTGTTATGGGGGACTTACCTCCACTCCAAATCATGGGTCCAAGTGGGCTTAGCCACTGCAAGAAACAAGCTTAATGGAAAAAAAAGTGATCTTCCAAATTCACTCTTCTCCCATAATTTGTGAGAAACACTGTCTAGAATAGCAAAACTGACCTGTGGCAAACTATTCAGTGCATCACACTTGACTGTATTAACTGACAGCTGGGAAAATAGTAAAAGCTGACCTTCAAGCTTCAGCCATTCAAGTAACAGATTGCTATTCTTTGCTTCATGCTGTTGACATAAAACGGGAATGGTTTCCATGAAAATATTGTAAATAAAAATATTTGCAGGAATACGAAGATGCTTTCTTTTAAGGCTCACAGAAATAGCACCCCCCCCCACACACACATATGCACACAGTTGCACACACACATTTACATATCTCTCAGTCTACGTCTTTACATATGTACCCATATTCATCACTCTTCATACACATTAAATTGCATGAATTCAATAAAGATGTGCATAAATGTATGCATAACTGGTTATATGTAGATATGAATACTTTATCAGCAAGGTGATATTCAAAAATAAATAAAGCTTCCAGAATCAATGAGGGTTACATCAAGTCATTACCATACGCGCTCATCAGTGCATCTTATACACAGATTAAAAGTCATGTATAGGTTGCTTTGCAGTACTGCTGTATGCATGCTAACTTATACATGCACATGTACAAGTATAAATATGCACATTATGTGTGCTCATACATGACCACATGCCTGTGATAACTTACCATTGTGTGATCATTAGTGTTAGTCTTTAAACAGATTTATAGGAGCCAGTTTCTGAAGGACAAGATTTTGTCAGAATCTGTTCCTGTCTTGACTGGGATGGCAGAAGGGAGGGTGGGAGGAAGGATAAAAGAAATAGTCAGGTCCACAGAGTGGACATTGTTAAGGCCAAACTGCTCAGAGATCTGAACAGGAACTGCCAGGATACAAGCAGCAAGTGATCTGGTCTGACCATCTTAAGCTGCATTACCAGTAGGTGCCTGGCTTGGGTAAGTCAATCCTCTGGTTGGTCAGGTGGGAGGTGGATGTTAGTGAAGAGATATTTCAATTTCTAATGCAGACAGGCAATTGTACTTTCATCGATACAGACAGCCATAGTGGGAACAAAATGCTTGCCAAAGAGTGGATGGGCTGCTGCATAGGTGTGGTGGTTCATTTAACAATATGGTGACTAGAGTGCCTATTAGGCTAGCTGTGGTGAACAGACAGATGGACATTCAGGAAGAGGAATTGAGTAGTTTCCATTAAGGATATTTGGTTCCTTGGCTGCCTTTTTAGAAATTATTTATTTTGTTTGTTGTTGAACTAAGGCTGCATTGCACAATCTTCAGGATGTGAGCTAGTTAGCGTGATAAGGATATATTACTGTTAGGTGAACACTTTGCTGATGAGACTACCTGATGGGTTGATGTTGTTGTTGTCCTCAGAAGTAAGTGGGTTTTAGCTTTTAAGTATATTACCTCCTTCTGGTGTTCATTGTGGAGGAATAAGGCACAGAGCTGTTAAGGAATGGTGCCTGCTTTAAGATGTACAAAGTTACATTTCTTTATGTTTTATTTTGCTATTGGGAAAAAAGCTGTCTGCTTTTTTAGATAATGTTCTGCAGGTCATGGTAGAGAGACTGTATGAGAGCAGGGTGTCTGTTGTGACAATACCTCTCAACAGTCCAGAATTTCCAGAATCTCCTGATTTTTGTCTCATGTATTTTGATTGGGTTCTCATAAAAAGTGCTGTTTCTCTGGTAAGTCATTTTGAATTGTAATTGCTAAAACAGCCATTTTGAGTTTCAAACTTTATATCCTTCAGAAAATGCATGCTTAGGCTACGGTTGATACATGAGCAACTTTCTGAATTTATAAAAGTAATATATTAAAATCTGTCTCTGGGTTTAGGCCTTTGTTCTCTTCCTATTTTGGCTTTGTCGAGGATTATTGTGCAATGAAGGTGAAAGGTAATGGGTCATTGAGGGGGTGATGATGTTAAGACGGTGTGAATTTAGAAAATGGGAGACTGTGTTCTGTGATAAACTGAGTGATCAGAGATCTATGCCTCTAAATAAAAATATATATAAACAATCAAACAAACAAATACATACATACATAAATAAATATTATTATTATTATACAATTATTTAACCCAGCCACTGGGGATGCACAAACCAGTGAATTTCTTTGTGCCTGTTCCAAGCCCGGATAAATGGGGAGGGTTGCGTCAGGAAGGGCATCTGGCGTAAAATTTTGCCAAATCATACATGCAGACAACAGTACAGAAATACATACCGGATCGTCGAGGCCCGGGTTAACAATGACCGCCACCAGTACTGTTGGCCAACAGGGTGCTGGCTGAAATTGGGCTACTGATGGCCGAAGGAGGAGAAGAGGGGGAAGGCATGCCCGAAGGCAGGTAAAGGCTAGGACTGTGATAGTGAGGGTCGGAACTTTGAATGTTGGCAGTATGACTGGTATAGGGAGAGAGCTAGCTGATATGATGGACCAAAGGAAAGTTGGTATATTGTGTGTGCAAAAGACCAGATGGAAGGGGAGCAAGGCTCGGTGTATCGGAGGCGGTTTCAAATTGTTTTTCATGGTGTGAATGGGAGGAGAAATTGTGTAGGCATTATCCTGAAGGAACAGTATGCTAAGAGTGTTTTGGAGGAGAAAAGATTATCGGATAGAGTGATGTTTATGAAGCTGGAAATTGATGGTGTAGTGATGAATGTTGTTAGTGCATATGCTCCAAAAGTTGGGTATGCGATGGATGAGAAAGAAAAATTTTGGAGTGAGTTGGATGAAGTGGTGATAACTATACCCAAGGGTGAGAGACTGGTGATTGGAGCAGATTTCAATGGGCATGTTGGTGAAGGGAACAGAGGGGATGAGGAAGTGATGGGTAGGTATGGTGTTAAGCAAAGGAATGCAGAAGGTCAGATGGTAGTGAATTTTGTGAAAAGGATGGACATGGCTGTGATGAAGACGTATTTTAACAAGAGGGAGGAGCATAGGGTGACATACAAGTGTGGAGGAAGATGCACACAGGTGGATTATATCTTATGTAGAAGGGCCAGTCTGAAGGAGATTGGAGACTGAAAAGTGGTGGTAGGGGAAAATGTAGTTAGGCAGCATAGGATGGTGGTTTGTAGGATGACATTGGTGATCAAGAAGAGGAGGATGAGTGTGTGGGCAGCACCAAAGGATCAAATGGTAGAAACTGAAAAAGGGTACTTGTGAGGTGATGGTCAGGGAAGAGTAAAGACAGGCACTGAGTGGCAGTGAAGAGTTACCGAATAGCTGGGTAACTATAGCAGAGCTAGTGAAAGAGATGGCTAGAAAGGTGCTTGGTGTGACATCTGGAAAGAGGAAAGATGACAAGGAGACCTGGTGGTGGAATGAAGAAGTACAGGAGAGTATACAGAGAAAGAGGTTGGCGATGAAGAAGTGGGATTGTCAAAGAGATGAAGAAAGTAGACAAGAGTATAAGGAGATGAGGTGCATGGCAAAGAGAGAGGTGGTAAAGCTAAGGATAAGGCGTATGAAGAGTCATATAAAAGGTTGGACACTAAGGAGGGAGAAAAGGACCTGTACTGATTGGCTACACAGAGGGACCGAGCTAGTAATGATGTGCAGCAGGTAAGGGTGATAAAGGATAATGAGGGAAACGTACTCACAAGCAAGGAAAGTGTATTGAGCAGATGGAACGAGTACTTTGAGGGGTTGATGAATGAAAAGAATGAGAGAGAGAAGGTTGGATGATGTGTGGATAGTGAATCATGAAGTGCAGTGGATTAGCAAGGAGGAAGTAAGGATAGCTATGAAGAAGATGAAGAACGGAAAGGCTGTTGGTCCAGATGACATACCTGTGGAAGTATGGAGGTGTTTAGGTGAAATGCCGGTGAAGTTTTTAACTAGATTGTTTAATGAAATCTTGAAAAGTGAGAGGATGCCTGAGGAATGGAGAAAAAGTGTTTTGGTACCAATTTTTAAGAATAAGGATGATATGCAGAGCTGTATTAACTACAAAGGGATTAAACTGATCATTCACAGCATGGAGTTATGGGAAAGAGTAGTGGAAGCTAGGTTAAGAAGGGAGGTGATGATTAGTGATCAGCAGTATGGTTTCATGCCAGGAAAGAGCACTACAGATGCGATGTTTGCTCTGAGAGTTTGGATGGAGAAGTACAGAGAAGGTCAGAAGGAGTTGCATTGTGTCTTTGTGGATTTAGAGAAAGCATATGACAGGGTGCCTAGAGAGGAGTTGTGGTATTATATGAGGAAGTTGGGAGTGTCAGAGAAGTATGTAAGAGTGGTACAGGATATATACAAGGGTAGTGTGACAGCTGTGAGGTCTGCCATGGGAGTGACGGATGTGTTTAAGGTGGAGGTGGGATTACATCAAGGATCAGCTCTGAGCCCTTTCTTATTTGCAATGGTGATGGACAGGTTGACATAAGAGATCAGAAAGGAGTCCCCGTGGACTATGATGTTTGCAGATGACATTGTAATCTGTAGTGAAAATAGGGAACATGTGGAGGAGACCCTGGAGGGGTGGAGATATCCTCTAGAGAGAAGAGGAATGAAGGTCAGCAGGACTAAGACAGAATATATGTGTGTGAATGAGAGGGAGGATAGAGGAATGGTGAGGATGCAGGGAGTAGAGGTGGCGAAGGTGGATGAGTTTAAGTACTTGGGATCGACAGTTCAGAGTAATGGTGAGTGTGAAAGAGAGGTGAAGAAGAGAGTACAGGCAGGATGGAGTGGGTGGAGATGGGTGTCAGGAGTGATCTGTGACAGACAAGTACCAGTAAGAGTGAAAGGGAAGGTCTAAAAGAGGGTAGTCAGACCAGCTATGTTATATGGGTTGGAGATGGTAGCATTGAAAAAAGGCAGGAGTCAGAACTTGACGTGGCAGAGTTGAAGATGTTAAGATTTGCACTGGGTGTGACGAGGATGGACAGGATTAGGAATAAGTATGTTTGGGGGCGTGGCCAAGGATGAACACAGGATAGCAGCAGATTTCTTCAGCTCCACCAATTTCACAGCACTGACAGGAAATAATTACTTTAAAAATTAATTTATGAAGTAATTTTCTTTCTAAATACGTTTGGAATATCAGTTTCTTGAATAATATCTAAAAAAGAAAGAAATTTTCAATAATATTCCTGTCAGAAAACACTTTGGAAATTTCTCTGTCAGCTTCTCTGTTTGAAATGAGTTCCAGTAAGACAAATTCTCAAGATTCCAGCATCAAGAAAGAGCTTCAGTCCCTGATATCTACAATTCAGCAACTTACTACTAAAATGGAAAAACTGGATACTAAAATTGATAACTTCATAGAAAAAACTACAAAACAAATAGATTTGTTACATCTAGACTTGCAACAACAGAAGACTCAGATTACAGGCATAGAAGAGACTGTTAATGACATGGAGAATAGAATCCAGGAAGAAGAAATTAACATTGAGTTTTTGCTGAAGCAGAACACACATCTACAAACTAAACTTGATGACCTGGAAAATAGATCTAGGCGCAATAATATTAGGATTTTTGGACTGCCAGAAAATATAGAAGGTAACAATATTACTTCTTTTTTAAATACATGGCTTCCCAAAACTTTAGACTTGCCAGAAGCATTTTCTTTTGGTATTGAAAGAGCCCATAGATCCATATCTAATTTTAACTCTAACAAAAAGTATCCTAGATCAGTTATAGTTAGATTTCTATCATCCTATGACAAAGAGATGGTACTTAAATCTGCATGGGCTAAAGCACCTGTTAAAATTAATGAGGCAACTGTGCGTTTTGACAATGACTATTCTTCCTTGGTAATAACTAAAAGAAAAGTTTTTCTGCCATTAATAAGAGAGCTTAAGAAAGCACAGTTTAAAACCTACCTTCTGTTTCCTGCCAAACTAAAAATCTTTCTACCTGATGGCCCTAGAATTTTTGAAGACTTAGACTCTGCATTGCTGTATATTAAAAAAAAATAAGACTTTGGATAAAATAGAGGAAATGGAATGGGCTAGTCCTTCATTAAAGAGGTTGGCAACAGAAGCTTCTTGGAAGACTTCAGAGAAGAAAAAAAGACTAAAAAACAAATGACTTGTTCTATGTTTTTTCTTTTTTTTTTCTCTCTCTCTTTTTTCTTCACTATTAATCTCTTTAAATACAGTTACTGCATCTCCAGAAAGCCACAAATATTCTGAAAAAGATTTAATCAAAGTTATTTTCTGTGTACAAAGATCTGTTTTTGTTTCATAAATAGTCAAAATATCTGAGGAACAAATAACAAGCTATCAATCAACTTGTTTCTCTTTGTGATAAAGAGACCCAAGGTTAGTAATTTGATACATTTTTTTTCTCTTCTTGTTTTAAATAATGACATTCTTTCTAGATTATGCATTCAGTAAGGGGTGGGGGAGGGCAGGGAGAGAAGTATGATGAAAATATGATAAGTGGAATAATAACTTATTAGTTTTTTTTTTTTTTTAAAGTATATATGCTGTTTAAATACTGTTGCTAATTATTTTGCCATGATTCTATTGCTTATACTTGTTTACAAATAATCTGTCATGATTTAATTACTAATAATTAGAACTAAAATAGTAGTAAATAATATGTTTCATATCTATCTTTATTAATATAAACAGCAAGTAATATTTCACTGTAGATACTTTTTATAGCTTCCTTTTTTATCTTTTCTCTTTCTTCTCTCACTCTCTTTTTTTTTCTCTACTCTCTTTCTTTTCTTTTCTCTCTCTCTCTTTTTTTTTTCATATAAGTACATTTACATGCTTTTGATAATACTGATACATGTATATAATAAGATTTGTATTAATAATTGAATTGGGGCATAAAAAATTAGTTGTATTATATATTAATAACTGTGGGCTTAGTTTCACTGTCATAGAGACTGTAATAACTTGTAAAATACTTTGCGAAGGTTTTACTCTGTTTAGTTTCATTTGTATTGCTAAATGAATGTCAGTCACTTTCATTTATTAAAATTCCCGCCAGAATGTTAAGGGAGACAATTTGGGATGTGGGTTACCTCGTGAATAGTGTCCTCGAGTTGTTTTAAAAGCTTCAACACTCA
Organism: Protopterus annectens; assembly: GCF_019279795.1. Taxonomy (NCBI): domain Eukaryota; kingdom Metazoa; phylum Chordata; order Ceratodontiformes; family Protopteridae; genus Protopterus; species Protopterus annectens. Next base: position 1,005,249,731 of record NC_056745.1, read on the forward strand.
GAATACACGCAGAGAAGCTGAATGCAGTCATTTTGAACTTTGACCCCTGAATTCACAGTGACACCGCAGATTCAAGAAGAACACTCTATCAGGTAGTAGAACTGCTGCAAATGTGACTCTACGATGAAAAATGAACTCTATAACATTTAAATGTGAGTTATTTTTTATAACTACTTACTTATTTATGTTATAATTTATAAAATATGAAAGTTATAATGATTTTAAATGATTCAGTATCCCATAGTAAGCAAGTGTGATATTTTAAAAGACATAAAAAGTTAAACATATATACATATGTTTTTGAAAGTTTACATGACTGCAACATATTAATGTATGTAAATACTTATGATTTAAACATATATAATACTACAATTCATTTGACTTATCTAACTGACAAGCATAAATATCATTATGATTTTATCTTAGAAGAAGTTGTCATGTGACATATTTTAAAGCAGCAGTTCAGATATATAAAATACAGATGGCTTTCTTCACAATGATTTAAGTATATCTGGGAATTTACATAGCTATGCAGTATGATTTGTAACCATATTTATGAACATAAATATTTTATTTAACTGGCAATAATAAGTATGAGAAGAAAGCTTTGATGCAAGTAATTTAAAGTCTTTTAGAAGCTAACTGCATTTCTATGACAGAAAATAGGAATATCCTAATATATGTAATGTCTGAACCATAATAGCCTAAGTTATTGACTCTAAATGAACATAAGAACTTATTTTTACAAATTTTGAATAAATTAATATGTAGATATGCCCCTTTTTTTTCTCTCTCTCTCTCCCTCTCTCTTCTTTTCTTTCTCTCTCTCGGTTCCCAATATCAAGTTTATTTGAATGCTATTTGATTATAAATGTATTATACTAAATAGATGTGCATAGTAGTATGAATTGTTTCTAAAAGTTCCTATTTGTTTATATGATGCTGATTTATCAAATGTTTAGCTTTGTCTTACTAGATAATCTAATTGAAAGAGGTTAACTTTAATTAATAATAACCAGTATTAAATTGATAAGGTGGCAGCTGAGGTACTGCTGCTTAGGGTAGGGGGTTAACTTGAGTGGTATGTGCTACTCAAAGTTGGAGTTTTTAACTCCAGGCTGGGTGCAAGGTTTAATCCTTATATTATTTTCTTCTGTTTACTGTTGTTTGTATATAGTTCTGACATCCACAATACATTTTATAAACTCATTGTCACTACAAACAAAAATGAAGCTTATACAAAATCCAATAAGAATTTCAATAAATACAGCTATATTTAAAGGTACACCTAAAGGAGGAGGTATAACATTACTTATTTTGTTAATTGTTATTCTGAGTATAAGTTTTATATGTTTAAAAAATGCTAAATGACTTCTCTAAAAGGAATTTCTTTAAACATTAATGGACTGAATAATCCATGTAAAAGGGCAAGCTTAATGAGATACATTAATCTACATTAGGCCAACTTAGTATTCCTTCAAGAAACACATCTCCTGAAAAAGGATATTGATAAATTAGCCACTAATAAATATACAGTATTAGTTAGTTCAGAGCACACTCAGAAAAAAAGAGGAGTGGCTATTTTATGGAATAAAAGTATGCCCATACCTAAAACTATTAAATCTTATGAAGATGATAAAGGAATGTTTTGTATGGTTACAATACAAATTAATGGAAAGACATATACATTAACCAATGTATATTGGATACCAGGAATTGGTATTAATATAGTGAAATACCATCTTAATAAGATCATATCATTCTCTATAGGAGATATTATTTTAGCAGGAGACTTTAATTGTATCCTACATGAAAAAGATACTACTACTATAGGAAAAAGGAAAATTACATCTAATGCAAAACATTTAAAGGATTTTGTTAATTCATATCATTTGAATGATATTAATAATCAGATAGACTCAAAATCATTACCATACACCTTTTTTTTCTAACAGATATAAAACTTATTCAAAAATAGATAGAGTCTTTATTTCTAACCAGATGGTAATAGAATTAATTAATTCTAAAATCATTTTGTGTCCTATATCAGATCATAATTCAATTGTATTTGAGTTCATGATAAAAAGTACTTACAATGTTCAGATCAAAAGGATACCAGCATACTTAACTCAACTAAAAGACTATAAAGATTATATACTTTGAGAAGTGCAACATTTTTTAGACATAAATAATACTCCTGAAGTCTCCATTGTTTATGTTTGGGATGCTTTAAAATCATATCTATATGGACAAAGTATCAGATGGTATAATAATAAAAGGAAATCTTGGGATAAGGAATTATTAGATATTCAAAGTAAATTAGACTCTTATAAGCATAATAATAAAGAAAATATTATGGACAAAAAAGTCATTGAAGAAATAAACAAACTAAATGAGAAATACAAAGAAATTTTAACTCATAAAGTTAAAATAACTTTAGAGAAATATAAGTTTTTGTCTTACTCTATAAGTCCCAAATACTTACATAGACTTAAAAATAAAACAAAAAGGTTGAATAAGCAAAATCATATCAAAGAAATTTTCTCTAAGGAAAAAGAAGAATGTTTCTAGTCTACCAGAAATATTAGATGAATTTAGAAATCACTTTCACAAAATTAATCATAATAACATTAACATGGAACCCAAAGATAAAATAAAGAAATTTATAACTACAAACATGAATAAAAAAACTTAATAAACAACAAACTAAACTATTGGATAAAAATATTTCATATACAGAGGTTGTTACACAAATAAACAAGCTTAAATCAAACAAAGCACCAGGTAATGATGGTATTATACCAGAGTTATATAACATTCTTTCTAAAAGTACATACTCATTAATATATAAGGTTTTTATTTTGGCCCAAAATGAGTTAATAACTCCCCCATCTTGGCAATACACATTTATTTTGCCAATTTTAAAACCCAATAAAGATCCAACTAGATGCACTTCATATAGACCTATTTCATTACTTAATGTTGATTATAAAATGTTTATGAGTATTTTTTCTGATAGATTGAAGACAATCATCCCAGGCATTATAGATATAGATCAGACAGGCTTCATTGTAAATAGAAATACTTTTGATAATATAAGGATAACTCTAACATTAATTGATTTTGCAAATAGGAGAAAGAATGATTTAACACATTAGTCTCGACATAAGTTCAGTATTTGATTCAGTAAGTTGGGACTACTTGTTTATCTTACTGAAGTGCACAAACTTTTCAGATGCATTTGTAAATCTAATTGAACATTTATATAAAGGAGCATTGGCTTACATTAAGATAGGAACATATGTCTCACAAAAAATACCCATTTTAAAAGGTACAAAACAAGGGTGTCCACTCTCTCCATTATTATTTACTTTAATAATGGAGCCTTGGGCTAATCTGATCAGAAACAGTACTGATATAGAAGGATTTGATATAGATGAAAATACAACATCTAAAATTCAACTTTTTGCAGATGATGTTCTAATTACATCAGCAGGATCTAATTCTTCTATGCAGTCCCTATTTGATAAAATGATGAATTTTAAAAATATTTCTGGTTTAATATTCAATGAAGAAAAAACTAAAATATTACCTATATATATATACACGAAAAAATGTCCTCATTAATGATTTTAGTAAATATATACCCAATTCAGGTCAGATAACTTACTTAGGTATAATATTAACTAAGGATATCAAATCTATTATACATAATAATTATAATACTTGTCTTCTTAATTTACAAAATCTTTTCAATAGCTGGAATAATATGTTTTTTACTATGGAAGAGAGACTTACAATTATTAAAATGATAATATTCCCTAAGATATTATACTTAATACAATCAATAATACTCCCACCTACAAAAATAATTATCAAGAAATTGAATACACTAATGTTAAATTTCTTATGGGCACCTAATAGACCTAGGATTGCATTAAAGAAACATACTAATAGCTGGTCTCAAGCGGGCATTTCTTTTCCAGACTTTAACTTATATACTATCTCTTCTATTATAAAAGTTATTACTTTGTTAATAGATCAGTCATATGTTGCAAAATGGAAAGATTACTGGGAACTAATTAGTATTCACTTCATGAAAATCTCTTTAACACATAAAAATATGATTGTAAATAACTCCATGTTATGGTTACTAAAAGAATTTTGTACTTCACTTATTACACCAAAATATATAGTTAGTTATCCATTAAACATTATTATTAGTTATCGTAATTTTATATTCATGCATCCTAAGTATAAGGAATGGAATTTTATTCTATTCCCTATAATGTATACACAAGGTATGCTTTTGTCATCCACTTCTGAAAGAACTCATTTAGTCACAGAAAATGATCTAAAGTACTGGTATCAGTTGCTATCTGATAATAAAGTTAAAAATTTAAACTTCTTAAAACAAGAATTTGATCTGAGAGAAACTTTCTGGTTAGAAGTTCAGACCTTTAGACAACATCTTATTAATAAAATTGATTTAATGTCTATAACAGTTAAAGAATCTATTCCAATACTGATTGATTACTTGATATTAAATTTACAACATAAAGTTTCTGATAAAGCTAAGCTTTCATACATACATAAAATTATCAGAGAAGAAACTTATTACAGTGTAGATACCTATTGGAATTATTTCACTTCCATTAATGGTGAATCACCAAATCAACAAGATAAACAATATATATTGGAATCTGCTTATAAAACTACTTCTTCCATTATTTGGAGACTTTTTACTTGGAAATTTTTACATAGATCCTTTTATACACCTTTGACGATGAATAAAATAAATAATAAAGACAATCTATGTAAAAGATGTAATGTAGAAATTAATGCTGATTGGGCACATATGTTTTATGACTGTATAAAATTGAAAGAATATTGGAAGTCAATCAATGATTTTTTGCAGGCTCTTTTTACAGATAATTTCATTATTTCTAAGTCTCTTATATTATTCAATACTCCTGTTCCTCAAAGTGTTAAAAAGGTTAAGCTTCCCTTGTTATGGTCTATTCTAGCAGTGGCTATAAAAATAATAACCAGAAATTGGATTTCAGATACTCCTCCTTCGTTTAATGAATTTAAAAATGTTATGACTGTAGTGTGCCATATGGAATTGATGACAATAAAATCAAGAACTACTAGAAAAACATCTTACTATATTATATGGGATACTTTACAAAATCTGTTAAAAAAATCTTAGCTTCAATAGCATGGTATTTTAGTTTAATTAATTGATTTGATTGTAGTGGATGTCTTTGTAAATACTTTGGTTATTTTATTGAATGATATAACCATTTCTATTTTAATTACTTGTATAAAATTGTTATGATATTTATTTTGTATGTTAAAAACAATAAACTTGTTTTAAAAAAGGAATAAGTATGTTAGAGGGTCAGCCCAGGTTGGAAGGTTTGGAGACAAAGCCAGAGAGGCAAGATTACGTTGGTTTGGACATGTGCTGAGGAGGGATGCAGAGTATGTTGGGAAAAAGATGCTAACGATGAAGCTGCCAGGTAACAGGAAAATAGGAAGGCCTAAGATAAGGTTTATGGATATGGTGAGAGAGGACATGCAGGTGGTTGGTGTGACAGAGCAAGATGCAGAGGACAGGAAGAAATGGAAACAGCTGATCTGCTGTGGTGACCCCTAACAGGTGCAGCCGAAAGAAGAAGAAGAAAAGTATACAATTATTCATGAGAGAGGCACTCCAGTTAAGGCGAGTGAGTTTGGGCCTCTGCTTGCCACCACATTGGGTGCACTGATCATCACTGGTGTGACATAATTATCAGGGGACACCTCAATTCCTTTCTTGTTGAATGGTGAGGCAAACAAAGAAAAAAATGTACAGGTGAATAAAGAAGTATGTGTGTGTGTGTGTGTGTGTGTGTGTGTGTGTGTGTGTGTGTGTGTGTGTGTGTGTGTATATATATATATATATATATATATATATATATATATATACATACATATAATTTGTGGCTCAGCAAACAGTACTTGGAATGGCATATTAGAAAGCTGTGAGTTCCATTCCAACTAGAGCTGATGACTTTAATAGTGCAGATTATGCTGAAATTCAATCAGAGACTTATTTCATTGATTTCTGCCCAGTTTCTTGAAGGCGGGGCTGTTTCAAGTGTTATGATGCTAGATGCTGTGCTAGAGGAATGATTCGACATCCTGTTCTCTTCACTGTTCGTCCAGTTACTATTTACTGCATATGTTGTTATTTGGCATCCTATAGCAAGGGGGAATGAAGTTGCTTACATTTTTTATTTAGGGTTCTGACAGAACTTCCATCTCTTTAATGATCAGCATTAGGGGTATGTGTGTTTGATAGAGGGTTTTGCATAATTTAATATTTGGTTAGGATAAACTTCTGGTATTGTCAGGTTATTTAGAGAGTTAGTAAAGGTTTAATATAAGTAGTGGGTGGGAGGTAGAAAAAGAGAAAGTGAGGTGATAAAGTAGTTAGGATTTGTTAAGTAATGGAAGGGGAAATATATAATGCCCAAGTTGTCAGAGTACGTGGTATTGGTAATAACTATTTGAAATGTTGGGACCTGATGGCCATTTCTCAGAATATTCTCTTTTCTCCCTGGCATGGTCATCTCAGAATCAGCACATATAATTTCAGGGAGTATGAGGGCTTTTTCCCCACATCTGGGGTCATCTTCAAAATTCACTCTTCTCCCATAATTTTGATCATTTTTTTGGCTTGTCAGCATTCGGCATTTCAAGTGCTGACATTTCAATAAGCCGTATGTTCAGGTAGTTCGCTACAGTGTAATGTAAGTAAAGTTATAATTTTAAGTAATGGGTAGGTATTCAGCAGTAGGTATGGGAATAATACTTGTTAATATTCAGGGCTAATTGCCATAAAGGAAAAAAAAAAGAAAAAGTGTGTGTCTTTTAGCTCTATTTATCACTCTTGTATGGTAGGTGTGGTCATAGTAGAAGTTAGTAATTTCATTTTAGTCTTTAAGCTTTAGCATGGTAATTCAGTGCTGCTGTTCTTTATCTAATACCAGAACAGTTGCAGTGGTTGCCTAGAATGGGTAGAGTCTACTGAGTTTTCCTTTAGGTGGGCTTTGTTAGTTGGGAGTATAGTCGCGTTTTGTTATACTAATGCGCGAGGGTCCATTAGGATTATATGCAATTAGTATAATATTGTGCTAGGGGTTCCAGTTCTGTCTTAGGCTGGGGTCATAGCATATGAGGTTGGCAAACCAAGGTAGTAGGGTGATCATTACTGATTCTGGTGGAGTGCTTGTTCTGGTTAGCAGTGGTGATGTGCTTTCCCAGAGGCCAGGAATTCTAGATATTGTGCAACAATAAGGCACAGGCTGTTGCTCTGTGGCTATTTATTTCATGGTGGTTATTTTGTGGAAGGATGCATAAGGATTACCTTTGTTGGAATATTTTCTTAGTGTTAGGAAAGCACAGCATTTGAGATGGACCAATGTCTGGTTATGGTACGAGTATTTTAGGAAATTGAAAGCAGTAGATACAATGCTGAGACATGTGGATACATTGCACAGCACTATGGTGGATAAAGCAAGGAGTCAGACATGTTCTGGTGCTTGGGAGAGTGAATATGAGAGGTAGTTGCTGGGCTTTCAGTGTTGGCAAATGTACCTGACCAAATTGCCATTTTGCACATTCTTGTTCAGAATGTGGAGGTTCTCATAGTGCTATGGCATGTTGGCATAAGGACAGTTTAGGAGGTGTAGGTCAGTTACAGTTAGTAGGCCTGGAGTAGCTGGAATTAGAGTATTAGAGGGCGGGGTGGGGGATTTGTGAGGATCTAGGGGTCAGTTGCCTTTCTGATGGCAGCCAGGGAGATCAGTATACACATTCTCCCATTACATTGTGGCTTTTTCTGCTTTGTTGGGAAAGTATCCCAAACAGGCATAGGCAGAAGAATTAAATGAAGATTTTGGAATAAGGATGAGGGTGGTGATGAGTCAAAAAATTCCTAAAAATTTGAATTGAGTTTGTTTCCAGGAGGAAGTGCCAACTGCTTTAACTCATTAGGAAGTGGAAGCAGGAAAGGTATTTGGTCCTTATGAGATCCAAAATTTAAGCAGTTTCATATTTTCCAGCTAGGTTTGGTAGTCAAGAAGATTGGAGGGAGGGGTAAATTTAAATTGTCACCACCTGTTATTTTCTTCAGATGGATTTGTTAATTAATATATATTGACAGGGGTGATTCATTGGATGATGTGGTTTGCATCATTAAAACTTTTGCAGATCCATGGTTAAAGTTAGATATTCAGGCCTGTTACCTATTCAGGAAATAGAATGGCCATGGTTAGGCACATGTTTAGTGGGTAAGTTTTATTTTAATACAAAAATGCCTATGGGGTGTGCAGTTGCCTGTGCTATGTTTGAGAAATTAAGCACAGATCTTTAGTGGATGTGGCAACGGTGATCTCCTAGGAAGCATGCTGTGCCTTACTTACATGATTTTTTTGTTAGTGGGGGAAAATCAGCTTGAAGCCACTGAAGTTAAGCACCCATTTATAAAGTTGTGCATAAAGTCAGGGGTGTTGTTAGCTGTGGAGAAGGTGGAAGGACCATTTAAAAGGTTAAAGTTCTGGGAGTTAGAAATTGATGCAGCACAAGGTTTGTTCTGTTTGCCTTTGGAAAAGGTTAGCAAATTATGACAGAAACTTAGCTGTTTCACAATTAAAAGTAGTCTAAAGTGAGGGATGTGATAGAATGATTGGGTTTATTAAATGTTGCATATAGAGTGGGTAGTCTTGGATGGATATTCAATAGAGTGCTGGCTAATTTGTTGAGATGAGGATGTAGTAAACATCATTGGGAGTGAGTAATAAGACATGTTAAGCAGGATGATGATATCTGCTTACGGTTTCTAGAGGATTTCAACAGCATTTCTCTTTGGCTAGATGATTGGGTGTCATTAGAGGAGTTATATTTGTTTACTAATGTGAATGGGATTGCAGGTGTGACAGCAATCTTTAAGGAGCAATGGTTTGCTGTTGAAAACAGCTGGACAGTGGAATGGAAAAAAAGACATGGTCTTTTTAGAGCTGATGGTGATTTGACAACTGTGGTTGTAGTAATGAGTAGTTTAATACTGCCCTTAATGTGGCTATACAGATGAAATTGTTGGTTACTGTGTTTCTATGAAGTTATGCAATATTTGTGTCTACTGTTTGGAAAGCTGAACAAACTAGTCACACTGGATCTCTTTATTTTGTTGTTGTGGTGCAGGGGTATATGTATAATATGTATTTGCTGTAATCCCTTGAACTTGAGGTCCAAGATAATATTTGATAAGGGATGGTGTAAATGTAGGATAATAAGAGTGTGTGTTTTGAAATAGTTTTGGTTGCCTGCAGATAATAGCTGTAACCAAGTGCAGGTACAGTGTTTAGCAATGGGTCTGAGAAGCTCCATGCATTAGTTTTGAAGTTGATGACTCAGCTTAGGATACTCATGTGTAATGTTACCCACTATCCTTATTCTATTCCTCACTTTCCCAAAGTGAGTGTAGTGTACACTATAGAGATTACCCTCCTTAAACAGAATGCTTCCATTTGGCATTATTGCAGGTAGCTCAACAAGTTAAGTCTTTGCTTTTTGAGTGGCATGTGTACAAGAAAGGGATATTAAAAATAGTTATAATAATAATAATAATAATAATAATAATAATAATAAGCAGACAACCTACAGTTGTTAACAGTTGTTCACTTTATTCCAAGATTCAGTCTGAGGTGAAGGCATCAAAGGGGTGGCCTAGCAGCCTGGTCAGGGTCCAGATAAAAGTCAGGGAGGCCAGATGGAAGGATCTCTGGATTTTTTATGCTGTGCAAAGTAAAGCAGGAATAGGTAAGGCACTTTTACTTAGTTGGTATGGGCACCTAGGACCAAACTGGGAGTGACTAACGGCACATATGAGACTGACTTCTGAAGCTAGATGTAGTCTTTGAAGCTTGATAGGGATACAAGATTATCCTATTAATTTCTTTCAGTTTCAGCTTAAGTAGGGTGGAAGCATGCAGAAAGAGATGGAATACATTAATGTAGAAATGGATTTCTTTCTGGAAGATATGGCAAGAGATGATGTAGGCCCAGAAGATGAAATGAGCACACAAACTAAGTCAGAGGAAGCTGCAAGAAAACAGGCATCTTCCTAAGGGTAAATCAGCAGTATATCATGGTGAAGAAACAGATGTTTTGCAGTGTGGTTACAACGGCAACAGGCACAGAGATGTCCAGGTCTCATCTGCCAGGAAAAGAAGCAAGTAATCATAGAGGGGATTGTAGTTTGGTCAAGGGTGAGTCACACAGTAAGACTAGATAGAATACTTTATGGGCATGCTTGTTACCCTACCTAGAGAAGGTTAGAATGCACTTCAGAAACAACTGAACATTAAAGTGCCTTGGATTGGAATGGAACATATGGATGCTAATGTAGGGGTTGGGGGCCTAGTGTTGGAGATGTTGTTTGCATTGGTACCCTACATTCCCTCTCTGAGAGCCTGGTGAGCCACAATCAGGGGATGGCGGTGGAGGTAGCAGAAATGGCATGTGCATGCATGAGTAAAAGACACCCATCCAGAATAGGTAATGAGTGTATGTACCTGATGGCATACATTCCGTTAGTAGTTAAGGAGAAAATTTGGAGGAGTGAGTATGTAAATGTATTTGATTTTATTTGATGCTGCATGGGTTTAAAGAATACTTGACAGTGAGGTGTACTTCATTAAAGATATTTTGGCAATGCTGGCATGTTTATGTAGGAATAAGTTGCTGCAAGGGAAGCATAGAATTGGGTAACTGGGTGACAGGGTCTGCGTATCTTATGGCAGTCACACTGGACAATGACCCAAGGCAGGGTTTTCCCATACTGGGGTACTTCATAATGATGAGGGACTCACAGGAGTTTAGAGGTGGCATATCATGGCTCTGGTATAACCAGACATTTAGCAAGCTGGAAGCAGTGAATTGAACTTTATGCTAGGAATCAAAGCATATTGGCAAGAGTCTTGGCACAACAGACAAGCCTCAGCTTCTATGGGCAGGAAAGAAGGAAGGAAGCTCATATGGCTTTTTGGGCCTTCAGCACAGAAAAATGTCAGTGAACAGCATGCCTCTTTGCATATCTGTGCACTCATTGTGATGTAATCCATGCAAGACTGTATTGTAACACTGGGCTGGACACCTTCAGATGTTTTGTTTGTGCATAACAGGGAAGACCTGTTTCCAAAGAGTACTCTAGGTTACATGGCAGAGGATTCATAAAGGGAGGATTTTACTTTGTGGGAGCAACCAGCCCAGGCTACAATGGCCTATGCAACTTTTTAGAAATTAAGCTCTGTTTTGCATTGGATTTGGCAGTCACAGGAGAAATGTTGTGCAGCAATGCATACCTGGATGATTTTCTGATCTGGGACCCACATAGAAGGGCAAAAGCCAAGGTGTGCAGCTCTGGGAGTTCCATTGGTTATGCAAAATGAGGAGGGTTAAGCCACAGTTATCATCTTTTTTCTGGCTGGAGATTGACATGATAGTACACACTTTTTATTTCCTTGAGGACAAGCTGCCCCAACTACAATGCAGGTTAAAACACATGGAAGACAAGAAAAAGATGAGGGCAGGGCAGGTAATGAATCTGCTAAGGTTGTTTAACTTCCCTTGTAGGTTTATTGGCTCCAGGATGACTTTTGGGAAATTTTTGGCCTGCCTGTTGAAAGGAGTCATACAGAAACATAACAGGGTCAGCATTTCCTAAGAATTGCAGGCTGACCTAGACGTCTGGATGCAGTTCCTGAAGCACCTCAGCACAGCAACATTTTGGCAGAAAGGTTTTGTCAGCAATGGAGAGATACTTCTTCAAACTGGTGCAGCAGGATCTATAGGAATGGGCCTTCCTGGCTGGAGAATGGCCCTCAACAACCTGGACAGCAGCCTAGGAAGACACAGTAAGGAGGAACATATTGGACAATCTGGACAGCCTTGATGATTTGGCAAATGGACCTGGGTAACTGCAGAATTAAGTTTCACTTGGAAACCAGGCACCAACCCTGGTATTAGTACTAAACATCAGGAATTCCCAACCAGAGAGGGCCATAGGGTAATCAGGAAGCTCATCATGCATGCATTTCATTGTAAATCAGCCTTCATTTCAAGTTATATACTTCAGGAGTGGAATGACTTTGCAGGCTTTCTTTTCTGGCAGCAGTTTCACTGGTTCTGAGTGCTCACTCAGGGTGCAACAATTGAAGAGGATATTGTGCTAGAGTTTGTGTGGAGTATTGTCCTCAGATGGCAGGGAAGCTGGTGAGAAAGTCAAGGGCACCTAGCACAAATTCATCTTATGTGAGATCACTCTAGATATCTGTGGCTTTTATGAACTGCTTAACAGCATAGAAAAGGGTGTGGAACCATAGCCTCCTCTTTAATAAGTACCTGGTCTACAGGTGAAAAGGGAGGAATACTTTCTCAGTGGAGTGGCTCCATCATGTGGCCATCAGATTGGAGGTAAAAGAGCATGATAAGCCACACGTGACTAAGGACAGTGTCCTAAGAAAGAAGCTCAAAGGCTGGGGCAAAGTCAAGGGTAGTATCTGCAATGCTAAGTAACCTGTAGAAAAAGGGTTGTTACCAACATTCTTGAGAGGTCTGTGGAACATAGTGAGCTGCTACCAGGATTTTGCAGCTTGGGTCAACCTGTTCCTGTGGCTGTGTTATAGGGCATTCAGGATTTGAGACAGATTACCATTGGTGGAAGGAATGCAGCTAGAAAAGGGCAACAAGTGGCATTACTTTGCCCTGATCAGGTCTGGCATCCTGATTTGGTTGCAATGATTGAAGACAGGTCAGCTGGCTGCAGGGCAGCACATTTCACTCAGAGCAGTAGCTGACAGAGTGCTGTGCCAAGTGGCATGGTGATGCACACTGCATCAGCTGGTGACAGGCCTTAGACCAGATGACCTTTTATTTCAGACAGGGAAAGGCTGCTCTATAATCTAGCAGTGGGTGTAGAGCATTCAGAGAACTGCACTAACAACCCAAGGAATGGATACAGTGCTCTATTTACATAACTCTTTCCAGATTGGCACAGCTTCTGATTTGGGGGGAAATAGGGGGTATTATGTGAAATAGCTAAAAAAAAGGAGGGAGGTAGAGGTTGAAGTAAATTTCTGAAATATGATTTTCAAAAAAAGGAGAAAAGAAGAAGGAGAAAGAAAGTAATATTTTTGGGGGGAGGGTGGGTGGTCAGTATTAACCATTTTGTTCTTCTTTACAGTAGGTCTCCATCATATCTTTGTCTTTGGGAATTCCCATGTTCATTGTACAGTGAAGAAAGTGTCAGTTCATCCATGAAGTGCAGAGTTAAGGCTGAACCTACTAAATAGATGATCCATTGTCCTGGACAGAGAAAAATGTGCTGGGATCAGAAGAAGTTGACAGTAATTCAATTGCTACATGTGAACAGCCACCCAAGGGCAGTTATGAATCACTTAGGGAGAGTTTATGTCAGTATAGTCAGCATAAGGAGGATCATAGGTATGATTATGAGTGACCAGTTGAAGGTAAAAGCAATCTGCATGAGCATCTGGTCAGCTGGTTCAAAATGCTATGCAATCTGGTTTAGAGGGACACAGACAGCAGTGAGTCTTAGAACATATGAGAAAATACATTTATTTTGAAATTGGGAGGGTAGCCTCCAAGCTGGGCTTGTTAGTGCAGAAACATATGGACCTGGAGGACAGAGACCTAGTGCATAGGATTGTACCCTTATAGGAGGTTACTATGCTAATGGGCCTGGATCTGCAGTGGTGCAGTAGTAGCATTGTTGCCTCACAGCAAGAGGTTCTCCCGTTCGATTCTCGGCTGGTGTGCTGGGAGTGCCGTCTTTGTGGAGTCTGCATGTCCTCCCCGTGGTCGAGTGGTATTCTGAAAGACATGCATGAATGGGTATGCCTTCGTTGAAGGTTGGGTATTGAGCTGGCAACTCGGCACTGTAAAAATCTACTGCCAATCATTAACGGAACAGAGTTCTGCGAACCCTAATCGGGAAAAGCCGAAAGGCCAACAACAACTATGCTAATAGGCCTAGGGCCCTTACAAGCCTAGCCATGAGTTTATCTCCAAAGAAAACCTCACTCAGCACTTGTCACCCATTTCAATGAGGGACAGATGTGGAACCCTTGGGACAAATTTGTGGTTTCCCATCCACTCATCAAGGTTGTGCTTGAAGAGGGTCAGCAAGGTACTTTGTTTGACATATATGGAAAGTCTGTTCCAGACATTGGGCAGCCTATGGGAGACAAACCTGTCTCTCCAGCAGGTTTTGTTGATATCGCATATTAGATTTAGGCCTTTCAAGCGGGTAATGCGCGAGGAGTTAGACTTATGCATTTAGAGCATCTCTAGTAGGGCAGAGACTAATATTGCCTTGTAGGTGAGACACAGATCACTCTGAGCAATCTGTACGATAACAAGTAGAGCGATAGTGATTTGACCCTGTCCACATAGGACAGGTATTGGAGGCCATGGATTCTCTTTGTGAGGTATGTCTGTGACCTTTCCAGTTGGTGCAGGTGTTTGGAGAGGTACATACCAAACATGCCGTTATACTCAATTATTGGCCTAAAGAGGGAGGAGTACAAAGAGGTAATAACCTCCTTTTTTCTGGATGCAATCCCTTTACTTATGAGATGAACCAAGTAAAAGGCTTTTCTTGTCACTGCCCGCTACATGATGGTCAAATGTGAGATTGTTGTCAACCTGAGTACCCAGGTCACTCACCACAAGTTGTGTGCTTAGGGGGTTGCTATTGATGTGTTAACACTACAGACAATTTTTTTTTGCCGAATGGTATGATAATACATTTTTTTGCATTTACCTTAACACCATGACTTTGGCACAGGTCATTTGTTGCTGAGAGACACTCTTGCAGTATGTTAACATCATTTGGAGAGTGAATGACATCATCCAACTTACAGTCATCTGCAAATG
Source organism: Protopterus annectens (assembly GCF_019279795.1). NCBI lineage: Eukaryota > Metazoa > Chordata > Ceratodontiformes > Protopteridae > Protopterus > Protopterus annectens. The sequence goes on from NC_056745.1 coordinate 1,005,264,740, forward strand.
TGGTCAGCCACTGGCCTTTTCTCTTTGCCTGGACCTCTGAGAAGTAGAAGCCAAACAGTAGGGGTCCCAGGGCAGATCCCTGGGGAACATCACTAGTGATAGGTGTGCTGCTGTCGGAGGTGGAGGCACCTATTTTGACCTTGTGGGTCCTATTGGTGAGCCAGTTGGCCACTCACCTGATGAGATAGAGATTTATACCAGGTTGTGTTAGTTTGGTGTTTGTAGTGCAGTTCAGAATGGAAGGGGTGCACTTGTTCAGTTTTGGTCTGGATCTGTTTAATCTGCATATCACTCTCTTGCTTCAAGATATTTTTCTGTGGAGTTTATAGCCAGGGTTCTAAGTGCAATTGAGGGCAGGCTAAAGGGGAAAACATATAGCCATGAATGGCAGGCTGCTTAGTGGGAGGTTGGGGTAATACCTGGTTTGTGTTTTGTTGGGTGCTCCCCTTTTTCCATGAAGGGGACCAACCACAAGGGGAATGGACTGCTGGAGGTGCTAGGTGTCAAGTGGCGCAAAGACCAGGTTGCACTGGCAGGCTGATGCAGGCCAGGGTGAGCAGCTGCCACAACAAGTGTGCTGTAAGCACTAATGTTGGAGCATGTGTGTGTGTGTGTGTGTGTGTGTGTGTGTGCATGTGTGTGTGTGTGTGTGTGTGTGGGTGTGTAATAAGTCTTGTCTATCTGTTGTTGAGGAAATATTTATATGTATTGATTATTAAATTATTTAATAGCCAAATAACACAAAATGATTAATCGTGTACTCAAACACCAAAAATTGTGAACACCAAACAGTAAGATACATAGGTCTAGTACACTGTATACACATTTACAAATGTAAGAGTTCAAGGATAACAAAAGTTGGATATATAGTTGAAGGAAGCACATTTGCAGCAAAGATACATCTGCTACCACCCCACACCACACACACACACACACACACACATACACACACACACACACACACACACACACACACACACACACACACACACACACACACACACACACACACCACCACCACCTCTCTCTCATTAAATATAATACAATGCCTTCGATGTTGAACTAGTCAGTGCATAAAGTGAATATCTGGTGTTGGTGCAAAACCAAGTCCCAGCTTCATCTCTAAAACTGTTTGGACTTATGTTAGCATATTATGCTGCTGGGGTATGGGACTCAGTCCTTGTTTTGGGAAGTTCTGGTGGCATAGGATTCCTTAAAAATGTGTCTTTAATGAATAAGTGTTTTGCTTTATCAAGTCATCTCTTGTTGCCTGCCTCTTATTATACTTCTCCATTAGAAAATCTCATTTGGCACATTTCATAGTTTATGGCATTTCTGTAGCATGTGCAGAAATGTGTTTATTTTCTGTCATAATGATTCTATAAGACAATACTGACCCAGATTCCAAAACATACATTATAGGTATGAGTACATCTTCTTTGTTCAGTGTTTAAAACATTAAATTCTAAAAGTATTTCATTATACTGGCACACTGTGAATTTTATATTAGCATTTACATGCTTACAGCTGACTGCTTATCACCAAATCAGCTACACTGACACACTTCTGCTTATTAAATATTACATTTAAATAATGGAATTTACTATCATCTCCACAGATAACTGCTAACATACACTTGTGTTATTCTACTTTCCTTTCTTGAGGTATACTTATTCAACTACTAACAGAATATTTCTCTGGTCAGGATTTGGAAGAGCGGTACACAACTGCATAGGATTGAATAGCAGTACAAACCATGTATCCAAGCCCTAAACAATTCACAAAAGTGCCCAACTCTCAATGAATATCGAGATGCATTAGGGTCTATATTAGAAGATCGAATGTTTAGGTGATCGAGCACCTAAACATCAATCTTCTAATATCGAAAGCAAAAAATGGCAAATGGCTGATTTAACGCAGAGAAAGATTTCCCTTGGCCATTCACCAGATTTTGCCATTTCTCATACTGTAGAGTGATCTCGGAGTTGGTATATTTAGTTAGGAGAGTGTGGGGGGCACAGCCCCTTATGTCAGAGGGTGTGGGGTGCAAAGCTCCCCACTTACTTTAGATGTAAAGTTATTTTTTTTTGTGGCCAAAGGACGTGTTTCCCTGGGACGTTCGATGTTCTGAGGTTCACTCTTAGAAGGTCGATGTTTAGGTGTTCGATCACCTAAACATTCGATCTTCTAATATAGACCCCATGCATTAATACATACCTACAGTAGTCCAGGTACACAATAAATATGGATATGAATTGCTGCATCATCTTCTGTGATTCACAAACCAATAGTACAATACAAGTAAAAGGGTAGACTGACACAGCTAGTACCTGTTTTCCATTGCAGATGTGCAACCACACACTGTGTCACACTTGCTTTTGTGATAAATCTCACTTCTAGACAACTGGCTCATCATTATCATCATCATCACCATCATCATCATCATCATCATCATCATCAACAGTACCCCTTATATACATAAAATATAAATAAAATCACCAGGGAAGTCCTCGCCAATGAATGCAAAACCTTTATGTATTGCCGTGTGTTAGGAAAAAAGAGCATGGCAACTGTCTGATGTGCTGCCACATGCAACTCTAAAAGCAATCACCTGTAACACCCATAATACTTTTAAATACCTAGTACATGTTCACTTTAGATAGAATTGCCATTGGGGTATATTTTGACAGGACATGGATGACCACATCATTGTATGATGAATGATACAGGTGCTTAATTAGAAGTGAGTATTGTGAAAGTCAAGAGGGTGGCCGCAGTGGTGCATTTAGCATTGCTGCCTCACAGCCAGAGGTTCTCTGGTTCGATCCTTGGCTGGGGTGCCTTCTGTGTGGAGTCTGCATGTCCTCCCTGTGGTCTTGTGGGTTTCCTCCAGGTGCTCGGGTTTCCTACCACATCCTAAAGACATGCTGTAGGTGGACTGGATACTCTAGATTGGCCCTAGGCGTGAGTGTGTGCAAGTGTGTCTTCTGTGGAAGGTTGGGTGCTGGGCTGGCAACTCAACACTGTAAAATGCCACTGCCAGTCATGAGTAGACAGGTGATCTGCTGTGGCAACCTCAAACTGGGAAAAACCGAAAGAAAAAGATGATTGTGAAAGTCAAGACATTAGAGTATGGTGTTTCATAGACAAGTGTAGCATTTGATTTTTCATCATAAGTTGCATTTCATACCTGCTAAATAAAAAGTGATTTTTATAACAGACACAAAGAGCACATTGTGGCTGTCCAAGACAAGGAGAGGTACAGTGAAAAATAGTGCAGAGCAGGCTTCTCGTTTAGAAAATGATACTTTAGTGAAAGATTCACATCTAAGGTGTGGGTTTGTACCAAGCTGTTTTCCATAAATTATTTTGCTTTCCTGACCATTAAGAAGGCAGACGGTACAGCTCCTATTGATGGCACTGTACACAATATTTCTGAATATGCAATCACATGGTTTGTATTGTCCTTTGTGGTTTCAACAGATGAATTTATAAACAGTAACACTTTTAACCTGTGAGGACAAAAACATTTCTATTTCAAGTTTCATTTGAAATATATTTTGCTTTATATAGTATTAATATCGATAAAACTGCAACATTTGAAACCTGATAGGAGAGTTAGATTGTAAAGTTTTGTCTTGTACAGTATTCAAATGAATACTGTTTCAATGCCTCAGATGGGTCTATTGCAAGTGGTCTTGTTTTATTAGTTTGCAACACTCTTATTCACTGCCACTTGCTTTAAATAGCAAGTACTTTAACTCCAGTCTTATTTAATTACCTAGCCCTCCCTTCATCCAACCCTTCTGAACTTCGTCGACCTACCAGAGCTTTAACTCTTGCCGTAAAGCACCCACGCAGACCTTAACCTTAAGTGTAGCCCTCACCTACCATTTGGTACTCCTAAAGTCTCCAACTGCTTCCTAAACATAAAACTCTATTTCCCCTTCGTACAGCTAAAGTCTCTTATTATTTGCTAAACCTAAAACTTCAATCCTGCCTTATATCCCTCACTTCCTTTGCATTAAAACTTTTCTGCTCCCTAACCCTAACTCACCCACACTCCATAAAATGAAAAATCCCCTCCCTCTCCCTAAAACTAAAGTGTCTGTTTGTTCACTAAACCTAAACCCCCACTCCACTCACCAAACTACTGCAGCACCTTTACCTAAGGTGCACTTGCTGGTTATTTCTGCCTGGTTTGGACCACAGATGTGTAGCCTTAAATAAAATAAGTAGAGTATTATGAGTTCCTTCATTGTCTGTGCTCATACAATCATTGACTGCTGTATTTTCTTTTTTTTTTTTTTTTCTTTTTCCCTACCAATGCATTACTGGTTATCTCTACCTAGTCTGATACCATAGATCGTTACCTGATTCACAACAGTGGAATTATTGTGATTCCTGCAAGTTCTGCCTTATTTCTAGCTGTTCATATCCAGAGTTCCTTTACTAATTCTGCTAAGAATTGCCTGACACACTTTGCACTTAAAAATGCCCCTTTCCTGTTACATCTGCTGCTGTCCCTGCTTGTGCATAATACAATATCGCTTTCCCCAGTCACTTTTTTACATAGCCTGTTTCTCCCTGCTTATTCCTCCTGTGCATACATAACTACTAGCTTCCCACCATTGTTTTACAGCCTACTGACCTTCAAGCTCAGCTGTGACCCAGGACTTGTAGTTTACAATCACAGTGGTGAATGGAATGTTTCTGTCTAAAGCTTCTAGTTACAGAGCTCAAATAATTTTAAGTTTAAAGCTTTTATGATCAGTTTTCTTCCTCAGCTCCTCTCCTGTGACTTGCACTGTTCTTACCCAATGTCATTGAGACAATATTTGAACATCATGGTAAGCCCTGAACACTGAGAAAAAAGTTGTGTTGATTTTGGATTCCACTATGCATTCAAACAGAATTTCTCAACAAAACGAGAATAAAAAGCTGTACTGAACTATGCTTGGAGCACCACTGATGAGGACTTCTCACACTCTCTCTCTCTCCCTCTCTCTCTCTTTCTCTCTGTCTCTGTAGTGAATTGTTTGTGCAAGACCATTTTCTTAATAACAATCCTTGCTAAATCAAACTGACCTCAGTGCTCTAACTTTATAGCTTGCAGTAATCTGTGCTAAGCACTTTAAGACACTACAAGCTGAAGTAAACTACACCTAACCTAAGAAAACTAAATTTCAATTGTCTACCTAGACTGACAAACCCAGCTGGTACTGACACCTCTTATTCTCCACCTGTGTAATATAGCACTTAACAAACTACCTCCCAACAGTATAGATGCCCCATCCCCAACATCACTGTTCTTGAAATCATGAAACAGTACTCCCCCACATCTGTAGCCAACTAGATTGAAATAGGTATCCTGAGACAACTTAAGGATTTTAAATGCTGTATGATTATCTCCTATTAATTAACCAGCACAATGCTGTGCACGAGAAGTGTACTTATATAATGTCCTTGGAAGCCAAAATCTCACGCATGAACATTTAAGATGTTAGGATTATCATCAGTATGCCACACAACACAACTCACAGCACTCATACAAACAATAATCTATCATATGTTAAGGTTTTTAAGATCATTTTGTCTAAACCACAAAGACCTCCAAAATGCAAAATAGGCATTAAACAACATCAGAAACACTCCTTGACTGCAAAGCCTATGCAAAACAGACATTAAATATCGTAAAAAGCATACTCTGACTGCAAATCCTACCACCTCACATAACACTACCCATAAATAAAATACCCACCAAAGACTACAAAGGACCGAATGAAAAAAAAACAGCAGATAGAAAAATTAAATGTAATTGTTTAAGGTTAAAACTGGTTAAGCTCTTTCACCCATTTTATCAAGGACTTCATCAGAACCAAATACAATGATTGCAAACCATTCTTTTTAAAAGCACATTGAATATCATGTGACCAGTCAGTACAGCCAATTTAAAGAAATAACACCTTTCCAAAAATACAGCAAACAAGTACTACTATAATGCATAACTTCTGTAATTCAGATACCTAAATTCAATATTTTGTCTTCTCTTCAATTTACTCATAATGGAAATATTTTCATTTAAACCAGGAGGGATAGATATGTCCACCTTAAATTACCATATAAGTTCTTTTTGTTCTATAATATGTTCCAGTCTCTTCCAAAATCCTCTGTTTCATTTTTTTCCCCAAAATAAGGAAAGAAAAGCCTTTTAGCTTGTAACATTGTGATGAGTGTCTTGCCAAAGCACTTTTGTCACTTTGTATTGTTATTCTATAAACATGTTGACAAATCATTTTACATAATGCTTTCTCTGTTTTATCTATGTAAAATACTGGACATGTATAACAACAGGCCAGATAAACAACTTCAGATGTCCTACAGTTAAATATCCCCTTTGTTTTCCACTTATTTAAAATGTTATAATTTCAGCCTTCCCTTAGTAATGAAGTGACACCGAGTATAATTCACACATTTTTTTGTTGATATAAAATAATTTGTGGTCTCAATTGTCCCTAACGTTCTCTCCAAATAATTTTTTATATTATACTTGGAGGGTTGACAAAACAATAAGCCCAGAATGTCAAGCTTGCTCAGTAGAACCCAGTTGTTGGAATTAATTCCTGGGATTCTTTAATGCCTACACTAATTGAACAGCCAAAACAAGTATAACTCATACCTTCTTCCTCTTAATTGTACCTTGCCTAAGCACTTAGTTGAGTTTAAACATGATTTGCTGCCCACGTGAGCTACAAGAAGTCTGTGTCTCTGAATTCAAGACAGTGGTATTCAAGCAACTAGGATTTATGCATCTGTAGCAGACATCCTTAGACGTGATAATTAAGGAATCCACTAATGAACACACACAAAGCACATGTGTGTGTGTGTGTGTGTGTGTGTGTGTGTGTGTGTGTGTGTGTGTGTGTGTATAGATAGATACACATATATATTTATATACATATCTATATATCTAAATCTATACCTATATATATATATATATATATATATATATATATATATATATATATATATTTGTGTATATGTGTGTGTGTGAAGCATATTGTCAATGGTCATTTACTTGGTGCTTTTCCTGTAAAGACTATGCTGTTTATCACACATATGGATCAGTAATCAAGATGACATAACATTATTTATTATATATATATATATATATATATATATATATATATATATATATATATATATATATATATATATATATAAAACTGCCAACATTATTAATCTAGACTTGCTAAGCCTAATACATTATACTTTTTTAATTAATGTTCTTAAACACATCTTATTGCAACGAAGGCTTAATTGGGCAAGGGCACCTGCGTTCCATTTGACCTACCTGCAAAATAGTAAATGCATATGAGTGTGTGTGTGTGTGTGTGTGTGTGTGTGTGTGTGTGTGTGTGTGTGTGTGCATGCTTATCAAATAAAACATGCAGACATATACATATAATTTAAAGTTATATACTTTGCTCTGGAACATTGCTTTTTATCTTCCAAAGACTGTTTTTTAAAGCTATATTTTGATACTAAAACAAATCAAAGCAAGCCTATAATCTCTGTATTATATGTGAATGAAGTTAGCACATCAGTGAAACTTAATGGCAATCAACTGTGCTGAACTGCTGCAAAGAACATAAACTAAGATTTGTATCCAAGCAACTTAACTCTAAAAGGAGGCTATTCATAGACAAAATCAAAAACTTGGGAATTGTTTTGTCAAGGAAGTAATGGCCATCAGGAAAGTGTTTGCCTCACAAAGAACTAATAAAAACATTAGAAATGCTTTCAGAGCTGTTTATTGTGTTTAATTTAGTCCTCCAAGTTAACTGAAACAAATTTTAAAGACGTTTTTACAATGTGCTCCTAAAGCTGCATGGCCAGCTTTCAGATTTCTCTGAATAAATTCGTCGTGTGAAGGTACGTTCATTTAAATTTAAATGTGTGCTCTGCTCACTCTTTTTTTTATTTTTTCAAAAAAGAATCAAATAGAAAAGGAGGCATTGAAAACTATATGTGTGGTAACTAAGGAGAAAAAATTCTCAAACATAATTTCTCAGTGACCACCAGGCTTATTAAGCAAAGCTTATTTCTTAATTTCATTGAACTTTTTTTTTTCAGTGTTGCATTTGATAGCTTAATATTTATGCAAAGCCACTCAGTAACATGTACAAATATGTGAAAAAAATGGGTGAAAAAATAAGGTAATGTATGCAATAGATGAAATACTGCACTGTGAAATTTGTTAGTCTATGTACCTCTTGAGTTGTAACATTTTCACACAGAATATAAGATTTTATAAAAGATCCATGGACAATGTCTTTCTGTTATGGAGAGGATCTATGGCCTTGCGGATGGAGTATGTTAAATATTTAGAAATAACTACCTCCTTCCTTAGAGTCACAGTGAACTTTTCTGATAGTGAGAAAGATTTTCTAGGTGTTAAGGTTATAAACATTCCCAATAAGAAATTTGTTATGAGAGTTTATAGAAAGCCTTGCAGGCGAAATAATATGTTGCACAGAAATAGCATGCACCCCGTAATTTGTCTATAGAAATATTGTTAAGGGACAGTGTATGAGACTATCAAGATTGAGCACTGTAGATTAGGATTTTAAAGAAGTTGTTCAGCTTTCTAAGCAATTGAAAGCAAGGGGTTACAATTAGGCAGAGATACATACAGCAACTAGTTAAGGACTTCTACTTAAGGAAGACAAAATTAAGCCATATTTTTCTCAAAGAAATTAGGTAATGAATGTCACTAATCAGACTAGTTCAATTAATAGTAGAAGAATAGCAGTTCCCTTTTCTAGTCTAGTAATGTAATACAAGTTGCGATAAACTTAGACGTAACTAGCCCATTCTCACTACAGATGGTAAGATCAAACAGATAAGGGAGCAGCCCAGATTTTTATTTAAGAATAGGAAGATGCTGAAAATAATGCTTTGTTACATGAAAAGAAGTGTAGAAGTGAGTAAATTTGGATGGATAGGGACATTCCCCTGCCGAGTACATAGTGCTTGTAATCATATTGCTAGAACAGATTGTTTTGTCCACCCTGTCACATACCTGAAGTTTCCCTGAATCTATACACAGATTTCTCTAGCAGTAACTTAATATATCCTGCTACCTGCTCAGTTGGCCCATGTTTTTACATAGAAAAGACCAATCATAACCTGAGAGATAGAATTAGGGAGCATTTGATTGAAATACATAATCGTAGGCGTTCTAATGCACTAGCTAGGCATGTGATTGATAAGGAAGCCATGCATATGTTTAAATTTAGCATGTTACAATTGATAAAAACAGATATGAGATTAGGGGATGCAGACAACTTTATGGAAATAAATGAGCTTAAGTGGATGAAATGTCTGCAGGCTGATAAGGAATTTGGTTTAAATAGTTGTATATCTTAAAAAACTGGTGCTGAAAGCCCGGCCATTTAAATGAGCTGAATGTGCTCTCACTTAGTTCAGTTGAATTATGCTATATATTCTGATGTATTTTGTTGAACTGTATTAGGTCTCATGAAGTGCTATGTTTAACATGAAAGCACTTACCTGTCAGTTTTTATTTTAATAAAGTGTTTGGTGGTTTTATAAGTCCTGCTGGATCCTTAGTGTTACTTAAATTTGTTAGTACATCACCTTTCTAACGGAGGCAAACACGTTTTAAAAATTATATTTAAGTTCAATTAAAATCATTAATATATCCACAAAATCCTGCAAAAATAGAAAGTAAATCACTGTGGGGATCCCATTAACCCTTTTGTAATAAAACAATACAGAGCAGACCTCTCCTGATATTTTAATGATTTACAACTGAGAACACTTTATTGATGAGAACTAGGCATGTTGAATAACTCAAGAATTGATTTGTTTTAATATTTTCTAACCTATTTCAGAAGCAAACCTTTCCATTCTACAATGACAATCAAATTGTCCCAAGACTGTACTATTAGTACCATTCAGTACTGCACCAATTAATATAGAACTGGAGTGCTGTTGATATACCACATACTTTTAAAGTTAGCCTGTAACTAATTATGACCACATTTTATGTGATAGCTTTTCATTTTGAAAATACTATCAGTTCTTTCATCATTTTAACCTGTACACAGTAGTAAGACAAGTAAAAAGGAGCACCAAAAGAAATTCAGAATGTATTATACAAAATGCAGCATGTTAACTGCCAATTTAAAGTATTTATATAGAATTGCTTCATTCCCTGTGATTCCGCAATTTACATTTTGTGTACAAAATGCATAATTCATTTTATGATATGTTTGAACTGTTTTATTTACATATATTTTCACAATGAGTTTGAACACGTTTATATGTTAAATTTGCAAAATGCAGAAATGTCAGAGCAATTGCTTTAGAAATAACATATTGTCTTTATTGCGACTATTATTATACATGAAATGTATTTCATTAGTCATACAAAGCTGTACTTGTCAATCTACAAAATACTATTTGATGTGAAATTGTTTAAGTAATAAACAGTTTTAATGTATGCAGCCCATTTAAAATGTTAAATGACCTGTAAAGGCAGATGACAGAGACAAATAATCATCTCCACTTTGGCTGAAAATTGTTCCTGCCCAGTTTTTTCCTTTACACTGATACACTGTGAAAACCAGTGTGAAGTCTGGTTATCAGCTTCTATAAAAGGCTTAACCTTCCATTCTACGTGCACTGTCTACTACTATAGCCCTGCCAGTTAAGGAAAGTCAATACCTGGCACTTCTGTTCAAAGACTGGAAATGTCCCTATTGAGTATCCTTAATTATGTTGGAGGTGCTTAAGGGTGAGGGTAACAGAATGAAGTCTGAAAGAGTTATCTGCAGATCCTTGTAAATGGCTATATTGTATTTCTTTTGTTTTATTCTAAAAAATATTTAATTTTACATGTGATTTTTGCAATCGGACTCTGTAAATCTTAATATATAGGTTCTTGGATCCCAATCTTAAATCTTGACAGATGCTGGTGTTAAAAGAAAGCTACTGTATCTATACCACAATGAATTTAAATTTTCATAATTCGCTTTAATGGATTAATATTTTACTATGTTCTTCTTAAATATTTTTTTTTATTTCTCACATGTTGCCTAGTGATTATATTACATTATTTCTTTTTTACTTACTGGATGATTTAAATACCTTGGTCTGGCAGGGTGATTAACCTTTTTAGAGTCACACAAACTGCCTCAGGTCATTTTGCTGTTTCCCACATACTGTTTCTTTCATCAATATAGTTTAATATTGAAAATGCTGCTTGTACATTTAATAAAAAAAAAATCTAGTAAAATATTTGCGCAATCAATAAAGTCTCTTTTCATTTGTACTTTTCTCCTGGTCTTTCATATATGGTTTATTATTTTTCAGTTCTGTAGAGATCAAAATGTAAAAAAAAAAAAAAAAAACATTAAGCAAAATAGCTGCAATGTTATTGACAAATGAGCTACGGACTTACATGAATTGAAACTATAATTATATCATGATTAGTTAAATCTGATTAACTAACTTTTTCATGATTGTGACTTACATCATGGTGATTTTCTTTAATTCTAGGGAAACAGACTACTGTATGATCTCACAGAATATAAAGGAGACTTGTATAAGTAGAAATTGTGTACTGTGTGATATACTGACATTTATAGGAGGTGAATACAGTTATTTATCAAAAATATTTTTTTTTATTTTAAAAACAATTGTAGATACAAGTGTGGTGAATGTTGTTTTGCATTTGAGAAGCTATGGGAATGCGACAAGAAAAGAGGTTTAAGTTGAGGCCTCTTAATATATTCGACTTCTTACACTGTTATTGTTTAGCAAACATTTTGAACTTTCTTTTCACAGATGTCTGCTACAAAATGTTGCATTCAGCTATTCATGTATTTAATTTTTTTTGTTTTGTTTCCTGAACAATGCCTTGTTATTTCATAGTTTCATATGTTCAAAGGTGTTTACTAGGCTAACGACCACAAGGACCTTTTTAAGCCTAGCCATGCATCCCGAATCTCTGACAAGTTCTGACACCCTTGATAAGTGTAAGCATGGGCCTGGCAGATGAACCATTTACAGGTTACCTTTTTGCATTTGAGACATAGGTGCCAAACCAGGGATGAATTGCCGGTTTCCCATCCAATTGTCCAAGTTGCACTTGAATTGGGTTAGGAATACACTCTGCTTTACATGGATGGGGAGCCTGTTCCATAGACGGGGTAGTCTTTGGGATAATACCTATCTCTCCAACATGTCCTATTTATATCACAGCTGAGGTTTAAGTCTTTAGAATGGGTAATTGAGGTCTGTTGTACAAATAATATTATAGAAATAACTGGATAATTTGCTTTCCCCAGCTGGTTTAAATTACATTATTACAACAGGATACTGTTTAACTGTTCACAGAGAAAAGCCAAGAATCACAAGAAAAATATCACTTTCATTTGAAGAGAATTTAAACAAAGCAGCTTTAAGGGTTTTTGCTTGCCAAAGGGTAGTTCAGAAGTACACAACATACATCTTATACAACATTTCTGCTTTTGACCAATCAATCAACATACTAAGAGAAATACTACAGTGATGAAAATATCTCATAAAATTACATTCTGACTAATTTTCCATTTTGATGTTGCTGGAGTCATTTTGAACTTGTACAACAAAATGCCTGTTCTGCCAGATGGCCAGCAAGCTGCTTATTAATTTGCAGAAGATACCTATTATAGCATTGTTATTGAATGTGAAATATCCTTTCATTAACAGTAGTCATTTTAATAAGGAAGAAAGATATTTAAGAGGAGGGAGGGAAATAAAAAAAAAGATTGGGAGCAGTGGAGGAGGAGCCACTATATAATGCCATCTGCATTGTCAGTTAAATATGACTGTCTGCTTTCTGCAGTGCAGTATTAGGTTAGTATATGTTTTAGTTCAGAAATTCTGTAGATCAGAAGGGTGAAAGGCCATCAAATTGTGCCGTAGTAGATTTGTGAACCTACTTTTTTATCTTTATTTATTGCAGAATGAGTGATGGTCTGTCAATGAAGGAAAGGGAAGAGACAGCAAGAACTGCACCAATTATAAGCATCAGTATAATAAAACAACATATATTCTAGTATGCAATCCATTTAAAATATCAATCATGATTTATATTATGAATTAGTATAATCTTGGTACATTGTAAAAACTGTATTTTATGCAAATAAGTAAACAAATAAACTACTCCTGAAAAAAATGAAAAAATAGTTGTCTTTATACAAAAAGTTAACTAATTATTATTCTCATTTATGTAATAGCGATCATGCATTTAATGGCTGTTTTACTCATATTTCCTCAGCATGTACTAGATGTGCCTGTATCACAGCATACCCTATACACCATCTTGAATTACTGCGGTTTTGTACAGAGTTTATTTTAACTTTAAGAAATAAAGCCAGATGAATTTGTTTCTCTCCATGAGCAAATTCCAACCTTACTTAAGATTAAATAAAAAAAAAAACACCCAGATCACAGATACATATTAAGGAATCACATCAAGCAACAAAAGGCATACATTATTAGATTCAGAGTTGCAGACCAATGTAGATTATGTGTAGTCCCTCTGCTACCCCAAAATGTATCACGCCTCTTTCCTCCACATAGGAGTATTTTAAATATATAATTACAAAGTCTTGTTTTTAAGGTGGAGATTTCATTATCTGATCTAATTGTCAATAAAATGATACTTCACTTTTTTATTGGCAGTCTCCTTTCTCACATACATGACCATTGCCTGTCACCAGCTCATGTCCTCATTCATTGGGTTGGCTGCAACTGCCTTAGCCAACCCAGGGCACTATCCAACTCATGTCCAAGGCCACTGAGGAAACTGAGGATCCTGGTGCATTATCATACTGATGGAAGGTAACATCCCCTAACCCCTACACCCCATGGCAGACGTGTGAGCCCTGCTACATGACACTGAGGATGCTGGTGCAGTATCATACTGCTGACAGGTAAGCATGCCTTAACCCCCAAATCCCATGGCAGCCTTGTGAACCCTGCTACAGGAGGCTGAGGATGCTGGTGCATCATCACACTGCTGATAGGTAGCATGCCTTAACCCCCAAACCCCACGCAGCCTTTTGGACCCTGCTATAGGAGACTGAAGATGCTGGTGCAGCATCATATGGCTGAAAGGTAGCATACCCTAATCCCTACACCTCATGTCAGCCTTATATGCTCTGCTATGGCAGAATGAGTATGCTGGTGGAGCATCATACTGCTGACAGGTAGCATGCCCTAAACACTACACCCCATGGCAGCCTTTTGGACCCTGCTACAGGAGACTGAGGATGCTGGTGCAGCAGCATACAGCTGACAGTTTGCATGCCCTAACCCATACACCCCATGGCAGCCTTGTGAGCCCTGCTACGGCTGCCTTCTAGATGGGCATGTGGAATTCCCAGCAAGTGGTACATCACTTGCAACATGGAACTCACAAGTCTCTTCATGATGCTATTGCAGAGAGCCAGGATGTCTCCATCTTACTGGGATGGGTTTGTTGGCATCAACCGTTCACTCCCATCTCCCTCTGCCTAATCCCTCAAATGCCTCTGCCACTATTCAAGCATTTGTCATTTAAGGTGTAGTCTGGTCTTTATGCTTCTGTTCAGTGGGGCCAGAGCTTAAGTGGAAACATTCTAAATAAAAAGAAAAAAGAACAGAAAAGCAGTAATGAGACTGTAGAATGAGGAGGGAAAACTTAGCTTGAAGCAATTGGGATAGGGGAGATGAATGTTTGGAGTTCTGGGCTCTTGGCGATCAACTTTGTTTGTTTATTTATTTATTTTATTTTATTTATTTACTTATTGACATATTTATGTCTATGTTGCCTGCTTTCTATCAAGCCTCACCATTACTGGTTCTCCTTCAGCCTTTGGGAGAGAGATGATCATGAAGCTAGCCAAAAACTTTGAAGCAATTAGGGTTTTCTCCTTATGGTCCAACCCCAACCATTGGTGTGGGATGTGAATATCTGCATCAGTGTAGGGGCATCCTGTGCTTTCTTCATAGCACACACACACACAAACACACACACACACACACACACACACACACACACACACACACACACACACACACACACACACACCCTGCTTCACATGAGATTATCAAGCTCACATTCCCCCATTGTTATAGCCTTGGTAATTGCTCAAGTCCTTCCTTACATAGGTGCAAACGGCAGATAAGGAGAGCCATCTCCCTACACCCAGGATGGGCAAGCCAGTGTAAACAACCTACTCCCATCCTTCTCTACACAACTCTTCCACCAGTCAACCCCAGATCATCCGGGTCATAATCTGGTCTTTATTTATCTATACCACAGCACCATCTCTCATCACAGGTCAAGAAACTATATCTGTTTCTGATTCATGAAAACAATGCTCAAGAGATATAAGCGGTGGAAATATGGAGAGGTACATTCTGAACCATGTTCTTCTTTCCATGACTTACAGTGATGTGGCAAATAGAAAAAGGATCAAAAAGTGGAGTTTTTTGTTTTATAAACAGAAGAAGACATCTAGGAAAAGCAAGAACAGCAAAGATTTAGAGTTAATTAGGGATAATGTAAACAATTTGCTGGCAAAGTCAGTTAAGACAGTTAAGGTTGGGAGGGTGGCCTAATGGTTAAGTTGTTTGCCTTACAAACACAAGGTGCAGAGCTTGAGTCTCACAAGGGATAATTGGCTAGGCTTAAAATGGCTCACAAGGGCAGTTAGCTTAGTACTAATCTATGAACCTATGAACCTAGAAGAACACCCAGCTGCAAGAAGGAAGACTTAATATAGTAAAAGTGTTGGCAGCTTTGTTGATGTTTCACTGAACTTGGCATGTGCCTTTGCGACATGGGAAAGTTGCTTTCACCAAGCTATAGGAGATAAATGAACTCTGTATTAAGCATTCAAAGGAAACTACTACATTAATTTATTTATTCAATAAATAATAAATAGTAAATACATGAATTCTATGTTGAGGATGTAGAAGAAGTTAGTATAGCCAGAAGATGGCTGTATCCTTGTCAGGTAGTGGCTGTTGAGTTCTACCTTACCAATACCAAATCAGGCAGAGTTAATAGCTATAAAACACCAAGGCTTAGCCTAGCTGTATTGCATAGATGAGGCCTGACTATGAACAAGCTGATCTTTGTTTTATTAGTAGCTTAGGTGCTGGAAGAACCAGCCAAGGTGGTGGGAATAAGTAACTTATGTTTGCTCATCCATCTGAAAAAGAGAGACTGTGGTTTATGCTGGCAGCTGGGACATCTCTGTTTAACTAATGTCAAAGTACCATGCCAGCATTAGCTATAGGTGTCTGAGCAAGCTGGCATAAAGGGCAATGGCAAAAAGTCATTCTATTTAGTAGAGATAGGACCTACCTGCAGAGTTGCAGCATGATTCAGGCACTATACCTGGACATCAAAAAGGAAGGGAAAGGGGTCCAACAATCTTAGTGGAAGTAGATTGCAAGATAATTCTCTCATGGCAGGGGGAGGGTACCACCCAAGGGTTACTTCAGAATTCAACCTCCTTGAGAAATAAGATGGATTAGAGTAGTAAATGGACTCATTGTGGGTATTGGTAGACATCAGAACTGAGTAGAATGACCGGAAAAATAAATAACTAAATAAATAAACAAGATACGCAAATGCACAAATAAATAAAATAACCCCCCCAAACACACACATGTGAGTGCACAAACACACACACACACACACACACACACACACACACACACACACACACACACACACACACACACACACACACATACACACGAGCTCATTTCTTTCAAGGTTAAAACTTGTCCCAGTTCTTACTGAATACTCCCATCTACAGCCATCCCAGCACCCAGCACCAGTCAATCACTAAATGTGATAAATTTACTCTTAAAGGCCACAACTACATATGTTATAGAAGACTGCTAGTGGATCTGTAGTCATTACATGTTCTTCAATTAATGTCAGAAAGTTCATCTCTTAAGCTTCACTCTTGACTTCAATTTCTTGACATTATTTCTCACACACAAAACAAATTGTTTATGTTTGGAGATCTGATACTAATCCTCCAGAAGTTCATTTGTAGTTTCTTTTCATTTTTCTCTATTTCTTTAATTAAGTTCAGTAACAGAGTAGCCATATTATTCTAAGTGCAGATCAGTCAGTAAAAACTTTTTGCCAACTGTCCAACAGCTGACCATTAGCGGTTCAAAATGAATGAGCTATAAATTCGTTTAGATTAGTCTAAATCCATTATACTAAGCACTACCGCCTCACTCTTAAATCAAAACAAATCCACATTATTAGTCACTCTTGCTTGGCTCAAATTTTGATGATGGAGGCCTTTGGACTCCTAGCCTTAAAGGTGTTAAATCTGTTGATGTCTAACTACCTTGGATGCTCGTTAAGTCCATGGCTATCCTTCCAAATTTCAAAAACACCAACTGGAACTCCAACCACCAAACAAATTTATTAGAAAAAGTAAAGCTTTCAGGCTATCACCCTTTCTCAATGCATACATAGAACCAGGCTATTACTTTTTTGAAAATAGCAATCACATGGTGCAGACAACCAATCAATGCACAGAACTTCATTATAAATCAAAAATCTATAAAAAACATGTACATATAAAGATAGATGTACATATAAACATAACTTTTTAAAAAAAAGCACTCAGAAAAATGTTAAAAATATTAGTGTAAAATTACAGTAATACAAACTTAATCACACAGTCACAATCGTTTTTCAAGCTCATTTGTTTCTTTTCAATAAAAGTTTTATGCTGATTGAAGAGTTAAACCAAGTTTTCTGTCAGCATTCAATCTTATATTCCAATTATATTCTGCAATGCCTGTTTCAGGTATAATATCGCCCCCACTTATATTTGGTATAATCCTCTGTATAGCTCTAAACTTAATAATGTGTTGCACACTCATTTCTTCCATATGTTTTGCAAGGAAATTATTGGCAGCACTTTGATATCAAAGAAATGCTCTGGTATTCTCTCCTTCAATTTTCTATTACAATTCCTGACATAAAAACTAGAAGCATTACATACTGCTTGATAAACTATATTCTCAGTATTACATGTGGCAAAACAAGCATACTTAACTTATTACTAGTCTGGATGAATAAAGTTAACATCACTTAAATATATTTACAAAAAGAGCAGTTATAACAAGAGTAAGTGCCCTCCATTGTACTAATTACACTGGTTTCCCTGGACTAAAGATCTTCATAACATAACTGTTGTTTTAGATCTTTAATTTTCTTACAAGCAAATTAAGGTTTGTCTCCTACTCATCTTCTCAACTCATGTATAGCATTTAATATTATTCAGTTGTTTCTAATAATGTTCATAGCCCCTGTATTCTTTGAATTATGCTGCATTAAATATCTAATCTTCCCTGTAATTCCATCATGAGTTAGCTCCTTCCTTCCTATTATCTGAAAAACAAGGTCTCACTATATCCTTTCTCTAGTGGCATATTCTAGGGCTTCAGTTAGAAGACAGTCTTCATACTCTCTTTCCTCAAACTCCTTCTTCATTTGCTTAACTTGTGTAATGTAAATGTCTTCACTAGTAGGTAACCTACTACCTCTTGGGAATTGACTTTTAACTATAACCTTATATACTTCCAAATGTCCCTTATCAAAAACCCATGATAAATTTAATACATGAAGTAAGGAGTGCATTTGTCAATCTCTTACTAGTAATGAAGACAGCAAGTTTTGCAACTACAAAGTGTATCTTTATATAAGTAATCAAATATGCCCATACATTGAAAGATATGGTCCTGATGCTAATATAAATCGTGTTGATTATAGCTACCTTATACTGAGCTCAGAAAGGAGGGATCATCAGTGAAAAAAAAATAGTTTTAATTGTTTCTGCTTCCATTTAATAGACCATACATACAATGTCCCTGTGCTACTGTTAGATAAGTATAACCCTTTCAAAAAACACAGAAATCTCTGGCCATATCATTACCTTGTGTGTCATCACCTCTGTTGTGTCTATCTAGTCTCATTAGTAAAATCGCTCTAGCCAAGCTTTCTCCATTTCAGAACCAAGTGAGCAAATCTGATCTGTACTCATCCTGCTATAGTCAATACTTCCACATTTCACCATTTATTTTTCCCTTATTAATCAGCAAGTGTTGAGACCAGCCATATACTTACAAAATGCTCTTTTTTGAATTTGTTACTCACTCTTAGCTTTAAAAATAAATAAATAAATGAATAAAATAAAAGCAACACTCTGACTGATGCTGCAATACTGTTCCCTTTTATGCCACACTTTTAAGTGTTTTTAGTTGCTGCATTATGCACTAATAATGGACAGTCTGATGTTGCAGCATTAAAATACTGTTCACACTCTCAAATGTCCATGGTTCTGAGCTGACATCCAGTCAATGCTTAGTTTGTAAGATCTTCCTATTTTTTTATAGGTTTTTGTGAAGTATTCCAGTTTCCTTCTACTTTCTTAAATATGTTGGTTGACTGGCTAGACTAAAGACCATATATATATATATATATATATATATATATATATATATATATATATATATATATATATATATATATGGGCATGGATCTTCCTGTTGATTCTGTTGGCAATATAACTGAAGCCCCTTATATGACTACATTGTCCCACCACTGTCCAACTAACATTAGGCACTTATGGAGAACTAGCTTTAATACATATTTTCAGAGAGATTGAATACTTATGCAATCACCTAATTAAGTTGGTGTCAATGCTTCTTTACAGTGAGGGTGCATGTCTCTGGATTCACATAATTTGATGCTGGACTGGTCCAACTTGGACATTTTCACTGCTTCCCAGGCACTGA
Source organism: Protopterus annectens (assembly GCF_019279795.1). Classification (NCBI taxonomy): domain Eukaryota; kingdom Metazoa; phylum Chordata; order Ceratodontiformes; family Protopteridae; genus Protopterus; species Protopterus annectens. The sequence continues at coordinate 1,005,284,648 of NC_056745.1, forward strand.
AAACTCAGAGGAAATATGTTTATAGATTAGTGGTGTAGGGTTGACCCCTCCAAAAAAATAGTTCAACTACCTCTCATCAAGCTGTGAACAGATGAAGCTTCAAACAGATGAAAGAAACAACACAAAATGTCAATTAGACACTAACCACTGCAATAGGTTTTTTCTTGATGGGAGCAAGTCCACCACCCACATCCCCCTTACTTAATTATACTGACTTGTCAATCACAGAGCCATGGAGAAAACATAAAAACTCAAAACTCTTTCAATCAATGACAGTGAACTAATAGACATTGTACAGGCAGTCCGTTTCAATGAAAGAGGGAAATCAGCAAGTTTCAATCATGAACCATACTCAGCATAGGTTCATAGGTTCATAGGTGTGTACCAGGCCAATGGCCCTGGAGCCTTTACAAGCCTAGCCCATAGAAGTGCCCTGGCATCATGCTGCCATTAGTTCCCAGTGCCTCTATCAAGTAGAGACACTGGAGTGATCCCCATGGTGAACTTTCTATTTCCCATACACTCATCAAGATTTCTCTTGAAAAGGGCCATAGAGGTGCTCTGCCTGCATGTATGGGAAGTCTATTCCAGAGCAAGGTCAGTCTTTGGGTTATGAACCTGTCCCTCCAGCATGTTCTGTTGGTTGTGGTAATGAGGTTAAGGTCTCTGGAGCGTGTGGTGTGGAGGGATTGGGATTTTTTTAGGTGTAACATTTCTAACAGTGCTGGGTCAGACATGGCTTTTTTTTTTTTACTCAAATGATTTTTATTTTGATGAAATAACACAGTAATTTAATACATTCATAAAATTCAGTAACTATTTCCAATATTTACATGTAGCCTGACAAAAAGGATTCAGATAAAACCATTTGTAGTTAAATAATAAGTTAATATATAAACTATGATAGGAAGAGTTTGGTTCCATCTGTAGGGTATCAATCAAATTCAAAACTTTCCTCCATGGACTATTAACCAATGGCTTAGGAAAAGTTCTTAACTCTTTAGTTCCTTTCTCCATTAGTATGCATTTCTTCAGTGATGATAGGAATTCCTCCATTGTGGGTGCTACATTACAGTTCCATCTTCTAGTTATACATTTTCAGGCTATTGCTAACATTGTCCACAACAAAAACAGGTCATCTTTCCTCATATTATTACTATTAACAACATTCAATAAAATTATAGACGTTGTCAAAACAAATATAGCAGTATAGACAGCTTCAAGAAATTTGTTAATCTCATTCCAATGTTTGTCTTTTCGGCTTTTCCCGGTTAGGGGTTGCCATAGCACAACTCTGGTCTGCTAATGATTGGCAGTAGACTTTTTATAGTGCCGAGTTGCCAGCCCAATGCCCAACCTTCAGCGAAGGCATGCCCATTCACGCATGTCTTTCGGAGGCCACTCAACCGCGGGGAGGACATGCAGACTCTACACAGAAGGCACTCCAGCCATGAATCAAACAGGAAAACTTCTTGCTGTGAGGCAACAACGCTACCGCTGTACCACCTCAGCTTTCTCATTCCACTATGGTTTAATATTAGTACAATCATAAAAAATATGAGACCAGTCAGCTTTAGTGGACATATGACATCTCCAACATAACTTGCTGTTTGAAGGGTTCATTTTTGAGAGTTTTTCAGGTATCAAAAAGGATCTGTGTAGAAATTTCCAATGAAAAATCCTCCAGAATTGTGAGTAAGAAGTTAGTTTAACTGAAAATAAAATGCTTGTTTTATCTTCTATTGATAATGATGCTTGAAACCCGTTATTTAGTTATTGCCAGTAAGAATCTTTAGGAGCTGTCTTAGAGACAATTAAAGTGTTATATAAATATGATAATTCATTTGTAACATTTATATTATTATATAGAATTCCAAAAATCCAGTTTATAATTTTTGGTATGGTTTTGAAGGATGAGTTATGTATTATTCTGCATAGATCCTTAGTGTATGCTGTGACACTCTGAAGAACAAACCAGTCATTAGGATACAGGCCATAGGTTGACAATATACTTTGTGTGTTCAAAGCATGTTGGCTTTCAATACATTGCAACCAATAAAATAAGTTATTATTTTCCCATAAACCAAAAATCTCTCTATGTGTTCTATCAGTGAAATCCCTTGCAATAGTAAATGGTATTAAAAATCTATGCCACAGTTTTATATCTAAAATTGTTAATGAATTTTCTAAACACAACAAACATATTGTTTATTAGTGTTAGTTTAGTTACTTTTGTTGTACTATACTGTAAATTTAAACTTAAATAGTCCCATATCTTGTTATCTTTGCCAGTTATCAAAGCATTCTTTGATAAATAATTTCCATTCATATTATAATGGAGTGTAACTGTTTCCAATTGGAAGAGTATCTAGGATGTATCCAATTCATCACTATTTTAATTATAGATGCCTTTATATAAGTTTCAATCTCTGGGAATTTTAACACCCCTTGTTCCCATTTTCTGATATGATGAGAATATGGCACTCTATTTCTTTTGGGGTACCATAGGAATTTCATCAGTGTTGAAGTGATTTCTTTAAGGATTTTCTTTCCTGGTGGAAGTATAATGGCTTGTGCTATATATAATATTTTAGATAACAAAACCATTCTTATCAGTTGTAACCTATCATCAAATGTTATAAACAAATTATTCAATTTGCTTATTAATGTCTTGATTAGGTCTATGGCTTTAGCATAGTTAAACTGTAAGGTTTCCTCTATATTCTTGCCTAGGACTATTCTTAAATAGAAACTTGGTTTCCAATAATATGATTAGCTGGAACCTGTATGTTCTTTTTTTTTATTCAATAATAAATATTTTAATTTAGATTTGTTGAAGGAGAGTCCTGAGATTTTTTGGAAATTTGTTGTTACTATATCCACTTCACTTAGAGTTGGGTAAGGTAAGTAAGACATCATCAACAAACATCATTATTTTAGAAATATATTGGCCATATATATTTATATATCTTATCTTTGGGGTATTATGTATTAAAATGAAAAGTATTCAATGGCCAGAACAAATAGGATAGGGACATGGTACATCCTTGTCTAGTAGCTCTAGTGATTTGGATTGCTTTGGAAGTAAAAGGACCTAATTTGACATATGCTAGATTATTTT
>NC_056745.1:1005292768-1005380268 GCF_019279795.1 Protopterus annectens
TTTTTTAATTTAACGATTGCAAATGCACGACAGGCTGGCTTGTAATTAGTTCTGTTCTTTTGCATATTGTTAACAGTTTTGTTTTGCAGTGTTTTTTTTTCACCTGTGTGACTAACATTCATTTGATTGTTCAGGATTATATCAGGGGGAAAATAGAGAAATAGATATGGATATATAAATACATTCACACATACAAATGCACACACACAACAATTTATCTCACACTTTACTGACTGGGCTATGGCTGAAAAGGATGCTTGGATCAGCCTGCTTACATCCTCATCAAAAGATATTTAAACTAAATTAGTAAAATTTCTAAGCCTATATTAAACAGAGACAGAAGCCTTTACCTAACTTAGATATTGCTTATTTTATTTTTGGAACACTTTAAACTGGTGAATACCTTTGTAGACTGATACTTTGGGTGTTCTCTAAAGCAATGTAAACCATGTTTTTCATAGCCAACTCATCAACAGCAACTGTCCAAGGGTGAGTATTGTTGAATATTCATACTGTTCAACTATGAATGCTCATGTACAGAGTGTCAACATGTGCTGGTCATCTCTGTGATAAGTGTAGATTGCTTCTATTTTGTATAGTAACATTTACTTCATGAGGGAGTAGTTAAATTCTGAGACCAATGGTGTTACGTGTAAGGTAAGAGTTTGCCATTAGTATGTATGCATGCATGAATGTATATATGTACATATGTAGGTAAGGAGGGTGTGTGGCAGTGATGTAATTCTTATATAACAGCATGTGTAAGGTGAAATTGTGTCTGCAAAAATGTGAGCAGGAAATTTGTGTGTGTGTGTGTGTGTGTGTGTGTATGTTTGTATATGCAGGGTATGAATGGAATGGTATTTTTGTGTGTTTGTGAATTTGTTTCTGTCTGGGTGATTATAGTAGGTGTGTGTGTATGTACTTGAATTGGTGACTCTATGTTTTTGTACAAGTGAAGAGTGGGCATCATGTGAAGTGAATGTCTACGTGCATGTGCATACGAATAAATGTGTGCAAATGAGTAAATGTGGTCATGCTTGTGTCAATGCAATTCATGAGCCATCAGCTGTAATAACCACTAAAAAGTGTTGTTCAACACTGGGAGTAATTATGTGTGATTTAGGGACAGGATCTTACCATCTCACAGCCTTCTTCAAGTATGCATTCAGTGTAGCTGAGTGACACCTCTATGCTTTTACTAATTCAAAACCATGGCAAGCATCTTACATAACAACAAATATACAGAGATATTTCATCACTGTCTAGCATAGCTGGAGGTGTACTAAATGCTGTTTATATCCTTAATTGCTTAAACGGTCAACAAGGAAGTACCAAGGACTGAATTATCTGGCCTTACATGAAAGTTAATATCAGGTGAACAAGAAACACTTTGGACAATTTGTGCCTAAACTGAGCTTCTGCTATCAACAGTTATTTATAGAGACTCACAAAATAATTCATTTTAAAACATGAAATGTTATGAATATTAACACATGTTGAAATAAATCTGTGGTAAATAGTTTTGCTGCTTACTGCTCATTTGCATAAATAAATAGCTTTAGAGTTATAAATATTTTGTGTTACGAACTTACAACTTGATTTTTGTTAAAATTAGACTTCAGCATTTCAGAAGTCTAGTGGAAGAATAGTAATTAAATAGGAGAGTTTTTTAGGTTAAGCTTCAAACTACTTTATCACCTGTTAACTTTTTTCCCTCATGACTCTTAGCCTCATGAAGCTCGGTGCAAGGCTGGCATTAGGCTTGCACTGACCGTGTGGCATGAATATGGTGCAGTAGTGCCAAATGCATATTAATGAAGGGATGCTGCAGCCACAGCCACGTGCATAGGAAAGGAGCGCGAGTGCATAGGGTATGTTGAAGTGCCGCACGGAGGCATGGAGATGTCAGCTGTCGATGTGCAACTTAAAATGCTTGCATATAACAATTTGCAAGCAATAGTAATCACATCTGTCAGTGTCCGTGGATACTGAAACGTATGCAAAGCATGCAAGACAATTCCTGCGAACACAAAATGAAGAAGCAAACACAAATGCATGGTAGGGAATAACGGGTCCTTATCCCTCGAACAAATGACATTGAAAACCGTGTGCCCGTAGTCCAACGCAGTGTAGATAGTTATACCAAGTGGAAGTGAAACGCATCATATGTTAGCGCACCGCCAATAGGTACGTCCAGCCCAATGGCCAGGGTCACCAGCTGACCCATATTGTGAGGGAGAGTACACAGCTGGGCAGATGTGTCCATAACAAAAAACATGATAAATGTAAATATCTAGCGACCGTATGACAGAATTATATCCCACTATGCATGTAATAGTCACATACAATAGGTATGTCCGTATTTAACATACCATATGTGACAGGAAATAGAATAAGCATGTAAACGAAACAGAAGGAGCATATAAACTGCTACAACAATAAGGCAACATGTAGGCTGAAAGGAACAGTATTATCTGTAGCGTTGACTGTGGGTACGTGTTGTCCAGTACAATCGGATATGTGTCCGGAATATATCCCATCCTGGACATAGGAAAAGGTGGCATCCTACCAATGATTAGAACAGTTGGCCAAAATCCACACATCTGCAGTCCAAGCCGTACTTTTCAGGATGTGTCACAGTTGAACGGGTATTACCCGGGTATACCAACCATGTCATGAAAGTTAAGTATGGGTGTGTACCTATGTGCGTGAGGTATAGCATGTGGAAGGTGAAACATGCCAGGGTAGTCCACACAACCATACAGGTACCTGACATATGTAAGGTATGCAATGTGTTACCTTGACCGTGTCATGGGCCATCAACCAAAGCAGTGATGGATGGAGTGTCAGGAATATGTGTGTGTGGGGGGGGATGGGTAATGGTATAATCCTCAAAAACGAGACTGTGTCATATGCAGAATAGGTGAACTGGAGGTGTATGAGGGAGCAGCAGGTGAAGTAGAAAGAAACACAAACAACATGTATACACATCTGCAATACAACCAGACAGGCCATACTGTAGAACACAATCTCACAAACATATGAATATTAAAATGTGCGATACAAATGTACAGAAATGTCACCGGCACATACCCAAAGATTGGTCCTGATGGAACTGGCCATATCAAATGCAACACACCTGGATGCATAATGGACTACCCAGCATCCCCTCCACAGCACACAACCCGCCCCCATACCTGAACGTCCACCAAATCCAGCCATACTTGGCCCACTAGTTTGGCGCAGCCACATCTACACATAGTGACCACTACGCATATGTAGTAGGTACTGTCACCCTAGGCAGTTTCAGGATTGCAAACTATGTATCCCTTGCATGTAAAACCCCCAGCACATTTTCGTAATGCCAGAAGAATGGTCGGTATCAGTCTTGTTAAATTATTGGATATCCCTCATGGGATAAGTAACCTGTGTAAACATTAGAATGGGTATCAAGACACGATGTCCAGTCCTGTAGACATCTGGACACAAGTTAGAATGTGCAGTAGTGGTGCACGAGACTGTCCAGCCTTAGATGGTCATGCAGAACCTACTACCCAGGATCAAACACCTGCCCGTGACGCACGTGTCCCGACACGAATAAGCGAGAGAATATATTGCACACATTCGCATAGTGGCACATGGAAAAAGGGTGATGAAGGCACTGACATAAACAGGATACCTCCTGATCTGCTGTGTGAGGGACAATTACTGTGTGAGTAGGTGTGACCTGACCAACAATGATACAATGCCAAATGTCCTGTGATTGTAGGAAATAACTACATACCATACTGCATGTAACAGTTGCCTAAAGTGGTCATGTCAGGATAGAAAAAACGTAATTCATACAAGAAACAGGCTAACAACTAAAGTGCTAAAGGTATAGGCTCACAGCTAGGAAACTAATGAATGTTCTAAACCTGCACTGACCGTGGGTATGTGTTGGCCTAAACAATCTGGTGTCCCCAGAATATATCCCAGCCTGTACATATGACAATGTCAACCCTACCAATGGTCAGAGCATTTGCACAATAACTGGCCAGCCTCTTAACCACTCACAAAGCCAGTGACCTTTGGAGGAAAGGTGTTGAATGAGAATGACTACTTACAACAATGAAGAGTAATAGACGCATTTAACTGCAGAAAATTAGTAGTATTATGAATCTGTCAACACGTTCCAAGTTAATAGTACTAATATTGTAGAAGTGTCCGTGATTGTCCCTGAGTTGTCATAGGCTTGTTCCTGTCACTGTAGAAATGAGTCCCCGAGTATCACAGAGGTCCGTGCACATATGTACACCAACCAACTGTCACATCTGTTGACAGGACTATTGCATACCTGTAGTGAATTTATAACTGATGTCCAGAATAATATTCATTGTATCTATAAATTAATGAAATAGTCAAATGGGAAGGGAAACACGTGGAGACCCCCCCACCCTGCATTATGTAGTGGAACCACTCCCAGCCCTAAATTATGTAGCGCCGACATAATAATGTGGTCAGAGGTGCCCAAACACCTGCGTCTGTAAACACAGGTAGAATGTTAAAATCTGGACTAACTCTGTCCATGTGCTACATCTGATATTTGAACAACACCAGGGCAGTTTTAGTCACCAGTCAGACGAGCCTAAACCCGGACCAGCACATGAACACCCTGACAATCAAGCACATGCATGTGCGAGGACTATAAGCCTAGGAATTCTGAATATCCTTGGAGTGAGTAGACATGCAGCACGGGTCCAGAGCAGTAGGAAACAGGGAATGTTGTAAGTGTAGTACTGTGGTTTTCCCAGCAGGAGAATGGATGCCTGCTGTCTAAGGGAAGCGGTGAGGCATATGTCAGAGTAGCTATGAGCCATGGGTATACATATAAATGAGGCAGAACAACAATAGTGTAGTGGTTAGAGCATCCGCCTAACGTAAAGGCATTCCTGGTTCAAGTACGACTATAGCACATATTAATTGTGTAATGAATGCCTCTGTGCTGTAAAGCCAACATTTATACATGTAAAGGTGACCGTGTGTCTCGCATAGGGCCATTAACCGGATTCCATCAATCAAAGTCATACTTTCATAAGGAATAAGGCACATGTAATCCCAAAGAAGTGCTAGTAAACATATGTAACTCAGAATAAGTAGATACAAGTGCACCTGCGCGGGTGTACGCAGCTTTTAGCATCGCAAATGTATGTTGTCTTGTACAGCTGTAACTTTTATATAGATATATAGATAGATAGATAGATAGATAGATAGATAGATAGATAGATAGATAGATAGATAAATTGATAGATAGATAGACAGATGTGTGTATAGATAAATATCCACAGACATAACAGAAATATGCAATTATATATCTATATATATATATCTATATATACATATATATATATATATATATATATATATATATATATATATATATATATATATTAGGAACACCGAAAGATGAAAGCAAACATAAGGGTTGTGAAGGGAATCTAGAGCAAGTAAGGAATTATAAAGTGCTCGCAGCGTATGTCAGATAAAGCTGCACAAGTGTGAGGAGAGCACCGCTATTCACATCTGAGGCAGGGTTATACCAGTGGCCATAACATCGTTGAAGTGCTACGTCAACTTTGTAAACAAACGGAATGTAGTACATGTTGCGACCACCTACACTTGTAACCCGCAAATTGTTCATAATCCATAACACCAGGAAAGGCACGTATGTGCAAATATGAATGGATGGTGAGCCTGTGAATACACGAGGTGGTACAAAATGTGTGTAGGGCCCCAACGCTCTGGAGAGGGCAATGTGTAAAGGTGTGTCATGGCTGCGATAACAGGTGTATAATGGCTGGTATGCGTGGAAACTCAACACAGGTGTGCTGGAGAAACTATGGATATGCGATTATGGACACAGGAGTGCTAGGGTATGTTGCGCCAGTTGCAGTGAAGCGGCCTGTGGAAGTCAGCTAGTACATAGGTGCGATTCCCAGATAGAGCGTGCATGGAGACATGCGTGAATGGGTGTATCATTGTCGGACGTTGTGCATCAGGGCTGGCAGCCCGGCATGTAAAACCTAAACACCACCCATGAGCGGAACGGAGTTCTGCTGTGACAATCCCAAACCGGGAAAAGGAGAAAGACACAGCTACATGCAGACATCAATATGTTGACGTACAATCTCAGTAACACAAACACTCATTCTATTAACATTAATAATATGAATGTGCACAGAAACAAACACAGTAGCAGGAATAACAGGCTGTGCATACGAGTAATAGGTCGAATGACACTATCACATCTCACTTATCAGCGGCACCCCAGACATGAAAAACGTGCGACATCTGTCCTCTGTATAACGTGCAGTATACTGATCACAAGTTCACCAGAGTAAAGTGTCGGTGTCATAATGACTAAGGCAATAGCATGCTGTTGAAGCAGAGATAAAACCCAATATGCATGTGTAAGTGTCTATGTCCAGGAAATGTATAGGTTAACGGACACACAGATGTATATATAGATAAAAAGGTATATATATATATATATATATATATATATATATATATATATATATATATATATATATACATACACATGTACATTTATGCAGATATATATATATATATATATATATATATATATATATATATATATATATACACACACACACACACACACACACACACACACACACACACACACACACACACACACACACAAATATATACTATAGATATATATAGATAGATAGATATACACAAACAACAGGTATTATGTACATAACTAGGTTGCTATACAGCAATTAGGGGTAACATATATACAGCCCGGGCATATGTGACTGGGAAGTCCAATAAATAAATGTTGTACCCCCCACACTGCCCAGCTAGGCCGGTCAGACATACAGACAGGCAATAAAGATTACTACACTGCTGCTATCCAAACCACTGGCAGGAAAGTAGCAGTGGGAGAGATCTGCAAGGTCTACACTTTAAACATGGATAACGGTGTCCATTGCGGGACCCCAAAAATTCAGTGTATGCATCAACCTGGTGTCATAGATGAGAGCAGGATGTAGGTGTACATGGAACAGTAGGTTGTGCAAGTGTGATAATACATGGGTTGATAAAACGTACGACATGTGTCCCGAGACGGGGAGAGTGAGCAATGTGTAGAGGTGTGCTCATACCCCAGCTGCGCTCACAGTGAGTATATGTCATGAGTGCTGTAGAGGGGTGCCAGGTAGGTGGACCATGGGTATGCAATAATGGGCTTAAGTGTGCAGGTGCTGGTTGGCAAAGATGTAGTAGGCTCGCCCAGTGGAAGTCATTAATATTCCTATGTGGGCATAGCAGATGCCTATACATCCCAAACCTGAAGAGCACATCTACCGGATATACTGTAAACCATCGGGGGAATACATAGAGACCAAATCAGTGCCGTGTACCCAATTAGCATGGACATCCATAGTTATGAATCAGAATGTAACAAAGTCTAAATAAACACTTCCAGAACTAGTGATATTAGGTGGACAGGTGGCGGAATACAGGTAATGACAGATGACATGTACGAGTCATAAACGGCATGTACCTCGACAAATGTGAATGAATACATATGGTCTGTGACTGTCAATGTGTCTGTTTAATAGAACCAATCATCTAAATGTGTCCCACAGGGTGTTATGCAGTGTTCCTGATACAGTGTTCACTCTCCCCCATTGGTATGTGAGGTCTGCTAGTGACGGAAAGTGCATAATTTGATGACCACCTCAGGTAGATGATAGCATAATAGATGGTTCCACACCTGTACACCTGTGAGTGACACACCTGTCTGGGCAGTTGTGTCCTGCAAAATGAATGTTATGGCACATGGCCAGTGAGTTCGGGAAAGGAGGCCATATATTGAGTGTAGTGGTGTCAGAAATTAATTTGTTGTATCAGAAACAGCTACATGTACTAGGAAACAGTATTAGCAATTATAATGCTACAATAACAACCTTAATGTATGCAAACCGTGGAAGTAGTCGGTTTACAACTGGCTGTGGGTATGTGTTGCCTTGACACATGTGATAGCTCTACATATAGAATGTATAGGGCCGCCACCATTCTGAATGGCCAAAGTGGGACCTGCTCTGTAGAAATGTCAGACGTATCAGGGCAGAACATACCTACAGCCATGCATAGTACAGCAATATACATATCTGCACAAATCAAAGCGTAGTCTAGCAGCTGTAAAGTTGCTTATGCTACTACATATAACATATCGACATGTCAGGTATACAAGACCTGTAACAAGCAACCACTACAGACACGTAGAATATGAGAATGTCCCCTAATCAGGACAGTTGCAATGGTTAGAGTATCATCACATGACATATGCCTAATGAGGGACTGTCCCATGCAAAGTGGGAAAGGTGTCATTCCTACAGTCTCCCGTCGTGCAATCTGAAAGGTGGAAAACGTACAGTAGGTATGCGGTAGCATGACCCGCCAGACAGCTGCGTTAACAAAATCATATTCACATGTCAACATTGCAGAGTATCGGTTCCCATGTATCAGGCAGATGGGAGCAGATCATATGAGGAACACGCATATAATATGATTACGTCACTGGACAGGCCACCGAGTCCGTACAGTCGAATGCCTGCCGTCGCCAAATGGTTAGACATACCCGATACTGTAGTCATGTAGTCCAATGTAATACGCATCACAAGGGATCGCACACACCCAGCGTGAGTGACAAATGTAAGCAGAAATGTTGGTGAGGGAGTGGCTGTAAGCGTGTTTGTCTACCAGTATGCCAGTAGTGCACTGTCAAAGAAATGTGGAGTCTAAACGGGTAAAAGGTGCTGTAACCAGAGATCAGCAGTGCTTAACACTGTGCAAACCCACACACAACTACTCCCACCTGCTCTAATGTGCCTTACCCAGTCCGTATCCAAAGGCGTCGGTCTGTCCGCAAACAAAGAACCGCCCTATTCACGTGTTGGTAGCAGTACCCTGCGCACAGCACATAGCTTATGTGAATTAACAATAGACCATGGCATAGCTACAGACAATAGATCACACACACACCATGCAGCGTAGTCATCCAACAGTATAGCAATGTACTGGCAGATATGTCTGGACCACTGGTGTATGCATGCCTGGCCGTCCTGTGTGTCAGTGTGTGAGCATGCCCAGTAGGACTGTTACGCATGTTGTTAACCGACATTACTGTCATACTGTCATGTGTGTGAGCATGCCAAGTATGGACAACTGCATTGCATGTGTCACATGTCCAGATAGTCAGTACTGTGTTGCCGACCCCTCTGTTCTACACAGACAGGTGTCATGCTATGTCTGAAGGGTAGCTAATGGTCATGTGGCATTGACAGTTGCTACATGTCTGCATAGCATGGGAGGACATCCAACTGCATCCACAGTCCTACAGAGCACCGTGAGTGGCGCACATGACTCTCACATGTGTAGGTTGGATGGGGGGCACAGCTGACAGTTGTGCACATCTGCTGCTAATGTACTGGTATGCCAGGTACTCCATGTCAATGTGTGGACCTACCTAAATTGCTGGTTGGAGGGATACCAGTGTACGTCAGATCCCAGCGTGAAATACCAGCACAGTGGTGTTGGACGTCCTAGCTTTCACAACCTACATCAAACCGCCTGGCCTGCTGTAGTCTGTGTGTGTCTTTGGGGGTTGGGGTCATTCATAGGGCATATCCATAGGCCATTGTATATCATTTGTCTGTAGTGGTCCACACCTGTCCAGCTGCATGGAACGTGTGTGGGCTGTATGGACACACATGATGTTCATCCCATAATCTGCAGTGGGTTAGGACACCCTGTGTACTACTGGCTACCATTGTGACCCCCATATGTGCTACAGATGTCATGGTGCCACTATGGATGTGTATTGTCAGCTGCCCTAGCAGTCGGCCACCAAAGTCTCTTGTATGCTCACATACATACCATAGCAATGGGTAAATACACATTCTAATACAACTGCCAATTTTTAGGTCGATAGATGTACCCTGGGGGTGTTCTGGACCTGAGGACGGGTGCTGGAGGGTTGCCTATGTCGGATGCACACAGTGCACCTCCTATACATGGCTGAGCACAGGTAGTGTCATGCTTGGCATCCATTGTACTGTGTGCGGGTCAGAGAGGGGACATCCATGGGTACCTACTGTGTCAGTGCATATGCCTTGTATTGCCTCTTTGCCAAGGACAGGTCATACTGTGCATGGCCTTTCTCTGACTGGGCTCTGCTCAGGTAGTTCCTTCGCCAAGTCACACTGTGCCTGTACAGGCCTTGGCATTGGTGTTGGGCCATGTGGCCCTGCCCCATGCTGTTCCTGCAGCAACTATTACTGCAGGATCAGAATGTGTAGCATAGCAAATACCATAACAAATTGTGTGCATGTAGCAAGTGAATACTGCATGGCTCCACCGGATGTGTCCGGATACCAGAACCATGAACTGAGCATCCCAAACACATGCTCAATTACATGTCCTGCCTGTGCATCCGCCTCATTATGGTGTGAGTGTTCAGGTGTGTGTGCATATTGCTGCTGGGTCATCAGCCATGACACCAGTGGTTACCCAGCATCCCCCACTAGGACACTGTAGGGGATGTCCATATTGGCATAGGTGTGGTACAGCTGTGTTAGAAGCCATATATTGGAATCATCATAGCTTCCAGGGCAGACAGCACACACATTCAATGTAATGCCCTAGCCATCGCATATGGCCTAGCTGTTGGAGGGTATGCCCCTGCAGTGACTGTAGGCCCTACCCTGCTCACCGGGTGGTGCTTTGATGTGTACGTGTGTGCAGGCTATAGCACCCAGTACCCCAGGGTAGTCATCCATGTGGTTGAAGAGATGCATATTGCTTGTCTACTAATCACGTGTGTTGAGGACATGTACGTGCTCTCTAGCATGTGTTGACATGGCGTCTGTGAACTGGTGCAATACTCTGGATGCAGATGCCTGTGAGATCCCCATGATATCCCCAGTTGTGCTGTGTGAGGTACCTGTGGCTTGTATACCCAGGCCAACACATACCGAGGTATCCACTGTGATGGTTTTCCCTCGGCCTGTTTGATGTGGCAGGTGTGGCAGGCACAGGTCAACAAGCTGCTGTAGGAGGTCTCTGTCCACCCCACAGTGCTCCACCATCCCCAGCTCATGTAGCCCCTGGTAAGTCACCCTGGGTCTATAAATTCTTATGTCACCCCAGTAAGGGATGTTTGGCAGCCTACACATCCTCACTGCCCTCAGCCTCCTGCACATGTTGGTCTATGTTGCCTGCTGCAGCCCTTCTCATTTGGTTGGAATGTGTCATGAAATGTCCCCGCAGGTATACACCGGTGGTGTAGAGTGCAGAAGAAACCTGTGTCTGTGATGCTTGCTCACATTATCATACGGTTCAGGTGTGGGCTGGCCATGTCATCTGCTGATTGTGCTGATCATCACCTGTTTGTGCAGCCTGTACACCCTGACAACCCCACCACTGCTGTTGTCCCTCCCAATGTCACCATGCAAGTATAGACACACCCCTAGCTTAGGCATGCTAAGGCAGGAGCACTCCTGAGGCACAGTTCTGCAATGTACGTACATATGCCTGACCCCCCTCCCATGCTGTCAACTATATTCGAGCCCTGCACCCGGCTAACTACACACATACACTGCAAGTATCTGCATCACACCCTGGGGATACATGGGATACACTATTGTCAACCTCATCTGCATGGTATAGTCTTCTAATGAATAGTTATATGACCCATACCGAACCTCCAAATTAATAACTACTGCTTAGTGTCACTTAGATCCATTCACAACTGGTAACAGGTGCCTTACTATCACCATATTCAATGTCCCATGGTCTTCCCAGCAACAAAATAACCGGTGTCTACACGACTACAACCCGGGACCCTGCACACAACAGACGATGTGCATTACCACTATGCCATGGCAGATATACATACATCCCAGGTTATCACGTACAGATCATCTGGCACATACATTCAATAGTGCTGATGTCCCCAGACATATATGTCTATATCTATGTCTATCTCTCTATATCCACATATATCATATATATTATTTGTATACATATATACATAGATATACATGCACACATATACATGTACACACATATGTAGATATTGCATTTATATCACAACAGCGGTCCACATGACAGCAAAGCATTAGACAGGCATGAAAAGGAAACTACATGTGCCACCTGCATCATGTAGTGTTGTTACTATCAAGGCATGTGTGTTCTGTTGCGTCACATGGGTCAGACTGTATTAAGGGTGAGTGTAGGGCTGCTGACATTTACTCACCAGACCTGTTGGTGAATGTATGTGTTGACAACCCAGTGTCTTGGCAGAATATGTGGGCTGTGGACACTATATAGGTCAGCAACAAAACACACTGAACACATCCCGCAGCTAGCCACCCACAGATATCACATAGGGTATAACTGCTAAATACATACATCGGCCATGCCATGGAATCAAGCACTTACCTGTCTAGTCTACCACACTACATCATTACGCAGTAACAGAACGCGCTACCGAGTTTCAGCATCACAGCACTCCCAGAGGCATACTTCTAGGTGGATGACATCATCTGCAAAGGCAGAGACGCCGATAGGGAATATATGGAGAGTGAGCCATCTAAAAGCATTACTCTGTCCCCAGGCAGCTGGAAACACACACACACATTTGGCAGGGTCAGGAGTGGAACATACACCTAACTACCTTATCACACTACAGCATTACGCAGTTAAAGAACGCGCTACCGAGATTACTGGAACACAGCACTCCCAGAGGCATACTTCTAGGTGGATGACATCATCAGCAAAGGCAAAGACGCCGATAGGGAATGTATGGAGAGTGAGCCATCTAAAGCATTACTCTGTCCCCAGGCAGCTGGAAACACACACACACACTTGGCAGGGCCGGGAGTCGAACATACACCTAACTACCTCATCACACTACAGCATTATGCAGTTACAGAACGCGCTACCGAGATTATTGGAACACAGTCCTTCAGAGGCATACGTCTAGGTAGATGACATCATCAGCAAAGGCAAAGACGCCGATAGGGAATTTATGGAGAGTGAGCTGTCTAAAAGCATTACTCTATCCCCAGGTAGCTGGAAACACACACACACACTTGGCAGGGCTGGGAGTCAAACATACACCTAACTACATTATCACACTACAGCATTACGCAGTTACAGAA
Source organism: Protopterus annectens (assembly GCF_019279795.1). NCBI lineage: Eukaryota > Metazoa > Chordata > Ceratodontiformes > Protopteridae > Protopterus > Protopterus annectens. The sequence continues at coordinate 1,005,306,010 of NC_056745.1, forward strand.
TGTGCTACCGAGATTACTGGAACACAGCACTCCCAGAGGCATACTTCTAGGTGGATGACATCATCAGCAAAGACAAAGACGCCGATAGGGAATATATGGAGAGGGAGCAGTCTAAAAGCATATTACTGTCCCAAGGTAGACGTAGACAAACACACGGCAGTGGTGTGAGTGGGACAACTGCCTATCTATGGAGCACTATTACAACACTACATGGATACTAGATGTGCCACAGACAGATCACCCTTCAAGACAGTCCCAGTGTGTTCAATGTAGGAATACATCCTGACATGGGGTATGGACATCTGTTGCCTGGATGACCATTATCACTATACAGGATTTCAATGGTCATGCCCATACACAGAGGCACATAACCGACACAAGGTGTCACCGGGCATGTTCACACAGTAGCACACATCCGTTTTGGAATGTACTGTGTGTGTCCATCTACACAGCGGCATACTGGGCATGCTCACATACTTAGTAGTAGTGAAGGGCTGTCTTGTATGCACATGGATTCTAAACATGGAAGGGCACAGTGTGTCAATAGTGAACATTGTTAGCACGAACACTGCACTATACACATCTGACACCAGTCGTCAGTGTTAGCTGTGTAGCATTCGTGATCACAGCTGACAATCCAGATCCAACTATGGGGAATACGGACATCTCTGCAGTTAGGAACACCTGGCATATGGCACAGTTGTGCACAATAGCACTACCGCCGCATACCTCAGATACAGACATGTGGGCCATAAGATCGTGACGGACTGCTCCAGGTGTTACTGTCCCTACGTACATGAAGGCCACTCACATGTACTGACCAGTACACACTCAAGAGCCATCACAGATGTCTCAGGTGCAGATCACAGTAGTAAATTCCGCAGTCTACTATGTAGCCCTCGGACATCACCATGTCCTTGGACCAGCAACACACATCCATACATTACCACACCACCATGTTACTCATGACCAGTGGACTGTACATGGGTCTACAGCAACTGTGCAGACTACACATGTACTGACAGGGTTCCATCATGTGGTATGCAATGCAATGATACCACAGTTCATAACCATGTCGGCTCTGCACATAACAGGGGCCCTGGGTCTTACACAACTGCAACAGATAACTGTTGCTTTACACCAGAAAACACTCATGTTTGAATATGACATACATGTAACCGCAGTGGATATGTACATGGCCCGCACACACACAATGCATATGTACATAGCAAAGCTGTTGCTGTCCTCTGTGCAGACAAGTGGCTACAGCAATCACACGCATGTGCATGGAAGGTCGTTCCATGGCTGTTGAATGCTAACAGTACATAAGGTAGCAATGTTGACTGAGGTAACATTCCCTCTGTAACAGTTACCCATGACAACCAACATATCATACAATATTCCATGTGTCATGTATGTCATCACACATGTCCACCAATTGCAATGCATACAAACATGGCTACATGACAGGAATGTAGGACCAACGCACATGTACATGTAGTGGTGTGCATGCAGCTACCATGCATGTGCAGTAGCTGATGTATGTCGTTCATCTGTGTCTAACTACAACATGCAGTTGCAATGCAGCCCCATCATTGACACCTGTATATGGTGAAATACTGACAGTACGGTATGATGTACATCAGGTATGGATGGATGTGTGTACATAAAGTGGTGGTCCACCTTTGCAGATGGATGTTTGCTGAGGACAGCTCACAGGTGTGTCACAAGCCATCCTACCATTACATGTGCAAACAGTACGCTATGCTACTGTTACCTGAAGGTGAAGACATACAACCTACACAATGGTCAGGGTGTTACTGACTGTACATCACTTGACACCTGTAACACTTACGTCCTCCCGTGTGCATATAGCAGCACAACTGCCAAAGGTAGCGTCGGTACACATAATGCGGCCAATACAGCTGCATGTCTGTCAGACGTATCATCATATAGCAGGTGTATGATTCACAGTACTGCTATGTGTGTTTGCTTGTGTGACCATATATGCCATGTATGGTGGAGAATACATCCCAATTGTTACACACCCCTGTACACTGTTGTAGAGATCTGTACATACTGCAGTGTAGAAAGCAAGACGTAGGCAGGTGTGGTGCGTGTATCACACACATGTCAGCTATCTGTATGGGAATGACATTTGTGGACTCCACAGTGTGTGTGTGTGATGCAGTCTACTACCCTGTTGATTCCATCGGTCTCAGCCTTACTGGCTACCTGTACATGTTCATTCTCTGTGTCGCATCATGTGGGTGCACAGTACTGTGAAGGTGATTACCACATAGGCAGGGGTCCTCACCTCAAAACTATCAAGTGTGCATTATAGTGTTGTTGACCCCGTGAGTGTGGTCATGTTACTGTGTGTTTCTGTGTATGTCTGTGCGTGTTTTCATCCTGTAATGTGACAGTGTATTACTGCTACACAGTGAGGCCTTATGCTATCAACTGGCCTCTAACGTTGACATCAGCCAGACCACTGTGTAAACCCCCTGCACCATGTCACCATATCTGTGATGTGATCCGGTATGGATGTCACATCTCTAGCCACTGTAGCCTATTGAACAGCTCACATGCTTCTGGATCAGTAGATGTGTGGACATCTGTGGAATGGTAGCCTTTCTAACAGTGAAGTTGAGGCTACGTATAGCATGCTGGTATTGCCATACATGCCTGTGAGTACTCCACATTTACACATGGGAAACTGCAAACATTGCTACTTATTGGCACATGCAAGTAGACCTTAAGGAGGGAAGCAGGCATCATTACCAACATGCTGTTTTTGTTGTTACCAAGACACATACTGTGAACATATAACAATGCACTCTAAACCTGTACTACATGGTATGTCTGGTGCATGTCAACAGTACACAACAAATGTAATATACACTACTCACTATTCTGTTCACCCTGTGCATCAGACCATATGAGCATGTCCCTGCACCGATGGTGTAGATGACAGGGATGCTGCACAGGCATCATCATATGCACAGAGTGATAATGTTTGCCAGGGGCATAGGCTGCACCAGTGGATGACATCATGTGTGTGGGTTAGGGCCGGTGATCTGATTGGAAATGTGTGGTCACTATGCATGTGGGTGTTGTGGTGCCCTACAGATGTTTCTGCTGTGTGCGTGTGTGTGCGCACACAGTTCTGCCATGTGTTCAGCCTACACAGGGGTATTATTGACAGCTCCAGATTATACAGACCAGGATGTACAGCTCACTGTGTCCGGCCACGGCCATATGACCTGTGCCTGCCAGGGGTTGAACGGGCACTACCAGGCAGAGGTACAGATTGGCTACATGTCCACTGGAACCGTGTCCCACTGGAAACATCCAGGGCCACGTCCACATGGCCTGCTGTGTCCTGGTGTGGACAGCGCAGCACCAGCTGCACTGCTACTCCTACCGGCACTGTGGGAGCGGGCATGTGAGGTGGCTCATTCACGTTGACCTGCACCAGGTGGTATAGCTGGCCTACATCCACGTGGCCTATGCCTCACTCCTACCAGATGTTCCAGCACAGACAGCTCACGCTCGCGGATTGCCATGTCATGGTCAAGGATTCCAACCATGTCACCCAATCACCAGTCCAGAACATCAGCAATCTGCTGTTGAGCATTTGCCAATGCCTGGATTTTGTTGTTTAAAGAACGGATAGCAGCCCTCTGAAGCCTCTGCCCTTCTGTGTTCTGCTGTTCAGCACATGCCTGTGCCACCATTACAGTCTGGAACATGCGTCTGGTGACACCAGATGCTGCGCTCTGTCCTGCAGGTGCATGTCTGCCAGAGGTCCTCCTACGAGCAGCACTGGCCACATGCCTGTGTGGCACATCTGCAGTCATTACACTGAAACCATGGTGTGGAGACACACCTTCTGTAGCCACCACACATTCCTGTTCCGAGCTAACACACGCTGACTGCCATTCCTCTATGGCCACTGGTGATGGGGTATGTGTTGGCATGAGTACTGTGTGCGGGGAAGAGGGGGGCGTAGCTGGGATGGCAACCACTGGCACAGATTCAGCCCCTGACAACCCTGCCTGTACCTCATGCATATGTTCATCACTGCTAGTAACTGTGGGGACACTAACATCGGATGGACCGCAGGAGGGTAACACACATACATCACCTGTGAATGCAAAGAAAGACTCTACATTACACACAGACACACACACACAGACACACACACACACAGACACACACAGACACACACACACACACACACACACAGACACACACACACACACACACACACACACACACACACACACACACACACAGACACACACACACACACACACACACACACACACACACACACACACTCACCATGCATCTGATTTGACAGACGGCATGCAGCATGCATGTGATACAGCAGACAGCATGCAGCTCAGACATTAATAGTGGTAGTTAGCATACCTCCCTGGGTTGCACACAACAGCAAGCAGGTGTCATATCAGAAGCCATGCAGTTCACACAATCATGGTAGTAAGCATGCATCCCTGTGATACACCATGTGGACCAGCACAGGTTAACAGTTCACATGGCTGATGTGACCTTGACATTGACATGTAGTATGACATGTAATCTGCGGACGTGTGCATTGACATGCATACATGTCTGACACAATGGTGTCCTGACACATGTACAGCGGTGTAATGGGTATCACATTGCAGTGTTGTCTGTATGCCCTACAGATAGAAAGGACTTTTAGCAGATGTGCATGTGCATTGATGGGTAATATGGGGCATCTACATTGCTATACAGTGTGAAGTACAGACACTGTCCCACTGCATGGCATCATGAGGCGCCTATTTTGCTATACAGTGTGTAATACACACACAGTGCATAGCCATGACTGCATACAAACACATGATATAACTACTGTGGATTGTGACCCACGTCGCTGAGGTGTATACACACTAAACCATGCTGTGTCATGTGACAGGTCACTGGAAGACCTACGGATGACACCCCTGCACAACTATTAACATGTCTTAGCTGCCTGGCAACCATGTCCACACATGGCAAACTTGTCAATACACCATGTCCCACATGACAGTTATGTACCACACACACGAGGTGCACGGCTGACAGTGATGTCCAACAGCAGCAAGGGAAATGTACGGTATCTGTGGTCTGATGTGGTGTCTATGTCTGTGGAAGCTGTACAGGTGACTACTGTCCTGCTATGACCCAGTCATGATGTTCAACACATATTATATGGTCAAATTAAGTGACACCTCCACAAGCTGTGCACAGGCTTTTAGGATGTCTAGTGTTCCACATCAACTATATAACCATTCAACAAAGGCTATAGTTGGGCAATTTGTGGACAATGTGCAACACGGTATATACACATCACATCTACTGTGTGGCTATATGTCTCTGGCCATCCTCCATGGCCATGTGTGAACATGTGTTGGCCAAATATTTGTGATGGCCGTCTCACATGTCTGTGTTGTCCCATATGACATACACCCATAGATAAAGTTCAATGGGGTTACAAGATTTAAAAACATTTATGCAAATGAAGAATGTGTTTGATTCAGATAGAATCTATTTATTGCAACGTTTAATGAGTATTGTACTTGAAAACAATATTTTTATCTTTAAAATCATATTTCTTGGCAAAGAAATGGAGTAGCGATGGGTAGTGCATGTTCTAACAGCTATGCCAATGTGGTTATGTCTGTTTGGGAGTCAAGATATCTTTTAAATGGTCCTTTTAAACATTTAGTTATGTTTTATAGAAGATTTGTGGACGACCTTTTCATTTTATGGAAGGGCAATAATACTGAGCTGTCTGAATTTATTGTTTATCTTAATGAAACCTCACAATTTTTAAAATTTACATTGAATTATTCTGATAAAGTGATTAGTTTTTTAGATGTCTGTATAGAAAAAGATGATTTGAATATTTTGTCTACTAGGTTATATAGGAAGAAATGTCATGCAAATAAACTTTTAAGTAGAGATAGCATGCAACCTAGGCATATATTCAGAAATGTAGCTCAGAATCAATTTTATAGGGTTTCGAGATTATGTGATAGAGAAGATGAATTTAAGAAACAAATGGGTATAGTAGGTAGTGAATTAATAGCAAGAGGCTATGATCATGACTTGGTTACTGACAGTGCTACAGTTGTTAAAAGTCTTAGAAATACTAGAGCTAAACATATTTCTCAGAGAGAATGGCTAAGGATAAATGTAAACACGAATCTAATTTAAAAGTTTGTGTTTCCTATTCTAGAGATGTTAATAAATATACAGATATAATCAATAAGCACTGGAATATATTAATTACAGATGATCAAATTAATAAAATAGTAGGGAAGATACCTCAATTCACATTTAAGAACAAAAAGAATTTGAAGAGAAGATTATGCACACCTAGAGATGAAATGTATTTGAATCAAGTTGTAGGTACAGGGCCTTGTGGTAACTGCACATTTTGTACATATATAAATAAAGAAAAAATTTTTAAACACCCTGATACTGGACATATTTATGATATCAGGGTTAGTGCAACATGTGACACTTGTCATGTTATATATTTAGCTAATTGTGTAATCTGTAATAAATTTTATATAGGTAAGACAGATCGTACATTGAAAGAAAGAATTAGAGAACATGTATATCATATTAGGAAAGGTACGCGCACAAATGCATTAGCGAAGCATATTTTAGATGTGGGAGAGAGTCATAGTTTTCAATTTTTAGTAGTTAGTAGGACATACGATAGTTCTAGGGGAGGAGACATTAGAGCCAAAACAGAAGAAATAGAAGCAAAATGGATTGTGATGCTTAGGGCAATCTATGGCCATGGTCTCAACGATACAGTCCCCTTGAAACCTATGCTTAGAAAAAGGTGTTTACATAGGTAAATACATGAATAAAATATGTTTTATTTATTGTATTTATTATATGTATTTATATGTGATTTAAGCATACTGTTTTATATCTAACTTTATATTTATTCACATATGCATAGATAGTTTATATATATATATATATATATATATATTTATTGTTAGATTTTGTGTATATATATATATATATATATATATATATATATATATATTTTTTTTTTTTTAGTTTATTAAAGGGTTTGTCTTTTTAAATATTTATTATTGAAAGTCATGTGAATTGTTATATAAGGTGTTTTTTATCTTGTTCTTTATATACCTGATGAAGCTTGATGTGAAAGCGCTTGTGTGAGATTAAATCAGTACTGCATACGTATTGGATTTCATTGCATCTTTTTTGAAAAAGATTTTAGAGACTCTGGAGCCTTACCTCAGCAGTTTTTTTTTCTTCTGTTATACACCCATAGATGTCAGATACTTCACTGTCCACAGGGTTATGCAGACAAAGGGTTCTATGTTTGGTATGTGGGGTATGTATTATGGGATAGTGAGACAATATTGCAACCGGAACACTACATGTCTGAGACTTGTCAAATGGCACATCACAATGTGTGCACCCATTGCAGGGGCATATTACACAATGGTGAATCCTGTGGGCTGCCCACATCCCAGCTCACTGCGTGGTACTGTTTGTGTACCACACATGTGTTGTCCCAATGTATAGTACATATGCCTACATTGAACAACACCTCCACCATTGTATGCACAGCTGTCCACACATCTAGCAATGACAGATACTGTGGTTTCATGTCGGTGTTTCATTTAGTCTGAATATATTGCACATGGGTAGCCAGTGTGCTTGATGACAGATACGACCTTTATATCGTGACTGGACCATACATTATGTGTACATGTGTTAACTGGCCACATGGTGAATAGATATATGCATTAACATGCCTGATACTGATAACTGTCTCACCTGCAACAGACTGATGTCTGTGCGGCACGCTAGAGGTACCTGTATAAGGGTGACACAGTGGTTTGAACATTATCCATGACTGTATGACAGCTACAGGGTGCACTGTGCATGTTAACACATTTGCCTGTACAATAGCATATAATATGCACATGTGTGCATACACAGAGTACCAAACTATAGTATGCGGCATGTGTGTAAACATGCCTTGCATATGATGTTACACTATATATTTACAGTGACACATGCAACTAAATGGGATATGATAGTCATATGTGCATTAGTGACTTACCAGGCAACTCCAGGCTCAGTGGTTGGGAGACACCCACCTCCATGATGGCAGCTACTGTTTGTGGATGCTGTTCTGAGGGTGTCCCCAGCCTGGCCAGTAGCTCCTCGGTGTGTGTGAGTGGGGACTGGGTTGGTGGCCCACCACCTGTTCCACCTTGTTCCCTGGCAATTGCATTGGCACGCTGTTTTGCATGTCTTATCAGGTCCGTGCAGTGTCTGCACACCTGCTGCTAGGTGCGGTTATGGTCACCCACATCATTAACCCTCCTGCGTAGTTCCTGCCACAGGTCGTCACGCTGCTGGGCATGCTGTGGCACATGGCTGAACAACACTTCATAGTAATCATGGAGGTACGGAATGAGGGCATCATCCTCCTGGTGGCTATACGCTGGCAGGCGTGAATGAGGCATTATCTGGAAGACATAATGATGGAGACAGGTCACAGTATCACAGAGATGTACAGAGATACAGCTGCACATACATCTGTGTTAAATCTAGTACATATGAACAGTTATCTTTGCAAATCATCATGGCACTGACACGACTGACATGTTTGTGTCACGCACATGTAACACCTGTTGTGCATTGGATTTCATCACCATATATGTGTGTCACCTCATTACATTGCTCATACTCGATGTGAATGCTGTCTTGATGTGGGCATGTCTTTTTGCCTGTACTGGTGTTCTTACCTATCAGCACATGCCTGGATGTGTCCACAGTAATGCTGTTGACCTTGGTGGAAGTGAGGATTGTGAAGGCTGGTATCGCCCATCCACACATGGCCAATACCCCTGAAAGGTGATATGTGATCCGATATTGGTCACCTGAGTGCTGATTATGCCTGTCCAATGATCTCCATGCTCATGGATGGCACCCTGTCATGACATGGGTGCCTCGTATGACTACCTAATAGGTCTGGAGACGTCACCAGCTCAGGGAGGTGAACTGCACAGCACCATCCCTTACACACAGTGTCCATAATGACTACCTAATAGGCCTGGAGACGTCACCAGCTCAGGGAGGTGAACTGCACAGCACCATCCCTTACACACAGTGTCCATAATGTTGACCGCTGCCTAGGTGGTAGTTAATGGGTACAGGGTTATTCACCTAGCGGTGACAATGCTATTATCAGCTGTCAGATTGTGCACATATGTCACGCACCTCACCCACAAAGCCCATTCTGTATATTGTCCACAACACTGAGACAGCTATTGCTCCTAGGTCATGGCCATTCACATCCTTACATATGCAGATGCCTCCCATTTGTCTGTGTGGTATGGGCTACAATGAGGGAGGAGTACAAAACATTAACCCTGTTTTACTGTAGCTGCCACTGGTGTGATATGCACATGTCACTCAGACACCTTTTGTAGTGTTGCTTCTGTCAACAGGCCACTGGTAGACCACTCCTGTGACATACGAAGGTACATCTAATATACTCAGTGTAGCTGGAAAACAGTATGGGTGATGTCCTATGACCTGTCATAGGTATGCTATGCAGTGTGAAATCATCCATACTGTCATCTACATCTCACTGCTAACATCTACATTGATAAAGGTTCATAGACCTGCAGACTATACTCAGCAAGGTAATAGTGCAGTGCCTCCAATTATGACTGGAGTCTCTGCTTGTGGGTTGCAGTGGGTTTATATTATCCAACACCCTATCTGTATTGCATATTCATGCTCAGCACTTGTTCAGAACATGTAAGCACTTCATGAGGTACTTATTACTATAGCACACATTCCAACTCATGTCTTACAGGTACACTGTCTGTCCTTACATTTCCAGCTTGCTTACAGTACACACGTAACTCACATATCTTGTGAGACATGGTTGAATATACAGGCATGTCCAAGTGTCACTTACCAGTGTTATTGCCTGTCTATATGATGAATATGGCAAACATAAGGCACTAGAGCAATTGTCTCATGTACACAGTCAATGCTCACCTCCTAACATACGACAATACAGCCTGTGGGAGATTCACATATGAAGCCATGCTGGGGGTAATGCTCTCACCAACCCAGACTGAACCTGACATTCATGTGGGGACATTTAACATTTGCAACACACCCCACTCATCACATAGTCTCATTAGATCTCCACCGCCACAGGCCACACATAGTATGACTGCCATGTGTTCAGCCTACACAGGGGTATTATTGACAGCTCCAGATTGTACAGACCAGGATGTACAGCTCACTGTGTCCGGCCACGGCCATATGACCTGTGCCTGCCAGGGGTTGAACGGGCACTACCAGGCAGAGGTACAGATTGGCTACATGTCCACAGACTCATGTGTGCACATCAACTACAGCCAATAGGGTGTCATAACCTACACAACACACCAGTCATAGGTGACTCTGTAGGCGGTCACACTGATGTCCCACTCAGCAGGCTACACAAGGCGATAGTCGCTTACATCTGGCTGTCGGGTTACAGGATCCGCAACATAACCTATGCACCCATGCCACACCTCACCAGGTATGATTTGACTGTCATTCTCCATGTTAGTGTGACTGCCCTGAGATGTAACTTCCTGGACTACATGTACAGGGACATGCAATAGCTCTCCGGTCTTGTAGCCCAGAAGGTATCGCCCAAGCCCTGAGAAGCATTCTGCATTCATCCAGACTGATACCACTGTACAACAACTGAATGTTTCACTTCAACAGTTGTCTATACATCTGCATTCATTTCACAGGCATCCAGTATCTGTCTGCTTTGAATGGCATGGTCAACAAAACACGATGCTTTGGCACAGATAACCTGCACCTATCAGCCCTGGGAGTGCAGATAACATGTAAGGCTCTTGCTGCTCCTATACTGCCTGTCTTGGACAGTTTCCAATAACATTCACCACCAGAACAGGAACAAGCAAGCAAAATCAATGCTTGACATCTTCATCTCTAACACATTCAGGCGAGGCACTCCTTATAATGGACCACTTCGATATCTCTGCAGTGACTAGGACCTGCCTCTAGGCTCCAGAGAGCACACCTGCACTGACAGGTTACACGCAGACCACACCTTTCAGTCATGTAACCAGGACTGGAACACCCACGGCGGAGGTGTGTCCATATTTTACAAGGTTGTACACACCTCCAGGCTGGTTCCTTAGCACAATGCATCAGAGGTGATCCATGTGCAACTAACTTTGACCAGAACTGCTATACACATTGTAACTTGCTATGGATTCAACAACATACCCCACGGTTACCGGCCCTCATTTCTTGGTGTACTGGACAGTAGGGTTCAGACAGGTACTACTGATGTGAGACTGACACTACCTTACACTTAACTGGGATGCCTACTCATGTACCGACATATTAGGCCAATGCTTTCTGGGATTCATAACCTCCACTTGGCTGGATCAACCCAAACACACCACCACCAAGACCAACAATATCCTAGATATGGACATTACCAACATGTGACTGGTGTTCCACAACTGGGGTTTCCAAACATATGCTAATCACAAATAAAAACAAAAACAAAAATACCAAGAGGAGGTAGACGAATTAGTTCACAAAATCCAAAACAATAGCGTACCAAAATTTATTGTCCACTTTCATCAAACGACTTTATCAGAATACACTCAGTTAAAAAAGCAATCCCTTAAATACATTCAATTAACAAGCAATTACCACAAATCAATTAAATAACTACAAAATTTAAAAACACAGTATTCATGATTCAAAGAAAAAAGACATATCAGTACCTTTGTTGATACCAAGTTTACGATACTTTAAAAAACATTTAACATTAATGGTCTCATTTAAACCTGGGGTTTTATCTGATTTTAATCTAATCTGCCAGAGTGTCTCTCTTTGCTCTAAATAATTTTTAAAATCACCTGGCCTCATGTCTGGTTTACAAATTTCTAAAACAGAAAAAATAAGTTTTTTGAATGAAGAACAAACAACAGAATGGTTGTATAAGGCATTAGTCTGATCTTCAGTTTTTATACTGTACAAATGTTCCTTTATACATGTCCCTAAACTCCTTGTAGTCATACCTACGTAAAACGCAGGACACACAGTGCACATGCCAATATAAACAACTCCATGAGAGTTACAGTTGACAAAGCCAGGGACTTCAAGAATTCTATCTGATGTTACCACAGTGATGTAGGGACCTTCAGAAATATATCTACAAATTTTACATTGATGGCAACAATGCATGCCTTTCTTTCTAGTTACTATGGAATTCTCATTTGGAACATTGTGTTCCAATATTTTTTTAATATTATAATTGTTACGAAACACAAAACACGGTTTAGTTCCAACAGCACGAACTATATCAGAATTTCCTTGAATAACCCTCCAATTCTTTTCAAGCACAAATCTAACACGGTTACTGTCACCACTCATTTCGAGAGAACACACTAAATTAGAATTAATCCTCCTAGGTTGCCGTTCACAATGGACATCAAATTTTATTTTTGATGGCATATTAAGTATAGCTGGAAAATGCGTTAAACGTTTGTTAAGAATCTCATTGCCACTGTCAATTAACAAATATTCATCATAACCTCTTTGTAGAAACATTGAGGCAATGAATTGAAATTCTTGAACCAAATCTTGTTCTTTGGTAGTCATGCGACTAGCTCTAATGTATTGTCCCCTAGGTATGTTCCTAATAGTATATTTGGGATGGCCACTTTGATAATGCAAATACCCGTTGGTGAATGTTTCCTTCCTATAAATCTTACTGTGAAATCTGTGGTCTGTAATGTCCCACCAGAAATGAATGTCTAAAAAATTAACTGTCAAACCCATATCACCTTTGGTAAATTTTAAATAACCAGGTTGTAAATTAACCTCTGAAATAAAGGCTTCAACAGTGTCAACATTACCTTCAATGATGAAAATTAAATTATCAATAAACCTACAGTAAAAGTCAATATGAAACTTATTCATTAATACGGGAATGCATTCAAGCTCCCACCACGCCATAACCAAATTCGCATAAGCAGGTGCAGCTGGGGAGCCCATGGCGACACCTCTTTTTTGTTTGTAATAACTGTTATCAAACAAAAAGAAATTATTATGTAAAATAATCTCTAACAATCTACAAATTGTAGAAATAACATTACTAGTAAAATATCTCTTTTTGAATAAAAAACTACGTATTGCTTCAACACCCTCATCATGCGGAATACAGGTGTATAATGAAATTACATCTATAGTAAAAATAATCCCTGGGATTCATGAAGCTCGGCGCAAGGCCGGCGTAAGGTCTGCACCGGCGGTGCAGTGAATAGCCGGCGCAGTAGCGCCATATGCATATTAATGAGAGTGCACCGCAACCACAGACACGTGCGTAGTGTACATGAGCGAGCCCAGGTAGGATGCGTCTGGAGGCGTGTCTAAGCCGGCATGAGGTGAGCAACCTAATGTGCTGACAGCCACGGTCTGCCCATAATAGTAATGGCAGCAGCCAGGTCCCGTGCAGAATGAAACGCACGTAGAGTATGCAACATAGTACCCGTCCCAAATAAACGGAGAAGCAAATACAAGCCACGAAAGCTTAAGTGTACCCATCCAAGGAGCAAAGGATACGCATAAGACCGTGTTAGTCCCGCAATGCACCGTCAGTGGTTACACTCAGAGAATGTGTACAGCAGCATGTCAGCGCACCGCACCGACATAGGAGCAGCGACTAAGGTCACCACCTATTCCACTCTGGGTGGGGCAGTCTCTCTATGGGCAGTTGTGTCCTGAAAAAACGTATTAAAAATGGCAAATGTGCTAAGATTGTAGGACATAATGATATCCCGTATGTAATGTAATGGTAGCATGAATTGGTTATTTCTGTAACTGAAATACCTAAATGTCACAAGAAACAGAATAAGCAAGCAAACTGCCACAACAATAAGCTTTTATTTAGGCAAACAAGTGAAGTCCTATGCTATATAGTGACCGTGTATGTGTCGGCCTGTAAAGTCAGATGTGAGTCCCGGAAATATCCCAGCTTGGAAACTGGAAAAGGTGGCAATCCCAGTAGCGACATGGGCATGGTCACCAGGGTTACCAGCTGTCCCAATGTGCCATGGACAGTCCCTGATTGGACAGTTGTGTCCCTGCAACAATCGTAAAAATGGAAAATGACCTCAGATCCCCTGCCAAAAATATTCCCGCAATATACATGTAATAGTAGTATAAAACATAATACATTTGTATATGAAACACATACATGGCAGAAGAAAATGAATAAGGAACCTAAATGCTTACAGAATAAGCTGATAGTATGGCAAACAAGTGAAGTTCTGTCAACCGCACTTGCCGTGGGTATGTGTAGTCCTGCAAATTCCGAAGTTTCCACATAACATGCCCCACTATGGGCATTGGAAAAGGTGCCAACCATAATGGTCACAAGCAGTAGTGAGAGTACATAGCCGGGTAGCTGTGTTGACATAACAACAGTAAGGAATCAAGATACCTTAAACACAGGCAAACATGTGCATAGCAACATATCCCACACCCAGCAACGTCTCTGTCGCATACACTGGATGGCGTATGTTGAAGTGTAATATCCAGAAGCAGAACCCATGCATTCAGATGTAATACACAATAGCCTCATTGTACATGTCAGTCCCACCCATGTGCACCTGTGCACCCTAACCCGCTAGCAGCCGTGTGCAGCTATACACCCACACACAATGTGCATACCTGAAATGTGGTAAGATGTTTGTGTTAGGCAATGCCACGCGGGCAAATACGTACCACACATGTCACCAACCCACCTCAGGTACAGATATGTAAATGGCTGCATGTGAATGTGTCTGCAGAATGTGTACATCCTGCATGTGGTATGTACCCGTCGAAACCATATAGGTTTGCATACGACACGGTGCACATAACTGTACACATGTGGACAAGTCGGGTTGTTGAACCACCGCATCGATGATTAGCTATGCAGTGAAGTCGATCACATATAGCGGAACACGTGCCCACCAAACAGGACTTCCTAACAGGGTGCTACAGGCAAAGAAGGGGAAGGTGGGACATCACATGTGGAGAGTAGCGTTGCCGGACGGCCAAATACACACGGTCAAGGTAAAGGACGGAACAACATGCATATGGCCGGATGGATGTTGTTCGAAAAATATATATAGAAACACATATGAAGTGCCAGTTTAGACTCGAAATACTAGATAATGCATTGAATTGTACCGTACAATATGGCAGTAGAACTAAGCCTGCATGTAATTGGTGAAGCTAAGCTGTAGTGTGATGGAATTCCGATCCTGGCAGTAACCAGTACAGCAGGCTTATGTTTGTCAGCATTAATTATCTGCTGGGTTACAGAACAATAAATGTATGTACATGCATAACATCACCCCTTCCCCTGAGGAGGATGGCCTTGTGAGCTCTATCAAAGATAACAGTACAACTCCTTACCAGAGAGACAAAGCAACGTATTAAGAAATTAACCGACTACAGTATCGGAACAGTCTAGGGTCCTTGAAACAGCTACAATCACAGAAGGACACTGTAATTGACAAGGTGCCTTGCAAGGCTGTGTTATTCTCATGGGAAAATATTTAATAAGCATTACCTGAGCACTGTTGTAGGAATACAACGTTGTGGACTCTAGCGATGTAAATGCCTTGTGACTGACCACATCATTAATGTGTGCAAAAGATGATAGTATACCCAATGCTCATACAGCTGTAACATGTATAGAGTAAAACAAATGTCTAAACATTTACTGCATAGTTCTTTGCCTCCTGCTGCACAGTAGTAAAACGTTATTAATCTCAGCTTCCTGTGTTATTGACTGCCAGTTTGAAAATACGAATGAGTGTTACAGTTTAATTTAAACAACTTAATTGACAGATGTGTATAGTCTAGCATGGGAATAGGTCAAGCCAACCATCACAATGTCCATGTGTACCACATACAAACAGCCAGTAACACGCAGTAGTAGTGCATGAAGGCATACACGACTGTGGGAATAGTACAGGACATATGGCATGTGCCAAGTGCAGATGCATGACACAAACCCCAGGATGGGTGTCCCTGCAAAGAGGAACATGTGCCAACCACACCTCCCACAGATGTACCGGCAATAAAAACACATGGCAAACACACAGAAACACTACTGTCCAACACACGACTGCAACGGAGCCTGGTCAAACACCAACATGAAGCATGCACAAATAGGGACTTGTGTAATGTTTGCCTTAACACCCCCCCATAGGCCAAAGAAGAATAGAATGGACATATGCATGTAATGTTGTGAAGGATGTGTGGTAGTCCTCGGTATCACAGTGTTAGGAACACAGATACACTGTCATCAACTGTGACGTATGTGCACTGTACACAGCATACCTGCATGTAATACAGAGGACAATCATGTGCCACAGAAATATACACTGGAGAAAGAGTATAGGGTGTAGACAATTGTAAATGTGACAAACTATGAATATAGGTTCATACGTCCATAGGTACAGGGTAGGCCATCGTCCCAGGTTCAGCCATAACACTACACCATAGTTAGGATGACTTTGCCAACCTTCTGTGCTTCAGATAAAATACCCATGATAGTGCTGTACCTCCGTCAAGCAGGGATAATGATGTAATCCCTGGCCTATACCTGCAATTCTCCATCCAATGGACAACACACCCGCGAACAAGGCTAGGAAGGATCTCTGTCTCACATGTACTGTGATGTAGATCCACAGCATTATGAGTGTCTGGGTGATATATGTGTCACTCCAACACATCCCATTAATGACCGTGACACGGTAAATGTCACCTGCCCTAGTGGTTCTGAGGGATGCAGATACAGTAGGTGAAACATACACATGACATATGGGTTGACATGGCCTTGTATGTCAGGCACAGGTCAACACTAAACAGCAGGTATGTGACGTAATGTGGCAGGGGTCCTACAAGTGGGGCAGCATTACACAAAATTATGTCATCCTGCATCTGTACAACAATTAACCTATGAGGGCTTCCCAGCTGCTGTAGGTGTATGGTCAGATACAGTCTGAATGGGGCAATGTAGTAAATCATAGGTGTAACACGTAATGGGTACAAGGAGACAATGACCTAGCCTGATGTAGATGTGAATCCCTGCACAAACAGGTGGGCAATGTAGAAGTCCCACACAACCACGATAGCAACGTGTGTGTTGAATGAATGGTGACTGGCAAACTCTGTCCCCTGATCCCTGGTAATCACCCCTGTGCTGAGTGGACAGCCACCTATATGCTGGACAGGGTGACCTAGTAGTTCTCCACAGGTATGATGTTGCATTACTTAGCATTTAGCTGTGGGACATGTCCCTGACAGCAGATATGCATATCTGGGAGGCCCCTTCGAAGGATATCTGTGTCAGATGTCCGTCCCACTATGGCACCTGTTTTGCAGTCATCTACAAACAATGTTGCCCACAAAACTCCTGTGTGTGCCTGTACCGTGGAAATGTAGATGTATGACAGGAGTGGACCCACGGAAGGGCCCCATGGGACACCACTTGCGACAGGCAGTAGGTCTGACACGCTGCCAGCAACTATGACCGTGTGGGTTGTGTCACATAGACAGTTTCCAACACATTCTGTGATGTACGTGTTCACATCCCAGCCAATGGGTTTATCAACGATACCTGAGGGGGGTAATGTGATGAAGGCCTTTGCCAGGTCGAGGTAGGCTGTATGGACTGCAACACCCCCATCAATGGCCTCGGTGACTGTCCCGAAAATGTCACCCATGCTTTAAAGGCATGAACCGCCCCTGAACAAGACAAACCGTGTTGGATGCAAAGTATGTATGTCCCCTATGCAGTCATATACGAGCCGCAGTATGATCCCTCCCCATGTCTTTGCAGATAGGTCTCCTCATGGTAATGGGACAGTAATAACCAGGCTCAGTGGAGGCAGTGGCCCTGTGACGTGGGACTACGGTTGCCATGCGACACAACCTGGGTACCTTACCTGAGGTGAGGCTACAAAGAAATAGCTGTCCTAACTGTGGGTCTAATACCTCAATGAGATAGTGGAGTACACAGTGGGGTCACCAGCTGGTCTCATGGATGCTATGTCCACTACCCTGGAGAGAGCATGTCCCACCTGTGTGTCACAGAACATTTGGTGACCACAAACCGCTGGTACAGACATCTCCTCATGTGTGGGGGAGGGTGTGGAGATGTCATTACTGGACTTGTCAGCCTGTTTGTTGGCAATGTGTGTATGTTGAGTAAACTCCACCTCTTTGTGAACCCAGTCAGAGCATATGTGGGAGTGACCTCCCAGGTGTTGAGCATAGCAACTGAAGGTGGTATGATTGTCAGCCAGGTCCATGTAGGTATATCTGTGGAATGTGCCCTGGACCATGGCACGACAGTGTGTAACTCTACACATATGATGACCAAGGGTGTCATACCTCACAAGGTGTCTGCTCCACCTTGTAGTAGCCACCTCCTCATGTTGTACATCCTGTGTATGGCTGGGGTACACCACACTGGATGCTTGGCATTGGTACAATGAACCACAGTTGGGTAAGTGAATGCCTGGTTCATGCAGTCCTGTAGGTACTGGTAGATGGCAAATGTGATTGATGCAGTGGCTGCAGTACTGTCGACCACTGGCTCAGGCTCCTTAAAGGAGACCACAGTAGTGTGCAGAATTGTGTAGTCTGCCTCTGAGCAAGCAATGTGTATGGTAACTGGCAACACTCACAGCAACGGATGCCAATAGCAGAAGCCAATGTCCAAATAACATAGATTAACTTCTGCATGATAATATGTCTTATCATACATGTATTGACACGTGTGTGCTAATTACAATTGCAAATGGCTGGTAAGACTGGCCTAAAGTTCCCGTGATGTACGCAGTCCGGAGGTGTTGTTCCGATAATAAAGTGGCAATACCTCCCAATCGTGACCCCTGGGTATGAAAGTGGTTGTTAACCTGCAACATTGGATGTACACCATTGGGTTCTGGTGTCGGAAGACATGGTTCCTGTAGCACTACACAGTATGGGTAGTCAAGCAGACATCCGTGATTGCTGAACACACAGCATCAGTGAAACCCACTGCTCACAAGGACACAGTCCGACAAGCTCTACACTTTACATATGCACAGTGGTGTCCATTGTAGGACCCAAAAATTGTGGAAAGAACAGAATGATGTCTTATTTCAATGCGTACCTGAACTCATTGTCGTCACAGGTACACATATGCACCGCAAGCATGTTTAATGTTGCTGATAGCTGTCCATGTAATGCAGCACAGATGCACAGAAATACCCAGGGCACCAGGTCCATAGAACTGCGTCCACATCACAGTCCCGCACACATGAAGGATGTGTAATGGGTACTGTCGATTGTTGCAGTCAAGGGATTCTGGGTATGTAGACTCTGGGCTCGGTGTTGTTTCGCAGGCAATCCTTTGTCCCGCCCCGTGGGAGGGATGTGTGCGTAGCACCTGCCTTACTCTCCGCTAATAATGCAAACCATCCACCGGAGAATGCTAAATGCAGGTGTGAAATGTGTACAGCCCTATACTAGTGTCCAGTAGGCAATTGTCATGGATGGACAACCGTATGGCCAAGATGGCACCCACAACTGCAAACCCGGTAAATTACACAGCCGCGTAAGGCATAACACAGGAAATACACATAGGCACTACAGTTGAAATTCCACATACAAAACCGGACCGTGCCAACACCGGCGACACAGCACTCAATCTGCCAGCAACAGAATGAGGAGCACCCGCTACCATACAGCGGAACAGATGTGCGACCTGTGGAACACATACTAATGGCACACACACAACGTCAAGTAGGATATGTAAACTATGGCATTCCCACCTATGAAGACAACATGGTTAAATGAAAACATAGGTAATCAACATGTTCTGGTGGTGTTATATTGGAAATACGGTGACGGATATGTCCCATTGGGATGTCTGAGGTTTATATGAAGCAGTTGCTAACCAGCATCTTTGGATGTATGTCATTTGTTCACAATACTAAATCACCTGGTTATGTAGCACCATGTAGAATGGGTAGTGAAACAGACATCCGCGATTGGGGAACATACACCAGCAGTGAAAAGCACTGGGCAGGTGGACACAGTCCAGCAACATCTAACTTGACATATGCACATCGGTGTCCACTGTAGGACCCAAAAATTCCATTCATGGAATGCCTGCTAGCTTCCTGCATTACTCACGTGATCTCATTGTCGTCACCACATCACAGGTACACATATGCACCACAAGCGTGTTCAATGTTGATGATAGCTGTCCATGACATGCAGCACACATGCACAGAAATACCCAGGGTGCCGGGTCCATAGAACTGCGTCCACATCACAGTCCCGCACACATGAAGGATGTGTAATGGGTACTGTCGACTGTTGCAGTCAAGGGAGTCTGGGTATGTAGAATCTGGCCTCGGTGTTGTTTCGCAGGCAATCCTTTGTCCCGCCCCGTGGGAGGGATGTGTGCGTAGCACCTGCCTTACTCTCCGCTAATAATGCAAACCATCTACCGGAGACTGCAAAATGCAGGTGTGAAATGTGTACAGCCGTATACCAGTGTCCAGTAGGCAATTCACATGGATGGACAAGCGTATGACTAAGATGGCACCCATAACTGCAAACCCAGTGGAATTACACTGCCGTAGTAAGGCATTACACAAGTAATACACATAGGGACTACACTTGACATTCCCCATACAACAAACACAGACAACCAGCCGATGAAGTCCAAAGCAAAGACGAGGTACTGTAGACACCGTCAGTGACCACTCAGAGCACACCAGGAATTAAATGCAGTCACCATAGTTTATTGAAGCTCTTTTCGTCTGCTTCATAAGCAGACTTATTCAGAATACATACAATGCAGTCCAACCTACTACATGTAAAACCCTTAATTGGTCAGTAAATTAGATGTGCTAGGTATTAATTACATGCCTTAAAGGCAAACAAGCAAACAAACTTTACTTGGGTTACAGATTCCACACAGTGAGGACATCAGACATTGCTTCGAAAGGTACATTCTTCATAGAGAAATAGAAATATATGTATATATATGAAAGATGAACCAACATAATGTTTTCCAAATGTCTGACTGTGTAAGCTACATATATATGTTCTACAGATTGTGCCAATATATTAAAAGACCTGCAGACACCTAGTAATATAAATGAACCATAATATACACAGATAAACCGTATGATTATGACTAATGTAAAATAGACCAACTAAATGTAAAGATTCACAATGTGGTAATGTAAATATTCATTTAGAAGGTTACTTAAATAAATCAATTCAGACATCCATGTCAAAATACTAACACAAGGCCAGCGAGGTGCCTGCCCTCACATGTACTGGGATGTTGTTCCACAGCATAGTGAGTGTCTGGGTGATGAATCTGTCCCACCAACACGTTCTATTAATGACAGTGTCAAGGTGTACGTCACCTGCCCTTGTGGTTCTGAGGGATCTAACTTCTTTAGGTGAAGCATACTCATCAGATCAGGGTTCGACATGGCCTTGTATGCCAGGCACAGGTCACCTCTGGGCAAGTGGTATGCAACTGTATACATCTGGAATCCTTTCAGTTGGTCAGTATAACACATATTCCTGAGACCCTGCATCTGTTTGTCGATGAACTGTTGGTGCCTTTCCAGCTGCTGCAGGTGTCGGGTCAGATACATTCTGAACGGGGCATTGTACCCAATCATAGGTCTAATGAGTGATGAGTACAAGGGGACAATGACCTGCCCTGATCTAGATGTGAATCCCTTCATGATGATGTGGGCAATGTGGAAGGTCTACCTAACTACGTTAGCAATGTGTGTGTCTAACGAACGGTTAACAACAACCCGGGTCCCCAGATCCCTGGTAACTCCCTCTGTGCTCAGTGGATTGCCACCTATATGGTAGCTAGGGGTAACCTTGTTCTTCCGAAGGGTATGACTATGCATTTCCTGGCATTTAGCTGTAGGCCATGTCTCTGGCACCACTTATCCACATCTGTGAGGCACTCCTGAAGGATATCTGTGTCAGATGTGTGTCTGACTATGGCACCCAGTTTGCAGTCATCTGCAAACATTGTCACCCATAACCCCCCTGTGTTTGCTTGTACTTTGGAAATGTAGATGCTGAAAATAGTGGACCCAGGACTGAGCCCCATGGGACACCGCTTGTGACTGGCTGTGAGTATGACATGGCGCCAGCAACTATGACCATGTGTGTTCTGTGACTTAGCCAGTTTGCAACCCATATGGCGATGTATGGATATACGTTCAAGATGACGGGTTTATCACTGATACCCGAGGGGGGTATTGTGTCGAAGGCCTTTTCCAGGTTGAGGTAGGCTGTATGGACTGCTTTACCCTCATCAATGGCCTTGGTGACTGATCCTACAAAGTCAAACACGTGTAAAAGGCATGATCTGACTTTGACCAAGCTAAACTGGGTTGTATCCAAAGGATGCGAGTCCCCTATGCCTTTATCTATGAGTTCCATTATGATTCCTCTCCATGGCTTTGCAGATAAGGCTTGTCAAGCTAATGGGATGGTAATAACCAGGGTCAGTGGAGGCACCATCTATGTGAAGTGTGACTACAGTCGCCTTGTGCTACTACTCGGGTACGTATCCTGAGGTGAGGCTAAGATTAAACAGCTGTCCTAAGTGTGGGTTTAATTCCCCATAGAGTTCATGGAGTACACAGCTGGGACACCATCTGGTCCCATGGATGCTGTGTTGACTGCCTTGGAGACAGCATTTCCCACCTATGCGTTGCAGATGTTCCAGGATCTACAAGTCTCAGGTATAGATAACTCTCCATGTGGGGGGGGGAAATGTTAGCACTGAACATGTCAGCCAGTATGCTGGCAATGTGTGTAGGTTCAGTCATCTTCACATCATTGTGAACCCGGTTTGAGCATATCTGGGAGTGTCCTCCCAGGTGTCCAACATAGCTAAAGAAGGACTTATGAATGTCTGTTGAGTCCTTGTTAATTTCTCTGTTGAATTTCCCCTGGATGATTTCATGACAGCTTGTAGTTCTTCACATATAATGAGCAAGGGTGTGTTACCTTACAAGTATTCCGCTTTAACTTGTAGTATCTACCTCCTGTCGTTGTAGAGCTTGTTCATGGCTGGGGTCCACCAGACTGCATGCTTGTCTGTGGTACAAAGAGTCTCAGTTTTGTATGGGATTGCCTGATCCATGCAGTCCTGTAGGTGCTGGTGGAAGGCATATGTACGTGATTCAGCGGTTTGAGTGATGTTCACCACTGGCTCAGGGGCCTTAAAGGAGACCACAGTAGTGTTCAGAAGTGTGAAATCGGCTTTGAGAAAGGCATTTGTATCGTAACCGCCACCACTGTTCACTTGGAACTTCATGGCGATACACCACGGCTAGATGTGGGTAATGCTGTACATACCCACGGCAGACGTGGCGCTCCTCGAGTCCGATGCCGAGGACCACACACATAGCCGGGCTTAGGCATAGGGCAAGTAGGCAGCGGTCTAGGGCGTTGCTCAACCCGGGGGACCTTTCCAGACTTTATTTGGTGTAGGTAGACCAGGAGGGGGGTAGCGGGTGATGTTGCGGTGGCAACTTCTGCCTAGGGCACCACTTAACCTAAGGCCACTCATCCCGTGGGTAATACAGCAGTACCCACACCCAGACGCGGGTCATTGCTAGTATGGCATATCATCTATGGCAAGAAACCATATATTCCCAGACATAATGGCACAGCATAATGCCTGTCCGCCACCCAAACGCAGACATACGTCACCCGGGGCGGTGCGGACTTTCGCGCGAGATGTCCGTTACCAATGTCGACATTGTCTCGCTTTGTGAAACAAACTCCACATAGCGATTCAATACTAAACAGCGACGGAGAACCCGATGTCCCCGTGGCTGAGCTGTTCAACCTGTTCCGCCATGTTAAATGTGTGTAGCACAGCGGAACCGGCCCAAACCAAGCAACGGACATGTCTGTGGCTCAGTAAAAGCCGTCACGCAATGGTAAACCCATGTAATATTGTGACACAGGTCATACATGCCAAGGGTTAGTAATGGAAATAGGTCCGTTCGACCAGACCGTGTGCAATTAGTATAACAAGATCTACAACGGGTACACCGGCCAATCGTCGCACACGGTTATGAATAATTGGGGGGGGTGACATGGTACCATAGACACGGACAAAACGTGCCCATGTGACTCATCTAACATTCGTACATGGTCAGGGCAGTTCCGTACACTGGGTGGACAAGACCAAACCCAAAGCACCACAGCAACACCCTGACAATCGAAGGCCTGTATGCGTAGGGGATATAAGCACCTGTCATTTGAACATCCCTGCGGTCACGACATATGCATCCTGGGCCATGAGCGAGGGGGAATAAGGAATGTTTAACATGCAGTACCGCACCTTTCCCAGCAGGAGAATGGATGCCTGTGACGTGCGTGAGTGCGGGGATATGTAAATGTACTTAAGTACCATGGGTATGCATATTAATGACACCGAACAGCTAACGTGTAGTGGTCACAGTAACTGGCAAACGTGAATGCAGTCACGTTTGAATTACGACTATGGAACATATAGATGTGAATGTGTACGTAATGCGTCCATGCTGCAAAGACTGTTACATGTATAAAGTTGTAAGTGCGTTCTGCACACGTCCGTCAACCGGATCAGACATATGTTACCCGAATAGTCACAACTAACACAAAACACGTAACCACACAGACCCAGTAAACATATATAAACAGAATACGGATATGCATGTGCGCCTGCGCGTAACCCACAATTAGGAAATGCGAGTGTGTGTGTGCGTGTGTGATCCACTGGAAGCAGGGAAGGTTAAGGATGTGTCCTCCACTCATTTACATTCATAATTGTAAAATATATGCTTAAATAGTACTTACTGATTCCATGCTTTGGAATCGTAATGCTACAATTATACACATTGATATAAAATATCCTGATCAACACACTACATTCTAAGGTTTACTCACAACAATTATCAACTATGTTTCAAGATACTGATTGTATTGACCAATATTGTATTTATATTAACACATTGTTGTCGTATTATTGTTTCCATGAAGTAATGTATGCAACACTGATTTGTATATGTCACGTTATAATCAAGACTTGTAGCACTGTCCACTTAACTATGAGCAGGTTTATTGATTATTTGACTTTAAACTGACTCTGAAGGAAGTGTATAAGGGACAACTATGTAATGCATTTCGTGCTCCGACGATGCCCCATGTTAGTAGGTGAAAGAGCTCAGTATCGTTTGACTGTGGAGTCTATCGTTTTTGTCATTGTCTGTTTTGGCCGATATATGTTCAATAATGTCGTTTATGAAGATGGGCAGGATGCAAGGTTTGCTGTATTTCCGCTTACTGGCACGTGGATATAGATAGGCCAAGTAATACATAATATGGGTAGTCAAGCAGACATCCACGATTGGGGAACATACAGCAGTCAAAACCACTGGCCAGATGGTGACAGTCCAACACGTTCTACACTTTACATATGCACATCGGTGTCCATTGTAGGACTCCAAAAATAGTTGCGTTTACACCTTCGACTCCTTGTGATCGGCCAGACAGAGTGTCAGCCATGACTACGGCACAGCTAGACATGCACCACCAGCATGTTTAAGGTTGATGATACCTGTCCATGAAATGCAGGACATATGAACAGAAATCCCCAGATTGTTGTGTCCATAGAAGTGCGTCCACATCCCAGTCCCGCACACATGAAGGATGTGTAATGCGCATGCGGGGTTTGCAGCCATGGGATCCTGGGTATGCAAAATGGGGCTCGGTGTTGTTTGGCAGATAATCTGTTGTCCCGCCCCGTGGGAGGGCTGTGGGTATAGCACGTGCCTTAGTCCCCACTAAGGATACAAAGCATCCACTGGGTAATGCTAAAAGCAGGTATAAAATGTGTTCAGCCCTACATCAGTGTCCAGTAGGCAATTCCCATGGATGGACAAGTGTACGACCAAGATGGCACCTATAACTGGACACCTGGTGGAATTACACAGCTGCGGTAAGGCATAACACAGGAAATACATTAGGGACTACAGTAGACACTCCCCATACAAAGTCAGACCGCCGTAATACCGGCGTACACAGCACTCGATCTGCCAGCAACAACATGAGGATCACTCGCTTCCATACTGCGGAACAAATGGGTGACCTGTGGAACACATACTAATGGCATACTAACAACCTCAACTACGAAGGTCATACGATGTTTCAACACTAGCGTTCCCGCATATAACGAACATGCTTCAATGAATAAATAGGGTATGCATGTTCTGTCTGTTTTATATTGACAATACAGTGGCGTATATGTCCTACTGGGCCTTCTGAGGATTACTTAAAGCACTTGCCAACCTGCAGCATTACATCAATACCATTTGGGTTAATCGTAGAACATGGGTTTCATAGCACAACATAATATGTGTAGTCAAACAGACATCCGAGTGGGGAACATACAGCAGCGGTCACAACCACTGGCCAGATGGACACAGCCCAACATGTTCTACATTTTACATATGCACATTTGTGTCCATTGTAGGACCCAAAAATTTCTCCTTTTGCAACGCCAACTGGGTGCAAGCGGAAGACCAAGATGAACTACAGCCGTGACTACGGCACAGCTACATTTATGCACCGCCAGCGTGTTCAAGGTTGATGACAACTATCCATGAAATGCGGGACATATGCACAGAAATCCACAGATTGTCTAGTCCACAGATGTGCGTCCACATCCCATTCCAGCACACATGGAGGATTTGCTATGGGTACTGTCGAGGGTTGCAGCAATGGGATCGTGGGTATGCAGAAATGGGTGTTGGAGATGATTGGCAGATGATCCATTGTCCCGCCCCGTGGGAGGGATGTGGGTACAGAACATGCCTTACCACCCACCAATACTGACAATCATCCACCGGAGAATGCTACATGCAGCTGTGAAATGGGTACAGCCCTACACCAGTGTCCAGTAGGCATTTCCCAAGGATGGACAAACGTACGGACAAGATGGCACCCATAATAGCAAACCTGGTGCAATCACACAGCCGTAGTAAGGCATAACACAGGAAATACAGATGGAAACAACAGTAGACACACCCCGTAGACATCCATCCTGCCGTGCGAATCCCGGCGTACACAGCAGCCAAGATGCTAGCAAGTATGAGGGGATCACCCGCTTCCACTCGGCGGAACATACGGGCGACCTGTGGAACACATATTAATGGCACACCAACAACGTCAACTAGGAAGGTCATACTATGGTTGAAATATGGCGTTCCCACACATAAATAACATACTGTCATGAATAATAGGTTCTACATGTACCGGCTGTGTTATAATGACAATACAGTGGCGGATAGTTCACAATGGTACCTCTGAGGATTACTTAAAGCAGTTGCCAACCTGCAGTACTACAGTAACACCATATGGGTAAATTGTGGAAGGACACGGGTTCCGTAGCACTACATAATATGGGTAGGCAGATAGACATCCGGGACTGGGGAACATACGGCGGCAGTCAAACCCACTGGCCGAATGGACACAGTCCAACATGTTCTACACTTTACATATGCACATCGGTGTCCATTGCAGGACCCAAAATTTCTCCTTAAGTAAGTGTGGGCAGCATAGTGTGAACCAGAAGAGGTGACAGCCGTGACTACGGCACAGGTAGATATATGCACCACAAGCGTCTTCAAGGGTGATGACAACCGTCCATGAAATGCAGGACATATGAATAGGACTCCCCAGGCTGCTGCGTCCATACACGTGGCGTTCACATCCTATTTCCGCACACATGAAGGGTGTGCAAGGGTACTGTCGAGGGTTGCAGACATGGGATCGTGGGTATGCAAAAATGGGTGTCGGTGTGGATTGGCAGATGATTCGTTGTCCCGCCCAGCGGACGGGCCATGGCATATCGTTACTCCGCAATAATAATGCCGATCATCCACCGGAAATGGAGAATGCAGCTGTGAAATGTTTACAGCCCTATACTAGTGTCCAGTAGGCAGTTCCCATGGATGGACAAACGACGCCAAGATGGCACCCATAGCTGCAAACCTGGGGAATCCACAGCTGTTGCAAGGCATAACCCAGGAAATACAGATAGGGACTACAGTAGACACTCCCCATACAAAGCCAGACCGCTGGGCAGATACCGGCGTATACAGCACTCAATCTGCCAGCACATCAATGGGGATCACACGCTTCCATACAGTGGAACAGATGGGTGACCTGTGTAAACATACCAATGGCACAATCATAACGTCTGCTGGGAATGACATACGATGGTCAAACTATGGCGTTCCCACCAATGAAAGACATCCTTCGGTGAATTAATAGGATTGATGTCAATAGACCATGGCAAACACCCAATGAACAGGAAAGACTTGCTGGCACCCTATGGCCACAAACCATGTCACACATAGGTAGATGGAACAGTCAACTTAAACATTTCGTCCATGACACATCGCATATGGTATCCAAAGGTACTTCATAGACATGTATGCGCTATCACCCGTAGGCCCCGTGAGACTTACACATAACATGGAAGTATCCAAACTTTAAATGTCCACCCTTACACTTCCATTTGTCACTTTCTATGTGAACAATGAACATGTAGCCACAGCATAGAAAGCACAGACGCACTGCTAACGAAACACACACGTCAACATCACAGAAAGCATACTATGAACACACGTATTACATGATATTGTACTATGAAACACAAACAAACCAGCAACCTGCAAGAATAGTCCCGTAGTTCGACACAACACAAGTCTTCGTAACATTTAAACAGTTTATTAAAACATGCACGTTGTTGTTTCCACAACGTCTGCGGAAAAAAGCAAAGTCTAAGAATGTTCACAATCAACAATGTGAGTCTTAACAAGATTTTAAATATCACATTGTTGATTGTGAACAGTTTAAGAATTTGCTTTTTCAGAAGTTGTGAAAGCAACGGAAACACACACACACGGACGGGAGACGAACCTACGCCTATCTACATGAACTCACTACAGTATGAAGCATTTACAGAATGCGCTACCGGGTTTACTGAACAGAGCGCTGTCAGAGGCATACTTGTAGGCTGGTGACATCACCCGCAAGACAATAGTTGGCAATAGCCAAGGTATGTGTTGCGGAGCGTCTAAAAGCATGTTCATTCACAGAGGCAGCTGGAAACACACACACACACACACACACACACACACACACACACGGAAGGGGCAGGAGACGAACCTACGCCTATCTACATGAACTCACTACAGTATGAAGCATTTACAGAACGCGCTACTGGGTTTACTGAACAGAGCACTGTCAGAGGCATACTTGTAGGCTGGTGACATCACCCGCAAGACAATAGTTGGCAATAGCCAAGGTATGTATTGCGGAGCGTCTAAAAGCATGTTCATTCGCAGAGGCAGCTGGAAACACACACACACACACACACACACACACACACGGAAGGGACGGGAGACGAACCTATGCCTATCTACATGAACGTACTACAGTATGAAGCATTTACAGAACGCGCTACCGAGTTTACTGAAGAGAGCGATGTCAGAGGCATACTTGAAGGCTGGTGACGTCACCCGCAAGACAATAGTTGGCAATAGCCAAGGTATGTGTTGCGGAGCGTCTAAAAGCATGTTCATTTGCAGAGGCAGCTGGAAACACACACACACACACACACACGGAAGGGACGGGAGACAAACTTACGCCTATCTACATGAACTCACTACAGTATGAAGCATTTACAGAACGCGCTACCGAGTTTACTGAACAGAGTGCTGTCAGAGGCATACTTGTAGGCTGGTGACATCACCCACAAGACAATAGTTGGCAATAGCCAAGGTATGTGTTGCGGAGCGTCTAAAAGCATGTTCATTCGCAGAGGCAGCTGGAAACACACACACACACACGGAAGGGACGGGAGACGAACCTATGCCTATCTACATGAACTTACTACAGTATGAAGCATTTACAGAACGCGCTACCGAGTTTACTGAAGAGAGCGATGTCAGAGGCATACTTGTAGGCTGGTGACGTCACCCGCAAGACAATAGTTGGCAATAGCCAAGGTATGTGTTGCGGAGCGTCTAAAAGCATGTTCATTCGCAGAGGCAGCTGGAAACACACACACACGGAAGGGACGGGAGACGAACTTACGCCTATCTACATGAACTCACTACAGTATGAAGCATTTACAGAACGCGCTACCGAGTTTACTGAACAGAGCGCTGTCAGAGGCATACTTGTAGGCTGGTGACATCACCCGCAAGACAATAGTTGGCAATAGCCAAGGTATGTGTTGCGGAGCGTCTAAAAGCATGTTCATTCGCAGAGGCAGCTGGAAACACACACACACACGGAAGGGATGGGAGACGAACCTACGCCTATCTACATGAACTTACTACAGTATGAAGCATTTACAGAACGCGCTACCGAGTTTACTGAAGAGAGCGATGTCAGAGGCATACTTGTAGGCTGGTGACGTCACCCGCAAGACAATAGTTGGCAATAGCCAAGGTATGTGTTGCGGAGCGTCTAAAAGCATGTTCATTCGCAGAGGCAGCTGGAAACACACACACACACACGGAAGGGAGACGAACCTACGCCTATCTACATGAACTTACTACAGTATGAAGCATTTACAGAACGCGCTACTGAGTTCACTGAAGAGAGTGATGTCAGAGGCATACTTGTAGGCTGGTGACGTCACCCGCAAGACAATAGTTGGCAATAGCCAAGGTATGTGTTGCGGAGCGCCTAAAAGCATGTTCATTCGCAGAGGCAGCTGGAAACACACACAGAGACACACACACACACACACACACACACACACACACACACACACACACGGAAGGGACGGGAGACGAACCTACGCCTATCTACATGAACACACTACAGTATGAAGCATTTACAGAACGCGCTACCAAGTTTACTGAAGTGAGCACTGTCAGAGGCATACTTGTAGGCTGGTGACATCACCCGCAAGACAATAGTTGGCAATAGCCAAGATGTGTGTTGCGGAGCGCCTAAAAGCATGTTAATTCGCAGAGGCAGCTGGAAACACACACACACAGAGACACACACACACACACACACACACACACACGGAAGGGAGACGAACCTACGCCTATCTACATGAACACACTACAGTATGAAGCATTTACAGAATGCGCTACCGAGTTTACTGAGCAGAGCGCTGTCAGGAGGCATACCCCTACGTGGGTGGTATCATTTGCAGAGGCAATGCGCCCGATCGGGAGTTAGGTCAGAGTGCGCAGTCACGCAGCCTGTTACCATCCCAAGGTCGCCGTACAGTAACACGTTAGTGCTGCAGTCGGGAATACCAAGTAACTACTGATCAGTACATCACTGCCTACTGGGCATGCTCAGACACTTAGACTCGGCACAGAGCAGACATGCATACACATGGTGCGACGGCATGGGTAGCGGAATGTGGACCGTCGTGTGTCCAGCCACACAACAGAAGCCTGGCCATGCCACAGACGTGGCCGTTGCGAAGGGGATACAGGCATGCACCCAGGGTATAACTACAGTCAGCCGCGGTGTGCACTGTGCTGTGTGTCTATCTACACAGCTGCCTACTGGGCATGCTCAGACACTTAGAGTCGGCACAGAGCAGACATGCATACACATGGTGCGACGGCATGGGTGGCGGAATGTGGACCGTCGTGTGTGTCCAGCCACACAACAGCAACCCGGCCATGCCACAGACATGGCCGTTGCAGCGGGGAATATCTAGGTGCAATTAACCATGTGTAGGACTGGCCTACAGTTTGTTGCATGCTACAGACAACCCTCCCAAACACAGGCTACCTGCACAGATGTCCTGAGGACACTGGTGAGTGGGCATGCTCACAACAGCACCGTATTGGGTGACATGAACCACCCATACATAGACTGGGAACATTAGCCATGGCACAACACACTACGCCACCGGTCACAGGTGTTCTCACACCTGGCCACTGTTAAACAGCCATGCACCATACATACTAGGGGGGGATGTCTGACAGTTCTGCCCATCACACATGGTGAGGATATGCCCCACACAGGATGTACAGCCCTCAATGGTGATGCCAGACCGTATAGTGGATCCACTGGTCATCCACATTCTGTAACCAACACCGGCATGGGGGACCTAAGTGATGACCTCTCCACAACAAACCACACACATCATACGACCGGTGTGGTACCCTACAAGTCCTCCCTGCCAGTGTTGAACCCAGGCCAGACCGGCAACCGCCTAACGAATGCATTCTCTGAGCACCCACATGCATGTCTGCAACAGGCAAACATGATAACATCAGGACCTTGTCCACCACAGGTAGGCACATGGTGTGGTGGACCCCAGCCACTGACTACCTGTACATCAACAGTTGGAGCTAATACATGACAGAGCAATGTCAATACCAGGGAAACCATCTCCCATTCATACCGGCGTCACCATACGGCCACACATACAATCATCCACGGCCGCTTGTGGGAGTGGTACTGCAGAGGGCACATGAGACAACCATAGGGCCTTCCTTAACTGTGGTAAGGACATGGTTGGGGGCACACATACTTGGCTGGGAATGGTCCAGAATGGCACAACGGTCACTGCACCCACAGACATTGTCTGCAAACCAGCGGACATGTTCCATGCATACATCCCCCCCCCCAAGAGGGGACATATCCATCCCACCAGAGTGTAGCCTCCCAAACATCTCATATGGCCTGGAGTGATCCCATATCTCTATGGTGGTTGACACAGCACCAATGGGCACCGATGGTGTCCCTGGCTGTGTGCTACCCATCCTCATTGAGGGCCTCAGCCCACACATGCGGCCACTGTGTCATGTTAGCCTTACTATGGGCTATGTCCCCAATGGATGGCATATGGCATCTGTGGTCCCACTATGCCAGGGTAGTGCTCTTATGGACTGTAGACAGCCACACTCTATCCGCTTGACAAGCCTTGTCTGCAAAGCTGTGGGGAGGTCCATACAGGTGCCCATGGATACAGACAGCGGTGTACAGCCAATACCAGAACATACCCACAACAACATAGTCAAGGGCAGATCCTGCCTCCCGAACCTGCTCGTCCTGTCTGGAGTGGTCACCAAGGCCATTGATGGGGATACGTGGGTTTGCACACAGTACCATGACCTGGTGGGAGCGTTCAGAGAACACTACACATGGGACTCATGGAAAGGCTCGCCAGCATACATGTGGGGACATATGTCACCCGATGCTTCTCAGAAAGGTTGGAGGTCACACCACATAGGGTTGGTGTTCCTGGTGCCTTGTCACACTCATATCTGGTCTCCAGTGGAGGCCCACAGGGCTCGGTCCTGGGCCCCCTGCCATATGGCATTCGACCTTCCAATGTGCATGCAATCATAGGGGGATTGTGGCAGACAAGGTATGCAGATGACTACGCACTGGCCACCATACCCAACACCCCATGTGACACGGACATCCACCTAGGGCGTCATAGACATGGATAACTGGTGCCAGAGCCATGGCCTGCTACTACATGCCAGAGAAGGTGCAGACCTACCCAGTGTGAAGGACATGTTCGGCCCAATGTCACATGTAGGTGGTAAGCCATTCCAGATGGTGGACATGTTCATGGAAATGGCTACGACACCTGTCGTTAACATCTGTCAACACACACAATGGCAATGTGGGTGTGAAGACATTCCACTGTGGCCTCCTGGTCTGGAAGGAATCGCATCGACATCAGGGGTGTTCATTGTACCCCTGTACACATCACACACCAGAGCAATGACTGCGTACATTGGCACATCTGGCCTGTAGCAACCCTGATGCCTGCAGCACTTGGAAGGACCGCAAACATTACACAAGGCGGGGATGACGGTGCTAGGACATGTGTCACAAGCTGCACGACCAAGGGGACTCCGGCTGTAAACCTTCACAGCACATCTGCTCTGTGGTGATCTGTGCCTGGCATACACGGCCATGTCTGACCTGGGTGACATGGGCATATTCCACTTCCTAGGCTCCAGGCAAACACGGGCACAGAAGCGACTGTCACACACATCACCACAAAGATGAGTGTGACGTGCTGGGGGAACAGGGTCAACGGCCGGAGACCCCTACAACACGTAGAGGAGTGCCAGCCCATGTGAAGGAAAGGCACTGACTGCCTTCGTCCAGGAGTAATAATGACGTGTGGATGTGTGGATATAGTTATGCGCCAGGCATCATCTGTGTGTCAGTGCTGGACGAGGGACTGGGGACTGATGGATGTGGAATCCCCATCCTGAGGGGTGTTAGCAGCCACACACAGTCATGCTAGGTCCACACATGTCGTAGGGCACATACCCTGTTATGTACATTTGTGGCTATGTTCCTATTTAGGGGTCCATGCCGAAGCGGGTACCTGTGCTATGCTGATGTTGCCAGACATGCCTGTGGGTACCCCACGACTACGTGTGGGGAACTAATTACAGTGCTCCCAGTAGGCACATGCAAGTACACCATCATTGTCATACGGGTTAACTGAACCAACATGGTGCTACACATGTAACCACCACACATACTGTGTACACAGATCAATGAATGCTGCACCTGTCCTGCATGGTATGTCTGCTGCATGATGTCAGTGCACAACCCACATCACATACACACCTGTCACCAGCCATACACACACACCACAACATACACATCACGTACTATGCGGACACAGGTATCACATACACCTCTCACTATCTTGTCCACCCTGTGCATCAGAATATGTTTGCATAACCATGCACTGATGGTGTAGCTCACAGTTATGCGGCAGAGACTTCATCATATGCACAGGGTGATATGTGCCACAGGCATAGGCTGTACCAATGGATGACATCATGTGTGTGTGTAAGGGCCTGTGCATTGACTGGGCATGACTGTGTACATTGCATGTGGGTGTGGTGGAGCCCTACAGTCGTGTTTGCTGTGTGTGGGTTTGTGTGTACACAGTTCAGTCATCTGTGATGCCTACACGGGGTATGCTTGGCAGCCCCAGACTGTACAGTGCAGGTGTTACGGCTCACTGTGTCCGCCTGCGGCGACGTGACCCGTGCCTGCCTGGGGTCGCACGGGCATGACCGGGTGTAGGTACAGACAATCCACTCTGCGATGTCACATGTCCGCTGGAAATGTGCCCACGCCGGGGCCGTCCAGGGCCACGTCCACATGGCCTGCTCTGTCCTGGTGTGGTCAGTGTAGTAGCAGCTGCACTGCTGCTGCTACCAGCACTGGGTGGGTGGGCATGGGAGATGGCACGCACACGCTGACCTGCACCAAGTGGTGTTGCTGGCCTACGCCCACGTGCCCTATGCCTCACCCCTACCTGGTGTTCCTGCACGGACAGCCCACGCTCAAGGATGGCCATGCCTCGGTCGAGGATACCAGCCATCTCACCCAATCTCCTATCCAGAACATCGGCAAGATGCTGTTGGGCATTCGCCAATGCCTGGATGTTGTCATTCAAGGAACGGATTGCAGACCTCTGCAGCCTCTGCCCTTCCTGGTTCTGCCGTTCGGTATGTGCCTGCACCGCCATTACAGTCTGGAACATGCGTCTGGTTATACCAGCTGCAGCACCCTGTATGGCAGGTGTATGTCTAGCGGTGCTCCCCCTACGAGCAGCACCTGCCACATGTCTGCATGGCACTGCACCAGTCATTACACTGGCAACATCGTGTGTACCCACACCTTCTGCAGCCACCACACATTCCTGCTCGGTGCCAACAGACGCTGATTGACCGTCATCTATGGGCAACGGTGTTGGGGTATGTGTCGGCATCCGAACCGTGTTCAGGGATGAAGGGGACGTAAGTGTGATGTTCTCCAATGGCACAGTGTGTGCCTGTGACGACCCTGCCTGTGCCTCATGCACATGGTCATCACCACTAGTATCTGTGGGGACACTAGCATCAGCTGGACCGCAGGAGGAGAACTCACCTACAGCACCTGTCAATGCAAAGGCATACCGTCAGTTACACACACACACACACACACACACACACACACACACACACACACACACACACACACACACACACAGACATCATGCATGTGATAATGCAGGTGGCATGCAGCATTCACACACCACAGACCAGTGAATGTAGACCAGACATTCCTAGTGGCAGTATGCATACTGCCCTGGTGGGAACAGTACAACAGGCAGGTGTCTTTTAGTAGGCATGCAGTACACACATTCATGGTAGTTTGCATGCATCGCCGTGATACACCGTGTGGCCACGGGTGTGTTGACAGTACACATGTCTGCCAACACTATGTCATGTACACCGCATACATGTGTGGTATCATGTGGACATGTGACGATGGTGTCCCACTGCATGCAGCACATCACAATGGCTGTCATGGTGCAGTGTTATGTGTACAGTCTACAGATACAATGTATGGGTAACAGGGATGTCTGTGCAGGTGCGGTTGGTGTGAGCTGTGTACATAGCTGTACAGTGTGGAGTGCAGGCACTGTGCCACTGCACAGTAGCAGGACACAGTTATGTTTCTGAGTGATGCGTGACCTGGACGCATCACATTGCCATGTCTGTAAGTCGGTTCATCCGCTCAGCAGCACATATGTGGTGGATATTGGAGGCACCTGTAGTAGCTGTGGAGAGGCATTCCATGTCAGTGGTGTACTACATCGGATGTCCAGGGGGGCCACTACAGTGATGAGCCCACTATGTGTGTACAGGGTGCAACGGTGACTACCCACTGTGGATGTACTGTGTGGCAACATGCCTGTAGGTATCGACCATGGCCTTGTCTGTCTGGGTCATTGACAATTGTGTGTGGTGGATATCGTGCACATGGCCCTGTGGTGGCCCATGTGACATACAACCATACTAGTGTAAGGTGTCACATTCCCTACAGATATGCAGACAGTGTGGATGTCTGCTATGTCGTGCATAGGTCATGTCATGGTGTGAAACTGTTGCAGCCAGACATCCACGTGCATGGGACATGGCATGTGCCATGTCACAACGTGTGCACCCGATGCAGGGGCATAGGTCACATTGGTAACACCTGTGCTCTGGCAAGATCACAGCTCACTATGTGGTACTGTGTGCATACTGCAGAGGCATACCGATGCATACTACACATGCAGCCATTGTGGAACACCTACACCATTGTATGCATAGCTGAATGCACGTAACATACCAATAGGTCGTGTGGTGTCATGCCACTCTACGCTAACGGTCGTATCTACTGTACATGGGTGGTGTGTGTGTCGGGTGGTGCAACCTGTATACCGTGACTGGGGCACACACAGGTGTGCATGTCATGCCTGGACACATGGGGAATATCAATACACCATATCATGCCTTTGACTAGCAACAGACTTACCTGCAACAGACCCTTGTGTTTGCGGCATGCCAGACGTACCTGTAAAGGGATGACACAAAGGTATACACATTATCCATTACTATCACCACAGTTAGCAGTGTGCATGTCACATCATGCATCTGTGAGTTAGCATGTGCTATGCACATGTCTGCTAACACAACATAGCATACTGTAGTATGCGTCCTGTGTGGCCATATACCTGGCATGTATTGCTATATTATGTGTTGTACTATGACACCCACCCCCACGTCACTTATCATACAAACATGCATCCCTGACTTACCATGCAGCTCCAAGCTCATAGTTCGGGTGACACCCACCTCCACGATGGACGCATGGGTTTCTGCGTGTTGTTCCGTGGGTGTCCCCAGACTGGCCAGGAGCTCCTCCGTGGCTGTGAGTGGGGCTGGGTTGGTGGCCCACCACCTGTCCCACGTTGTTGTCTGGCGATTGCAGCGGCACGCTGTCTTGCATGCCGGATCAGGTCTGTGCAGTGCCTGTGGATCTGCTGATAAGTGCGGTTGTATCCGCCCAGGCTGTTCACCCTCCTGCACATCTCCTCCCACATCTCCTGTCGTTCCTGTGCCTGCTGTGGCACATGACTGAATAAGACGTCATGATTACTATGGAGGTATGGGATGATCACCTCCTCCTCCTGTCGACTGAAAGCGGGAAGCCGGGAACATGGCATTATCTGTAAGACATAATGATGGTGGCAGGTCACATTTACACTGCTGTGCTGGCATACTGTTGGAAATACATTGCTATGACAAGTACGACATCTGCACAGTAATCTGTGAAAGGCATCGTGGCAGTGACACAGCCGATGTGTTGGCTTCACACCATTGAGCAGTGGGTGTCACATCATATCTGTTTGCCACCCCATCACACTG
Source organism: Protopterus annectens (assembly GCF_019279795.1). Classification (NCBI taxonomy): domain Eukaryota; kingdom Metazoa; phylum Chordata; order Ceratodontiformes; family Protopteridae; genus Protopterus; species Protopterus annectens. The sequence continues at coordinate 1,005,344,517 of NC_056745.1, forward strand.
TACACGCACCATGTAGATGTTAGCCAGCTGTGGACATGTGTACCTGGCTGCACCTGTGTCCATATCACTGGCATAGGTCCCCATGTGATGTCAGTGCTGCTGTTCACCTGGACGCTGTGTATATGTCAGTACACATCACGTCTGTAGCCATTGTGAACATCAGCAGTGGCACTGTACACATACACATGGACACCTGCACATGCATGTGTTGTGCCATGTACATCCACACAGCACTGTACGGGTGTTGGACAGCTTGCCACAGCTCACCTGTGTTGCACATGTGATAGACATAGGGCAATGTGTAACCATGACACATTAGCAGGACAGGCCATGCATAGCATGTACACACACACATTGTCCAGAGCATCACACAGCACCTGTGACACCACAGGGTGCATCACCGCCACATTACTGCTGTGTATGGTTGATAGTGAGAGTGCCTTTTGTCCATTGCACCATGTAGGACTGTGATAGCTCATGCAGCCTTGCTGGGCAGGTCTGCATGGTATGGCAGGGTATGCCACATACATGGCACTGGGTTGTGATCCACCTGGGGTTTACGATATTGGCAGGGTGGCTGTCCATTCCATATGTCATTGCTATGTGTATATGGACATTCAACATGTCTATCGCCATGGTGTGGACACTGGCCTCAAGCAAGGTATGCTGCACGCTGCTTGCTGAGGGTGTGTCTGGTGCATGCAGGTATCACACATCCATGCATATACTGTAACCCAGGCAGGTGCTATGTGCTGGGATATTGATCAACACAGTGCTGTATGTGGACACACACCGCTATCCCGTGCACATGGATGGTTGCCTGCACTGATGTGGGTACCACATATGTGTACATCCAGTGCCTGCTGCCGCCCCCATGTCTGCTGCTGCACTACACACCGCCATCCCTCCCTCTGTGAATGTGGTGTTGGGCACAGCATAGGTATCCATGTATGGGGACAGGGATGTTCACATAGCAGGGTCACTGATGGTATCGTCGATCAAATCATACGCGTATGACGCACCCCTCACACATATAACCCATTCATATTGTTGTTCACAATGGTGACACAGCTATATTGCTATGCCGGAGACATTCACAGCCATACATACACAGATGCATGCACGTCCATCTGTGGCATGGCCTGGACTATTGGTGTGGTTCACCACATTACATGTTTGACTGCAGCTGGCGCAGACCTACTGTGCACATGTCTACACGGTAAGCCTGTTCTACAGTAGGCATCTGTGATGTGCTGTGCACATCTCATATCTGCACATTTGGTTGGTGTCCATCGGTCCACGGGCCAGTGGTGGGACACACAGGGATGTTGCTGAACATATATGCATGCAACCCTGTACAGCTGTAACACTAGCCTCTCAGATGCTCATGTGTCGTGGACGTGAACACCGTACACACACATGTGGTTGTGGGCTGCCGTCCATACCCATCTCCTCCTGTGGGTTGCTATCATCCCACACACTCCTTGTATTGTATGTTCAGGCTATGCACCTATGTGGGGCTTGTGGGCATGCAATACGATACTATATGCCTTTGCACCCATCACAGACAATGTCACACAGGTACACCGGCAGCCGTACACATCACAGCTTGTTGTCAGCACGTCATATGTGGTACACATAACACATCTCCTGTGGGACATGGTCATTTGTACGGGCATGTCCAGCAGTCACATACCACAGCTACCCCTACATGACGGCTATGCAGGACATGTGTCTGTATAGCTACTGTGACATGTACACGAGCAATGCCCCCCTATCTACATCACATGGTACTACCTGTGGAGTATGTGTGTCTGCATCCATGCTATGGACATAGATGACAATTGTACATCAATATGTGCAACATAACTCATTGGGGGTTGTCATGTGCACATGTTCCATGTGTCAATGCATTGTTTGTCTCTGTTGGGCGGTCATTGTTGTGCATGGTTTACATGGCTGACATAGAGTACTGTGTCTGATTCCAGGTACTTCATTGGGCTACCAGCATTGTACATTTCTACAGCACATTCCAGCCATCATGTAGCCAGCTTACATGACAGTGGGAGGTGTTCCGCCATGTGCACATATGTCACACAGTACGAGGGTGACTGACACACATTGTCAGGACTGGGTTCTGACTGCTGTGGATGTGTGTACTGGTGTTGACAACCATGACTGCACCAGATGGTGTCTTCTGGATGTGTAACATTCACAACACACACCTACATTCACATAGCAGCACATTGTCCACGACAATGGACATTCCTGCATGAACACTGTGTACGGTATGTCTGTATGACCACTGCATATATCACTGGTAGCCACCAGCATGGCTGCCTACAACAGCGGTGTGTATCCTGTGCAAACATGGGTTACACCTGTCACAACACACCTGTGTCAGATGGCCCTGTAGTGGGTGACAGTGCAGTTCCATACATCATGTAACAGTATACATCGTGCACCAGTATGTTGCAGACATGTGAACGGCTGTGCTAGTCGACATATGCACACATGACACATCACCTGGTACACCGTGTCTGCCTTGCCACCTGCTATTGTGACCACCCTGTGATGACATTGTACGGCCCACATGGACTGGGACATGTGATGGCTCAATGATGAATTAACCCTCCAGGTGTGTGTCTAGCCAGGTGTCCAGTAGCCAGTGGTCTGCACGCAGGGATAGTGTACATTGGCCTACTCTGTCACTGGGACTGTTGACTATGGTCATACTGTAGTTATGCAGGCATGTAGTGTTTGTCCAGTCTGATAGCCGTGTTCAACCACACTACAGTGGCACACATGACCTGTGGACATCTGGCTAAGGTGTGCAGCCCACATGTACATCATCACATGCTATGCTGCCTGTGCAGCGGTGTCACATGTCTGTCTCTGGCAGGGCTGTCACAGGTAGGCACAGCATGCAGTGATGTGTGACAATGCTTACACCCTCCACTGTGCTGTACATAAGCACTGCACACACAGTACAGCACACATGTCATTTATCTGCAGTGCCTGGGACCTGCCTCCATGCCCTACACGGCACACCTGCCAGTCCAGATTGTACACAGATCATACCTCCCAGGCACATACCTGGACTGCAACACACACGGGTGGGTGGTTCCCACACCACACAGTGATTTACACACATACTGTATATTCCCAAGACACATTGCATCATAGGTAATCCATGTTCAGATACCCATGTTCGTGACCACTACGCACATTGTGACACGCGACAGTGAATACACTGTACACCACAGGTTACATGCTGGTCGTGTTGGCATACTGTACATTGCACCTAGGACAGTTGCTACTGCTATGTATTGACAGCAACACGCCCTTCCCTAGTATGGACTCCCATGTACCCACACATGCTTAGCCATGCAGTATGCATAGCTGGGTGACACATTACACGACACATACCATACCTACACTACCCTCGGCATGCACCAAACCTCCATGTGTCTGTGTGCTATGCCTACACACATCCCCCCTCTGTTTGCTGAACATCCATGCTTCTCATCCCTGCTAGCCATACCCTAAACACACAACCATAGCAGCATGCATGGTACATACACTCTACAGCCGGTATTACTGACATCCACTGACAGAGGTAGTTGATGGCATGGCACCCCGTACAATGGACAGTCTACGTGCCTATGCCAACACTGATCACAGTGCACTTCTGCTACATTTACACACTGGTAGGGACCATGCTATTCCACACAAAGACATGGTGGTACTGGCCTTTTCACAGATGCCACAGTGGTATTCCTGTTCCATGCACACATGCTGTATGGGCACATGTGCAGGCTGTTGCACGGTAGTTATGTTCACCTGTGTGTGGTGTGTCACTTGACAGTCATGGTGTGTCCTCATGGTGCATCACATACTCCACAGCTAGCTACCTACACATGACTGCCAGACATTGCAGTGTGGGCCCTCACGCAGTGTGGTGGTATGTCTCTGCTGTTTGACTACATCCACATTCAATGCAGCATACCACAGTCATGCAGGCATTGCCAACACAGATGTTGCTGGCATCGTGCCTGCCAATGGGGTACCTACCAACAATACACACTCTCACTCACTACAGGGTTCCAATACTTGGCTGGACATTGTATTAACCCTGTGGACACATACATAGTACTGCCATGCACATGTTATGTCCGGGAACACAGTCCCAATGTCACCTCCAATCGCCGTAGTTGTTGTATCCCACCAACCTGGCTGTTACATGTCTCTGCAGCAGCACACTGCATTGACTGCTAGCCCATTCATGTATGTTGTGTACCCTGACCACCACACTACCACATCTATCACACTACACATGGGTGGTACTGCATTGCACGTATGGGGCTGCATTTGTACACCCATGACTGGGCCATTCAGTATGGCACTGGGCCACATCTTGACATACATGCTTCACACACTCATTGACTACCTGCATGCCTTTACTGGCACCCTTGTTGGGCTTATGTGCGCCACAGCACACCACATCCCATGCTGGCCACCTGTCATACTATTGCATGGGTGGTTGGGGTGGTACAGAGGGTATCACATCAGACATGATCCGCTCTTTGCCCTTCAGTGCCATTCCACTTTATGCTATTGCCGATGTACACATCCAGCATCACATCGCACTATGTCTCGGATGTTACGCCATGTGCCTCCTGTACAGGTCACACAGTGGTGCAGGCATATCATGCTAACTACAACAAGTCAGGGACGTGTGACATTGCACAGTCCTCAGACATGTGGCCCCTCATGCTCAGTATTTGCATCCACACTACCTGCTGTCACACAGTATTGTCCATGCCTACATATACCACATCTACATACCTGGCAGCATTCTAGCTCATCCTACTCATATTGCTAACAACCATACAGGTGTCAGTGTGGCAGATATATCATGTAGATATCATTGCATCAGTTACATCACACATAGTGCATACACATCACCTTTGCATAGTGACAGTCATGCAGTGTGTATCACATGGATACTGTCCCTATACATGCATATCACGTTGTACATGGTTGATGTACACACATGCCCCACATGGTGCTGTGGTTGCCATATTCCACCATGGCGTGGGTACACATGTGCAGGACCACGCATTTCTGGACCGTATGTCTAGCTGATACCTTGGGTGCCCTTGTACCTGTGCCATACACACATGTACACGCGGGCAGTGTTACAATAACACATGTGTGGTGTACCTTACACAATGGATACAACGTTACATGTCTCAGTATAGTCATGCTGTGATCTCTACCCGGCTCAGACAGTTTACATATGCAAATGACAGTCATGTAACACATCTGTACTCACCTGCATACCACTAACACAGGGGTGTAATCTACTCTGCCATGGGCCATGTTCTCCGCAGTACTGATGCATGTAGTGCTCCTACATGGCGTTTGCAGTGGGCAGGGTGGGAGGAGCAGTCCTGCATGTGTGCACACATGCCACATTGCTCAGCCCGGCGCCTGTGTGACATCCACAGACTGGACACACACCGCTGTGGGACATAGGTCCTGTGCACATCCCACAGGGGCACACTGTGTCACTAGTCATGTGATAGCTCCCTTGCTGGTAGGGTGACACAGACCCATGGTACCACCACAGCGGAAGTACTGTATAGACATACAGTTGACATCCACTTCTGCCGTTCAGTGGACACTACCATGGGGGTGACACTACTGTGTACATTGCACATGTGTTTACACACGGCCCTGCCGGACATCATTGTGGCACACATTGCACCTGCTACGAACGCTTTGGACATGGTTACTTGCTGTTCCCTCCATTTCGGTACCTATTCTGCTACTACATTGTCCCATATGTGCAGGCCATACATATCTTGTTTATGTACATAACATTAGGCCATCCCTCCATCATGCATGCTATGCCTGTGATACTGTCTATGATTTCTGAACATATCCATCATGACAGCTTTGCATTACACATAATTGACATAGTCACCCCTACTGCGGATACGCACGTCGTGCGCACATTCCGTATGACATCGACGGTATATGCCCATGCACATGTGTGCTGTGACACTATACATACATGGCCTATCCCCTGCTGTGGGGCGTCATTGTTCGATATCCACTGACAGCATCGGCGTGGGTGGTGGCATTGTTCTGTGTTTGGAATTCCTATGGCGGACCTTGGGTTATCACGTCTGTGTACATGTTGTCCCACTGCTATGCACACGTTGTCCGCAGTCGTTGGTATGCTCTGCGGCTTAGCATTACATGACCACCTTTCACCACTCTCTGCCTAATGGACAGGTATCTTTACTTACACACATCGTTCACATACAGTGCAGATTAGTCATACGTATCATGCGTTACACATCAGTACATCTCGTGGGTTCGACATACCTTTCCGGCCTTCGCTTCTGTATTCGTCAATATCTTCCTCTCAGTATTTTCTTTCAATAGCGTTTGTGTTCGTTGTGAACATACGGTTTGAATATCCAGGGAGTCTTCCTTTTATTCGTCGTCACCTGAGGCATGTGGGTTCATCACGCCAATAGCTGTTCCTCGGTGTGTACTTATGCGCATATCACTGGTGATCCTCCTCCATTAAGACGTTACCCGGGAAACTAGGCCATGGTTCATTCCTCGTGTGGCGTTAGTTATTTGCACTACCTTCGTGGGGATGGTATGTATTGTATAATGTTTGTGTGACTGCATACGCTATGTGTGGTGTCAGGTACATTACGCTGTGGTGTTAGCCGTGGATTGTGTGTGTTGGGTATGGTATTCTGTTTGACATGTGGGTCCCCGTGGCCTGCCGCCGCCTCTCGGTGGCATTGTGCATTCACATGTGTAACATAGCTGTTATATTACTGTACCCAACGGATGGAAGCATGCATCAGATGGTGCTAGTGTTTCCCACGGCTTGTTGCGGGTATGCCGCTGTCATTGACTGCCTGTATGTTTTGCTACGGTTTTAGCTGTTATCCCTTTGATATGTGCGATGGGGTATATCTGCGGATGTGGGTGACGGTACGGGTGTGGGTCTTGCATTTATACATACAGGATATGCTTGTGTGTGTGCTCCATCCCTGCTTGGGGAGCTGCAGGTTACCTGTCTGTTGTTCTGGGAATGTTTGTTTTGTTGATGTCGTGGTGTCGGTATCGCCTGCATGTGTGCTTCCTGCACGTATTCCTCCTTCACATTGGTTATATATCTGCGGATGTTCGTCCGTGCCTACTATCCATTGGCATTTTGTCACTGATAGTTACGGTGATTGTGGTCCTATACTTGGGACGGCCTGTATGCTACCGGTAGCCTCCTATTCGTGTGCCGCTTGCTTACTTAATGGTCGTGGAACACACAGCGGTATTTACGGGACCGTAAGTGTTCACGATCGGTGCCGGGATAGCACATTCGTATTTTCGCCGTACATGCCTGATGCTGTGTAATGTTGCCGACGTATCGTGTTGAGTCTACCTTATGGCCGCCATACATACGGTCATGGTTTGTACATGCGTCCTTTGCATCTCCTGTTGGCTATGGCCCTGTGGTACATTCTGGGACATTTCCACTTTGCATCGTTTACGCCGCCACGCCAAGATAGCCACTGAGGAGATGTCAGTACTACTTTGTGGGTACTGCTGTACATACGCCTATGGTTCCTGTACTGTATGCCTACGCATGTTATTACACTCCGCCTGTGACATGTCACCTACATACACATTTTACAGTGGCACACACATTACACACACACAGCGGAACACACGACAACCTCACCTCACACATACACATATTGCCGCCATGGCTCTCAACCTTCTATTTCCAAAATGAGGAACACACACATTAGTAATGTGGAACAAATGGGCATAATGTGGAACACATACTAATGGCATAGTAACAACTTCAGCTAAGTAGGTCATAGGATGGTTAAAATATGCTGATTTACTTACAATGAAGAACCTTTAATGAATTACTATGATTAATTTCTATTTACCAGGATGTCATTTAAATACATTCCTAACAATGGATGTTTGACAGACATTTTCAATGTGGAACTTTGAGGAACTGCGAGGAACATGAACTGTTTTAGACCCCAAATGAGGCGTTCCTCATAATGACGTACACTTGACTGGTATGCTTGCCGCTTTCGCACCGACGGTTGCACACAATACCTACGTTGGCGCGCGGCGGCGTGTATCTCCGCACTCATATCCTATGGATATGACACGCACATATCCGTTACTGTACCGTGGACTGGTGATCATCCCGACACGCGGATATGTATTGATGCAGGTTGACATTTCCATGGCTGGCGTTACCTGCTCTGCCCACCCTCCCGGGTAATCGGGTTGTCGGTCACTATGTTTACTATGTGGAGATTTCGCGTCTTACTTATCTGTGAACTTGCATCCCTGGGTTCCATATTAACCTGTTGTACTTTATATCTGTGTATGCGTACATATATTTCTACATGTGTACTGATATCTATTTCGCTATCTGTGGATGCACGTATGTACATATGTGGTCGACTTGCGGCGATAGTTGCAGCATACGGCTACGCCGTGTGCTGTAGAACCGGCGTGCGGTGAGGTGTTGGCGTTCCATGCTCTGCTGGCTATTGGGTGTGCAGTGTTTGGGCGGTGCCTTTGTTGGAGTCACACATAGGTCCGGCCATACGGTACACATTACGGGCGGACATGTTTGTGTGGCGTCCATTTCACTGTGTGTTCAGGTAAGGAGGTGTCAGTCCATGGGGCCTACACTGTCAAAGTATGTGCTATCGTTCCCTCTTTGCCAGGGCGTAGGCATATTGGGTACGCCTCCGTCTACCTACTGGGGCTGGCACAGCGTGTTCATGGCGCTGAACGCCCTGTGCCTGTGCTTGCCTTGGCAGTTGTGGCGGGCTTGGTGGCCCTACACCATTATGTCCCTGCAGCAGCTGTTTCCGCAGAATCATATTGTGTAGCATACAACATACTATGAATATGTGGGCACATGTGCCTGGAGAGTACTGCAAGGCTCCACCGGATGTATCCAAGCACCGGAACCGTGATTTCAACATCCCAAACACACGCTCTATGATTATTCTGGTTTGTGCGTGTGCCTCATTATGGCGTTCTTGCATGTGTGTGTGTGCATTTCTGATGGGTGTCATCAGCCACGGCTCCAGTGCATAGCCAGCATCCCCCACAAGGTGACCTTGTGTGATGTCCCCCCTGGCGAATATCTGATACAGCTGTGAGGCATGCCAGATATGGGAGTCGTGGAAGCTTCCAGGGCTGCCAGCACACACATCCATGATAATGCCCTGCGCATTGCACACGACCTGGCAATTGATGGAGGGGTATCCCTTGCGGTTTATGTAGCGTCTACCCTGCTCCCGGGTGGTGACTTGATTTCTATGTGCGTACAGTCGATCGCACCCAGTACCTCCGGTATTGTGCCACACGGTGGAAGTGGCATATTGCTAGCCAACTCCTCCTGAGATCTGGGAAAGTTTATATACTCATGGGCATGTCGTAACATGGCATCCAGGAACTGGTGTAGTACCCTAGATGCTGATGCCTGTGAGATACCCATTATATCCCGGTTGGCCTTTGAAAGGTACCTGTAGCCAGTATTCGCAAGCTCACACATACCTTTGTGTCCACTGGGATGGGCTCCCCTCTGTTGTCTCTTGTTCTCAGGCGTGGCCGGCACAGCTCCACTATTTGCTGTAACGTGTCCCTGTCCACCCTGTAGCGCTCTACTATCTCCAGGTCTTGCAGCCCCTGGTAGGTCACCCTTGGTCTGAACACTCTCCTTCTCCTGTGAGGCCTACGGTAGTTGTCGGCACCGTCCTCCGCAACTCCGTCTGTCTCTGCCACATACCTATGCATCACGGCCGCGGCACCCACCATATACATATTAAAAGTTCCCCGTGTGTTTACACCCTATGGTGCGGCGTTTGGGAAATCGCGCTGTGTGTTGTGTGCATTCACACTTTATACTGTTGTGCTGTATACCCGGTGGTGTCATTGGGTGTGTCTGTGCAGCCGTATCCATGGATTATTTTCGGTGTTTTACGGTTGCAACTGCAACGGTATTGCCTTTAGTGTTACATTACAGTTGCCTGCATTGGCTTAGCTTTGCATCTTACATTACTGCATTCTGCAGGCACATGGCATATGATGCATTTTATCTGCAGCCGCAGTTATGCTACCTCTGTACTTGGCTGTGCTATTTCGGTTCTTTGTTCTTTGCATTTCTACTACATCCCTACTATCTTTGCATTCATATGCCTCCCTTTCCCGTTATGCAGGAGTCTGCATACAGAGTTGTCGGCTGCCGCGTTTGCCCTTCCTGGATTGATTGGTGTTGATTGCTCATTACGGCTCCAATTACACTGCTTCCGCATTTCCTCATATTCTCCGCATTACCTTCCTATATCCGTGGTTGTTGACGGGAGTCCACACGACTGGGTTGGGGAACATAGTCATCCTCATGCACATGCATCTGTGCACGCATTATGTACTCTCAGCGCATCTATTTCCTCACACGCCGGTCCTGCTGCTGTGATGTGCATTGTACAGCCCAGGTTTGCTGGCCTCCAATATGCTTCCTCCTACAGTGGCACACCCTCTGCGATTGACATATATCTCGTGTAGGCCACTCCTCGGTGTAGTACCGCTGCGCCGTTTGCTCCATCCTTACACCCTCCCCAGCTTTGCAATTCACTATTATCTGCCTCATTTGCATGGCATTGACTGCTAATACATGATTAAGGCGCTGAACACTGCCACCACTCCTTGACAACCCTTGCGCTGGGGTTGAGGCTTTCCATACATACTATGGTGTGTGGTGGCTGTACAGCTGATGTGTATTATACAGCTCTTTTAGGACATTGTCATATTATTTCATTGCTTTGCACCTTCTGTACACATATCCGGGGTTCTGCTGTGGTTTCTACGCATACATGACATTTTTGTCATTATTTACAGTTTGTGCATGTTTTCTTTGGACATTCTCGGTGCCTTTCGCCTTTGGCATATTGCACCTGTATGATACCTGACGTTGACAGCCTTCCGTTACTCCTTGGTCATGTTTGGGTAAATGTAAACCGTTTTTTTCGGTTTACATTGCCGTGCCCTTACGCTACGCATGCCCCACTTCGTGAATCACTATTTGCCTTCATTTGCATGGTGCAATACCGCACACAGTGTGATTAGCATACCTACGCCGGGCGGCAGGTCCGCGCGCCGGTAGTGCACGTGGGATTGCTTCATACCTGAATCGCTCGGTGGCCATATTTGGCTTTATAACGCCGACGCTATGCTGGCGCCTGGTTCATGAATCCCGGGGCATGTGTCTGTCAGGATCAAAAACACCACTTTCAGAAAAAATTTTTAATTTATCCAAAAAGTGCCATGAATCTTTAACATAAGATGGTTCGTTGACTAATAGAGGCCCCAAAACAGCATCTATGACTAAAGAAACTCCCTCAGTAATAGAATGTGGTGAAGAGACTATAGGTCTAAATGGGGGATTTTTCAAGTCCTTGTGAGTTTTTGGGATCCCAAAAATCACCCCTATTTTTGGCTCCTGCACTACACAAAATTCATGTAATTCAAAATTAATATCTCCTGACATAAGTGCTTCATATAAATGAGAGTGTATCATGCGAAAACATTTGTAAATCTCATAAAGTGTAACCTGTTCATATTCAACGGTATTATTTAACATTTTTAACATATTCATTTTATATACTTCTTGGTCCATAATAACTATATTGGATCCTTTGTCGCTCTTCATAAATCTAAATTTACTAGTCAGGGCTTGTAAAACTTTCAATGCTTTCCTCTCATCAGAACTTAAATTATCAGGAACATAACATTTGGTTCCTAATAAATTATTGATGTCTTCAATACAAAGTTCTTCAAACACTTTGATGGTATGATGTAATCTAGGTGTGTAGCTAGAAGGCTTAATCAGACCTTTGTTAGTTTCTGGCAAATCATGCATCAAATAAAATAAATTCAACTTCCTAGCAAATTTTTTAATATCAATAACAGTTCTACTATAATTTGCTCTATTGTTAGGAACAAAATTTAACCCATATTTTAAAACTTTAAACTCAATGTCAGAAAAAACATGTTTAGTCAAATTAATAACACTAAAGCTGTCCATTTGCTCATTCAAGCTTCGTCCCCTGACGAATTGGACCCCAAAAAAGTCCGGCTTCTAGTCAGCACCGTTGTTTTGTTGTTGTTAATGAACTGATTCTTTTTGTTAAAGGAAGAAACAGAAGAATCAGAAAGAATGATGCTTGACTTACTTCTACAAGTTTTGCCCTTATCAATTTTATTGGAAGAATTACCAACAACAGATTCTTGTTGATTTCTTTCTAAAACAACACTATCTTTGTTATTATCAAGCAGTATCTTATCGGCTGACAAAGCAGGCGTCACAGTTGGTATATCCGAAATATGATCTTTGTCAGACCTGTTAGGCACAAAAACACAATTGTCAGCTGTAGGTGCAGAAACAACAGCGATATATGCGCGCTTGTTACTCATATTAACCCCTTGCCCTTTGGTGTTATTGCTTCGATAATTCAAGGCAAAGTTATCATATGCAGACTTATTCTGGTAGGAGACAATATCATGCTTTAATTTTAGCTGTTTTCTATTAGTCACTTCAGCTGAATGCTGATTAACCTCCTGCGATAACTGTTTGAAAAATACACTAAAATTATCAGCTGTAAGCTTACCTTTAACGTAAGCTTCAATGTTGGTAATTTCATCCTTAAGCAAGCCCATTTTATGAATATTGTTGTCAATCAACAGTTTAAGAAAGCGCAAACCTGCTTCGTTGAAAAAAGTCACTAAAGCTTCAAACAAAGGGTGACCCAAACCAACACCATTGGGGCTAACTTTGACATTCTTCAACGAAGCAGGTTTGCGCTTTCTTAAACTGTTGATTGACAACAATATTCATAAAATGGGCTTGCTTAAGGATGAAATTACCAACATTGAAGCTTACGTTAAAGGTAAGCTTACAGCTGATAATTTTAGTGTATTTTTCAAACAGTTATTGCAGGAGGTTAATCAGCATTCAGTTGAAGTGACTAATAGAAAACAGCTAAAATTAAAGTGTGATATTGTCTCCTACCAGAATAAGTCTGCATATGATAACTTTGCCTTGAATTATCGAGGCAATACCACCAAAGGGCAAGGGGTTAATATGAGTAACAAGCGCGCATATAGCGCTGTTGTTTCTGCACCTACAGCTGACAATTGTGTTTTTGCGCCTAACAGGTCTGACAAAGATCATATTTCGGATATACCTACTGTGACGCCTGCTTTGTCAGCTGATAAGATACTGCTTGATAATAACAAAGATAGTGTTGTTTTAAAAAGAAATCAACAAGAATCTGTTGTTGGTAATTCTTCCAATAAAATTGATAAGGACAAAACTTGTAGAAGTAAGTCAAGCATCATTCTTTCTGATTCTTCTGTTTCTTCCTTTAACAAAAAAGAATCAGTTCATTAACAACAACAAAACAACGGTGCTGACTAGAAGCTGGACTTTTTTGGGGTCCAATTCATCGGGGGACGAAGCTTGAATGAGCAAATGGACAGCTTTAGTGTTATTAATTTGACTAAACATGTTTTTTCTGACATTGAGTTGAAAGTTTTAAAATATGGGTTAAATTTTGTTCCTAACAATAGAGCAAATTATAGTAGAACTGTTATTGATATTAAAAAATTTGCTAGGAAGTTGAATTTATTTTATTTGATGCATGATTTGCCAGAAACTAACAAAGGTCTGATTAAGCTTTCTAGCTACACACCTAGATTACATCATACCATCAAAGTGTTTGAAGAACTTTGTATTGAAGACATCAATAATTTATTAGGAACCAAACGTTATGTTCCTGATAATTTAAGTTCTAATGAGAGGAAAGCATTGAAAGTTTTACAAGCCCTGACTAGTAAATTTAGATTTATGAAGAGCGACAAAGGATCCAATATAGTTATTATGGACCAAGAAGTATATAAAATGAATATGTTAAAAATGTTAAATAATACCGTTGAATATGAACAGGTTACACTTTATGAGATTTACAAATGTTTTCGCATGATACACTCTCATTTATATGAAGCACTTATGTCAGGAGATATTAATTTTGAATTACATGAATTTTGTGTAGTGCAGTAGCCAAAAATAGGGGTGATTTTTGGGATCCCAAAAACTCACAAAGACTTGAAAAATCCCCCATTTAGACCTATAGTCTCTTCACCACATTCTATTACTGAGGGAGTTTCTTTAGTCATAGATGCTGTTTTGGGGCCTCTATTAGTCAACGAACCATCTTATGTTAAAGATTCATGGCACTTTTTGGATAAATTAAAATTTTTTTCTGAAAGTGGTGTTTTTGATCCTGACAGACACATTATTTTTACTATAGATGTAATTTCATTATACACCTGTATTCCGCATGATGAGGGTGTTGAAGCAATACGTAGTTTTTTATTCAAAAAGAGATATTTTACTAGTAATGTTATTTCTACAATTTGTAGATTGTTAGAGATTATTTTACATAATAATTTCTTTTTGTTTGATAACAGTTATTACAAACAAAAAAGAGGTGTCGCCATGGGCTCCCCGGCTGCACCTGCTTATGCGAATTTGGTTATGGCGTGGTGGGAGCTTGAATGCATTCCCATATTAATGAATAAGTTTCATATTGACTTTTACTGTAGGTTTATTGATGATTTAATTTTCATCATTGAAGGTAATGTTGACACTGTTGAAGCCTGTATTTCAGAGGTTAATTTACAACCTAGTTATTTAAAATTTACCAAAGGTGATATGGGTTTGACAGTTAATTTTTTAGACATTCATTTCTGGTGGGACATTACAGACCACAGATTTCACAGTAAGATTTATAGGAAGGAAACATTCACCAACGGGTATTTGCATTATCAAAGTGGCCATCCCAAATATACTATTAGGAACATACCTAGGGGACAATACATTAGAGCTAGTCGCATGACTACCAAAGAACAAGATTTGGTTCAAGAATTTCAATTCATTGCCTCAATGTTTCTACAAAGAGGTTATGATGAATATTTGTTAATTGACAGTGGCAATGAGATTCTTAACAAACGTTTAATGCATTTTCCAGCTATACTTAATATGCCATCAAAAATAAAATTTGATGTCCATTGTGAACGGCAACCTAGGAGGATTAATTCTAATTTAGTGTGTTCTCTTGAAATGAGTGGTGACAGTAACCGTGTTAGATTTGTGCTTGAAAAGAATTGGAGGGTTATTCAAGGAAATTCTGATATAGTTCGTGCTGTTGGAACTAAACCGTGTTTTGTGTTTCGTAACAATTATAATATTAAAAAAATATTGGAACACAATGTTCCAAATGAGAATTTCATAGTAACTAGAAAGAAAGGCATGCATTGTTGCCATCAATGTAAAATTTGTAGATATATTTCTGCAGGTCCCTACATCACTGTGGTAACATCAGATAGAATTCTTGAAGTCCCTGGCTTTGTCAACTGTAACTCTCATGGAGTTGTTTATATTGGCATGTGCACTGTGTGTCCTGCATTTTACGTAGGAATGACTACAAGGAGTTTAGGGACATGTATAAAGGAACATTTGTACAGTATAAAAACTGAAGATCAGACTAATGCCTTATACAACCATTCTGTTGTTTGTTCTTCATTCAAAAAATTTATTTTTTCTGTTTTAATAATTTGTAAACCAGACATGAGGGCAGGTGATTTTAAAAATTATTTAGAGCAAAGAGAGACACTCTGGCAGATTAGATTAAAATCAGATAAAACCCCAGGTTTAAATGAGACCATTAATGTTAAATGTTTTTTAAAGTATCGTAAACTTGGTATCAACAAAGATACTGATATGTCTTTTTTCTTTGAATCATGAATATTGTGTTTTTAAATTTTGTAGTTATTTAATTGATTTGTGGTAATTGCTTGTTAATTGAATGTATTTAAGAGATTGCTTTTTTAACTGAGTGTATTCTGATGAAGTCGTTTGATGAAAGTGGACAATAAATTTTGGTACGCTATTGTTTTGGATTTTGTGAACTAATTCGTCTACCTCCTCTTGGTATTTTTGTTTTTGTTTTTATATGCTAATCACCCTTGTTATCCACATCCCGGCACCACACCCTTCACGGAATACACAGTAGAAGATTTCTACAATGCCTACATCAGACGTCTTATGACAGCAGTAGTAAACGTCATGCCACCCGTGCAGATGGACAATGCACTTACAAATGCTGAAACATACACCAGTGCACTTCATTAGCACTTACACGACTGCATGGATCATGCTATCCCAAACAGAGCCATGATGGTACCCACCAGATAATGGATGCCACTCTGGGGGTCCGGTTCCATGCACATAATGTACAACAGAAGGTGGTGGCTGTTGCAAAGTGGAGTACAATTCCATGGGTGGGGTAGCTCACTGGTCAGCCTCAGTAGGAATCCGGGATCCCTTATCACATTCTCCAAAGCTAGCTATGTAAACATTACTGTGACACATTCCAAGGACTACCACAAAGCATTATGGAGGTATGTCAGTACTCAATGGCAATACCCACATCTACTCTGACATACGATGGTTAGGCAGGAACATTACAGACTGACTGCTATTGGCAATATCCTGGCAGATAGGTTCAATGCTAACTTTACACCCTTTCACTCCCTACAGGGCCAAAATCCATACAGGAACAATGCAGAGTCCCTGCGGTCACAACTATGCAGTTCCAACCTGCACTCCCTAAGGCCTGGAACACAGACTCCATGTGACCGTCCAACATCCCAGGCTGTGATTTACACAAACCTCAGAACAACATGGCTCCCCACTTGGCCACCAGATTCAGTAATAGCCTTGTATCAGACATTGTGGTCCCTGAATGGTGCACAGCAACAGTCATCACACTCCACACAGGTAGCACCACAATGAACCACATGGACTATTTCCCTATACGCCTGACTGGACTGTTCTGCAAGGCTATGGGGCACATCATCATGGAAGTCATTCACAGAGACATTGGTAGCCTCCAGACCTTTGATGCCACCCGGGTTGGATTTGTTAGGGCCAGACCATGGCTTCTACACCTGGTGGACTCCTTTGATACAGTTACCAGGGTAGCTGATGAGGGTAAGGAGGTCCACACAGCCTACATTGTCCTCTCATTGGCTTTCAGCACCGTTCTCCATTCTGGTATTGACAACATACACATCCACCTGCACATCGACCCCTATGTCTTGGGATGTTATGCAAAGTGACTCATGGACAGGACCCACACAATGAGGGTAGCATACCGTGGTACCTACAGTAATTGACTTACACTTGGCGTACGACAGTCCTCGGTCATAGGGCCCCTCATGTTCGGTATATGCTTCCCTGAGGTACAGGCTAGCACAGAGGGACTTTCCCTGAATAGGTTTCCAGATGACTGCAAACAAGGAGCCATGATTGATCCAGCAGCTGATACAGACACCCTCCATATGGGTGTCACTGTGACAGATACCTGATGTCAATAACATGGCCTCAAGCTGCATAACACAAGGTGCATGGACATCCCCTTTGGATTACACCAATCACCCACTGACTGTCACATAGGTGGTAGTCCCCTACATACATGTGACATTATACGGGATCTTAGTACACACATATGTAGCATCCACTCCTTTGATAACCATATTGCCAATGTTGCATGGATATCCTTCTACATGGCCACCCTTATCTGTAATGGGTTTGTAGCTGGAACAAAGGCACCCATTGTACCTCTATACTCCTGACGTATGACACACATTCAGAGGTACAACATCCCTTTTGGGGTGAACCTTACAGAACAGCAACACCTTTACATACCACAGCATTAACACACCATGAGGATTATTGACCTCCAAAGGATGATGTATGCGGCACAACTACGGACACCATGACTGTACACATTTGCATACTGCATAATCAGGGGTGACCTCTGCTGAACATACAGGGCCCATGTCCACAACAATATTTATGGATATACTCCACATAAGCAACATAAGCAAAGGCCACTGAGAGCAACATGCTCATGGATATGTGCACAAACACAACGGTGAGTGGGACGTGCTTGAGGGATACATTCCTGAACCAGACACTCACCATGCTTTGGAACATGATTCCTATGTACATCAAGCAGGGACACTCACTAGCACTCTTCATGATATACCTCGATGTGTGGATGGGAGACACACATGTACGCCAGGGATCACTGCAGTGGCTGTACTGTACACAGGTGCAGGTAACACATGGCTCTGCTGTTCACAGACAGGACACTACCCTAGAGTGGTGCCGCCGGTGAAAACACTGTCGTTGGGCTTACACATGGACTTGGCCAGAGAGCATAGTACCTCACTATGAACCTGTGAAGCTATTACATGTCCTTTTTGCATGGATAATTGAGTAGCTCTTCCATTTCAGTTAGCTATCATGCTGTTACAGTGTCCCGTGACTACAAGCCATATGTATCCTGTTATTGTGTATTCTACATGCCAATAAATGATACCCTTTGTTTGCATGATATAACAGTTTTGCTGTGTAAAATATCTGACATATCTACCTACAATACTGTACATTACACATATTTTAAACATATCCCATAATGCAAAGCATACTTGCACAGCAGGACCACCCTAGGCATGTTATTCTCATTATATACCCTTACACATGCTTACTGTGACAGTATATCAACATATACTATCCCCTGCTATGGCACGTACATGTTGGACAAACCCTACCACTGACGGCGGGTGGTGTGGAATTATTGTTTTTAAAGCCCTCATGTAGCATCCCTTGTGGTGTATGAGATGTTTACCTTGTGGCCCACAGCAGGACACACAATTTCTACAAGCATTGCTATGCTCAACAAGACATCACTACATAATACCTTTTCCCACTTTATGCATTGCGTACACTTTAATTACTACAAAACAGGCTCTACATACGCTGACATACTGAGTGTTCTACATACTTTGTTTCCGAGTCTTCGTAAAATATCTCTCTTACACCTTTACTGTTTAAACGGTTCTATGGTATGAGCTTACAGTTTGAATGTATGGCAAGGCATCCTTATATACGTCGATACCTGTAACATGTGGTATCCTGCCGCCAATTGGTGTTCCTGAGTAAATTATTACATGCACATCAGCTGTGCCACTACTCCATTTGCAAATTACACTGCAACAGTGTGGTATAATTGAATTCTCCATTTGGGCATTGCCCATTTGCCCTACCTTCCGGGAGACGGCCTGTATGTGTTTTGTTGTGAGAAATTGCAACTGCTATTTGGAGAGACATGGATATTTTGAATTCATGTCCCCCGTGGATTGTGTGCGATGGCTAGAGTATGTGGTTCTACATGTGAGTGTACCTGTCATCTCAACCATCTGATAAGGCACTACTGCAAACAAAACCTGTAACATCACCGTCTGTTCCATTATACAACAGCTATGATTTCACATGGTGCCATTACAAATGTGTCTCTCACAAGGTATGTTAACGGTTCTGCAGATGTAATTGAGTGAGTGGATGTTTGTGATGTTATTACAGTCTGTATTGCAATTGTTTCGGATGTGGGGAAGATGTAGGTGGGTGTACATAGCATATACAGGTTTGTGGGGACTGCATTTCTACATTTTCCATATATGTGTGTGGGCTCCTTCCCTAATTGAAGACCTATCATTTAGTAGACTGAGAAACTATGGTTGTTATGGGCTTATACATTGAGCCATTGTTAATTGGTTTCTATATAGCATGGAGGTAAGGTTGATACTTCAATACCTCTGGAAATACATCAATATGTAAGGGAATGTTACTAAATGACAGCTGCCTCATGTATTTCTGTCACAGATATTTGCACTCATTGCAGTTGTGTTGGTGACTGAACCTCTTTGGCATGGATTGGCACCTTTTCAAATGGCCCTAGTGGGACATTTTCAGGACACACATCGGTGTTTCCAAGCCGATACATACCCACAGTCAGTACACAGGATAGGACATACTTTTATCCTGAATACATACTTGTTCTTGAAGCACTTTAGCTACTTATCATGTTTCATGTAACATTTACGTATTTTAGATACAGGCATAACTATTTAATGCAACTATTACATAATATATGGGACATAATTATGTTCTACAATCTCGGACATTTGCCCTTTTTAATATTTTTTGTCAGGACACAACTACCCAGGGAGGGGCTGTCCCTCTTAAAGTGGGACAGGTAGTAACCATATGCCTATGGCCAGCTATGACCACACCTACCGTACTGATTTACCTCCGAGTTAGCACTAACAGACACATGATGCAGACACACACACACACATTACAGTCCCACAGAAACGCACATGGCACCCTCAACACACACATACACAGACTACAGCAATCACATACACAGTTGAACACAGTATCTACCTGAAGCGCAGCACTGACAGCGATAACTAAATGTCTCTTAACATCGTGATAATATTACTCTCGGTTCTAGTGTTCCGGTACTGTGGTCTTTCGGTCTTTCATCCTCATGATTACGCGTGTCGGTATGTGACACATTTGATAGTTGGCTACTGCCTATTTATTTGCACCTCCATGGTTGTGTACATGTTGTTGACCTATCTATATATTTGCAAATATAGGTGAATACGTATATATCAGCTTATATCTCTCTCTATCACCCTTTATATAAATATATATATATATATATATATATATATATATATATATATATATATATATATATAGAGAGAGAGAGAGAGTGAGAGGGAGAACACACCTTTCGTTGTGTACATGTCGGTGTATACTGTTTCCTGGACTCCGCACGTTTGTTTTTTAACCTGTCACAATACACACCTGCCATTGGTACATCTCAGGTAGCTTAGTGTTAGGTGATTGTGTACATGATTGCATGTAGTACTCCTGGCAGTGGTCATTCTACCCTTCAGAGCAGGCACTATTAGTACAGGGGTGAATAATGCTAGTTTCACCTGTTCTGGACATTGTTGACCGTGATCTGCACGATATTCAGAAAAGCTTAGCCCTGTTTCGTGCATATCCATATATTCATATTTAAACGACACTTACCAGCACTTGCCAACGCATAATCCCGCTGACATGTGCTAGACCTGATCTGATGACCTGCATCCAACATCCATTATTCGTGCCTTTGGGATTACGTAACGTCCCTTGCAGGACGTGGGACCGGGAACATGCATGACAGTTAGTGCATTTACCACTTGGGCATCTGGAATTTGTACACGTGTTATGGTGTTTTGTATGTGGACTGTACTATGACTGTTACTCCATACTGCAATCAAATGTGTAACTCAATTAGTTTACATATGGATGAGACCTATTAATGGTATGTCCAAGTGATGTTTAATGGATGTGCTCCAGCATTGGTAATGTATGTCACAGTGACCCACACACTATAATGTGCTACACCTTCACACAACCATAGGTGGAGCATGCTGGGGTGACATATACCTGTCATGGGTACTCCCCATGCTTTGCCACTACATCCCTGATTACATTATATGGAGCCCCTCATTAACACACCAGGTAAGCTATGCAGAGTGTGTGGGGAACAGTGATTACACACATTTTTATTTTTTATTTTTTTATTTATCATTTGTTGACCGGGAAAGTCAGACTAGGTTCAACAGAGCCTGTTTTCAGTGGAGGCCCGGGGAGAAATGCTCCAGATGCATGTCTTTGGAACGTGGGAGGAAACCCACGCGAACACAGGGAGAACATGCAAACTCCACACAGAAGGCACCCTAGCTGAGAATCGAACCAGAGAACCTCTTGCTGTGAGGTGACAATGTATCACATGGATATCACATGGATCCCGCAATTGCCTCTGCTCCACTGAGGGACAGTTGGTTAATTGATGTGGTGGCGACAGCAGACACTGATTGCCTCGGTTGATGAATGGCCTCTGACAATCGGGCGTGTACCTAGCGATGTACCTAGGAACCTATACATACAGTATCAACATATGCTGTTAGGTGCATGTACTGTTCAGGTATTGACATTCCTTGTTCCAATAGCTGTTGTGTGTGCAATGGTTGAGGGCTGCCTATGTAGGATTCACACAGTAGACCACCTATACATTACACTTTACAGGTGGTCACGTGTGTGTGCCATCCAGTTTACCGTGTGTGCAGGTGGAGAAGTGTGTCCGTCCGTAGGGGCCTACACTGTCAGTGTATGTGCTATACATTCCCTCTTTGCCAAGGCGTTGGCATATTTGGCACACCTCCATCTGCCTTCTGGGGCTGGCACAGGGTGTTCGTGGTCTGAATCCCTCTGTGCCTGTGATGGCCTTGGCAATTGCGGTGGGCTGTGAGGGCCTTCAACATTATGTCCCTGCTGCAGATGTTTCCACAGGATCATATTATGTAGCATGGCACATACTATGAAGATGTGGGCACATGTGCCTGGGGAGTACTGCAAGGCTCCACCAGATATGTACAAGCAATGGAACTGTGATTTCAGCATCCCAAACACATGCTCTATGATGATTCTGGTTTGTGCGTGTGCCTCATTATGGCGTTCTTGCATGGGTGTGTGTGCATTTCTGATGGGAGTCATCATCCACAGCTCCAGTGCATAGCCAGCATCCCCCACAAGGTGGCCATGAGGGATGTCCCCCCTGACAAATACCTGATACAGCTGTGAGGCATGCCAGATGTGGGAGTCATGGTACCTTCCAGGGCTGCCGGCACACACATCCATAATAATGCCCTGGGCATTGCACATGACCTGGCAGTTGATGGAGTGGTATCCCTTGCGGTTTATGTAGCACCTACCATGCTCACTGGGTGGTGACTTGATATGTATGTGCATGCAGTCTATCTCACCCAGTACCTCCAGGTAGTGTGCCACCTGGTGGAAGAGATGCATATTGCTGGCCAACTCCTCCTGAGTTCGGGGGAAGTAGATATGCTCATTGGCATGTTGTAACATAGCATCCAGGAACTGGTGTAGTACCCTGGATGCTGATGCCTGTGAGATCCCCATTATATCTCCAGTTGGCCTTTGAAAGGTACCTGTGGCTAGTATTCGCAAGCTTACACATACCTTCGTGTCCACTGGGATGGGTTCCCTCTGTTGTTTCTGGATCTCAGGTGTGGCTGGCACAGCTCAACTATTTGCTGTAAAATATCCCTGTCCACCCTGCAACACTCTACTATCTCCAGATCATGTAGCCCCTGGTAGGTTACCCTTGGTCTTTACACTCTTCTCCTCCTCCGGAGCCTGTGGTGGTTGTCAGCATCATCCTCCACAACACCTTCAGTCTCTAACACATGGTGATGAATCACAGCTATGGCAGCTCCCAACATGTACATTGTAAAAGTTCCCTGTCTGTTTACACCGATGGTGCAGTGTTTGGGAATACACAGGGGTGTGTGTGGGTGCCTTCACACTTTATACTATTGTGCTGTGAACACTGATGATGTCATAGGGTGTGTATGTACCATCGGAGCTACAGGGTATCTTATGTGTTTTACCACAGGTACTGCTTTTGTGGTGCCTTTGGTGTTGAATTACATTTGGCTGCCATGGATTACCTCTTGCCCTTCCCTTAACATTTCTTAATGTTTCTGGCATGCATCCAGCAGCCTGCTTTCATTTGTACTTTCCAAAATCTGGCTTATCTTATGACATGTGTTCTATGGCCGATCTACTGTAGGTTTGCTTTGCTCTGCTATGACAGTTCTCTTTTCTTTGCAATCCGACACCTCCCCTATCCTGTTCTGCAGGTTGCTGCGAGCAGACTTGTTAGCTGCCGTTGATTGCCCACTGTGTGTTAATAGGTGTTAATTGCTCAGTTGTACTCCAATTACCCTACTGTGGCATTTCCTTATTTTCTTCCCCTAACCTTCCTGTTTGAGCTATGGTGCGCGGCGTGTGCATCCGCTTACCGGGTTTCGGGCATGTTTTCATCCGCTTACACATGCACTTTCGGGCACCATATGTGCTCTCAGCTAAACAATGCTATACCTACATCCCCACCCCTATCCTGTGGCTTTGCTTAGCAATGGGCAGGCCAGATTTGCATTGCTCCAATGTGCTTACAGCTACGGTGGCACACCCCACTGCTGATGTCATGTATACCTCCAAACCACTCCTCAGTGTTGTAGCGCTGCTCAGTATGGTACATCCTTAGTCCGGCGGGACGTTTGTGATTCACTATTACTTGCCTCATTTGCATTGCATTGACTACTAATTCATAGTTACCTCTCCGAACACTGTCACAGACCCTTAGCAACCCTTGCAGCTTGGTTGTGGTGTACCATGCATACCACTGAGTATTATGGTGAAATCATGATTTGTATTACATTGCGATTTTATGACATTTGTGTGTATTTTCTTTGTGTTCCCATTTGAGCACACATGCCCTGCGGTTGTACTTTGCGTTACTGTGGACATGACATTAAATGTTGTTTTTTAGGTGTTGTGCATCATTTCTTATGCCATTGGCTGTATATTTAGTCATTGGCATATGTTAACTTAGTAATACATGAGTCTGGTCCGCTTTCATAGCTCCGATGTTCTGTTTGGCAAAATGTAAACTGTTTTTTTTTTGGTTTACATTTCTGTGGGCTTATGCTATGCCTGCACCACTTCGTAAATCGCTATGTACCTTCATTTGCATGGTGCAGTACTGCACATGGGGTGATTAGCATACCTCTGCCGAGGGCTGCGCAGATATGGCGTATGCTGGTAGTGCACGTGGAATTGGATCGTACTTGAATCGCTCGGTGGCCATATTTGGCGTTATACCACCTACGCTACACCTTTGCCTGGTGCAAGCTTCATGAATCCCGGGGTTAATTTCAGTATACTGCTAGGACATTTTTCTTAGATAGTGTATGTTGTTGTCTTTCGGTTTTTCCCGGTTAGGGGTCGTCACAGCAGAACTCCGGTCTGCTAATGATTGGCAGTAGATTTTGACAAATGTTGAGGTGCCAGCTCGATGTTCAACCTTCAACGAAGGCACACCCATTTACGCATGCCTTTCAAACGCCCACCCAACCATGGAGAGGACATGCAGACTCCAAACAGGAGGCCCTCCCTGCACTCCAGCCGAGAATCGAATGGTCTCAGATAGTGTATAAAAATCAGAAAGCCTGCACATAATTAATAGTCTGTTTAACAGTATACAATTTTTATTTCTGAACTTAGATGGTCTGAGTTTAGTTGTACAGTGATACATTTACTGCTCTTACCTTTTACAAATTTTAACATTAACCAGGCAATGAGCTTAAGTGTGGCCTCCTTCTTTTCCTAGTATTTCCAGAAACTTGCATCAAGGATTCATCAAGAACATAGACAGGTCACTGATCTTTATTTTTTTAAACCATACCACACTCAGCTTGCAATTTCTGCCATAGCAACATTCCTGTCACAGTCAGACACAAAGGTGGTGTAACACAGATTAACATAAATACTTGTAACTGTAGGCATAAACCTAAGACTGAAGAAGAGTTTCCAGGTTTAAGTACAAAATAAAGAAAAGGTTGCATGTTTTGTTCATTGTAATGACAAGGTTTAGATCCCTGGAGGCACACACTCTGGGATCTGGGCCTTGTCATCACAGTGAACGGGGGCATGCTGGATGTATAGGTTCCTGACCCAGAGACTCCCCAGACTCTGGAATAGACTGCCCATACATATCAAGCAGAGCCCATCTTTGGCTCTCTTCAAAAGAAACCTTGATGATTGGATGGGAGATAGGAAATTCACCCCGGGAATCTTGTCAGTCATCCTGCTAGGCAGGGGTCCAGGGAAGTAAATACTGTAGGAAGAAATAGCCAGGGAATTGTTATGGCTAGGCTTGTATAGGCCCTAGGGCCGATAGACTAGTACCAATCTAGAAACCCATGAACCTATTCAAGCCATATGTTTGTAGACTTATGCTTTGCAATCTGTTTCCATGATCTTCCAACATTGCCAAAAGTGACTTCATCTGGCTAGAAAACAAGTCCCTTTGCAGTTTCAGTACATCCCACATTTTTTCCCCTAAGGTTGGCTTATTACATGGTGTAGTAGTCTGTGTTGACAGTTACATATTACTTGACATAGTACTATACTGGTGTTTAATGCAAGCATGATATGATTCTGTTTTAGTTTTTAATGTAAGTGGAATAGTTATTTTCAAAAAATCATTTCTGAAAGTTGATTTTGTAAGGTATTTTTTCTGTAGTAGTTGTATATGGTGAGACTGGTAAGACATTTTGAATCAGGAAAATAATCAGGAGTTTTTCCTGTAAAACACTCTTCCAATCTTTCAAGAAAATCTACTTGCTGTATAAGCATTTGGGAATACTCTATCCCTGCTTCTAAAGTCAGAACTGTGATTTTTTTCCCATTCGGAATATTTTTCCTGCAGCAAAAAGTAGCTTTATGATTTGTTGGTTTATCAGCTATCATTATGCTATTTCAAGGTTGAGGGAACTTGCTCTTAGGACAAATGTATAGACACTAGCAGGGATTCAAAAATGTTGCTGCACTGCTGAAAGTGAATTTGCACAACAAGGAGTGACCACAAGCAGGGTGTGTGAGATTCAGACACATACACAACTAGTGGTAACTGAGGAGAAATATAGTTGGGGGGAATTATATCCTAATGACTGTAAAATGACATCATAATGAGGAATATTATTAAAATGAGTGCCCTGGTGTATGCAGTTGAGGAAAAATAAGATTCCAGAATGATTCAGAAGCATATAAACAGCATGCCTCAGAGCGGCACACATGCAGGCACATACTCATGCATAGACACACACACACACACACACACACACACACACACACACACACACACACACACACACACACACACACACACACACACACACACAAACATTAGAATTGACCACCACTACTTTCTGGAGAGCATGCTGCAGGAATTGTGAAATGGATTAGGAATTGCCACTGCATTGGTTAATCTGTATTTCCAACATAATCTAACAGTAAATATGAGCCACAGTGGTATGCACTGTTGCCTCCAGAGGCACCATGATATCTGACGCCACTTAAAATATCATGCACTGTCACTGACATTGTTAACTACTACTAAGTAGATAGAAGCACCATGCAGGACATAGCAGACATGTTTTGTCCTCATCTGCAGTTCCATATGAGTCATGGACTACCTATCCAGGTGGATACCAAGGTATGTATGGTTTTATGTACAATATGGGGACTTTCCGACAAACTGCTGGGCACAGAGTTAGGGTATCTCAGGCATCTGCCTCAAGAATATCTGTTGACTACTGGAACAAAAATGATTGTTAAATCTAACCATATCAAATAATTATGGTCCTGAAGTAGTAAAAAGAAGGTTACTGAAATAGAAGATATTCTGGATGTTTTCAGGTCTCATTTTAAAAAGATTAATCAGCACAAACCAACAATGGATACACAAGATCTAATTAAAAATATATAAAAATATACTGAACATAGACTGTCAGAGGATCAAATAAAAATAATTGACAATCCTATATCAATGTCTGAAGTCAAAATTCAAATTAATAAATTAAAACCCAATAAGGCACCTGGAAATGATGGTATAATACCTGAACTATACACTATGATGACTAAGGATGCTTTGAGTATTTTACTAGATGTATTTTCAATAGTTAAAGGACTTATGAAGGTGCTACCACCCTGTAAATACACCCTAATAGTCCCAATTTTAAAACCTGACAAGGACTCAACACAATGTTCTTTATATAGACCAGTCTTCATTATTAAATGTAGATTATAAAATATTCATGGCAATCTATGCATCTAGAATAAAAAAAGCTTCCAGTGTTGATAAACAATGATCAGACTGGGTTTGTAATGAACAGGAACATATATGACAATATTAGAAGAATACTATCAATAATTAATTATACTAATAATTCAAAAAAAGAACTAACTTTGGTTAGTCCGGATATCAATCATGCTTGATTCAGTTAATTGGGAGTACTTTCTATTAGTACTGGAGGAATGTAGTTTTTCAAATAATTTCTTACATTTAATCAAACTTCTTTATGAAAACTCCTTTGCATACATTAAGATAGATGCATATACTTCCCAATCAATCATGATTACCAAAGGTGCTAAAGAGGGTTGCCCATTGTCCCGATTGCTTTTTGCTCTATTTATGAAACCTTTTGCAAATCATTTAAGATCAAATAAAAACATCAAAGGTATACTAATAAATAATTATTTAATCCCCAAAATACAATTATTTGCATATGACATCTTATTAACATTGACTGATTGCAATTCTTCTCTTATTGTGGTATTCCAATCAATAGAAATATTCCAGAAGAAATCAGGACTCAATTTTAATGGGAATAAAACTAAAATACTACCTGTTAATTGTAATATTAATAAAATAGATAAGAAAATATATAAATACATTATAAAAAATGGTAAAATCACTTACTTAGGGATACTCTTGTTTGATAATAAGAAAGATGTAACAATCCTTAATTATAATAATAATTTAAATTCCATAACACATACTCTTAATAAATGTAATCACTTTTTTCAGTATAGAAGAGAGATTATCCTTAACTAAAATGATTATCTTTCCTAAAAGTCTATATATATAATACAATCTGTACCTGTCCCACTGGCAAACAATTATGAAAGAGTATAATTTTTTGTTTCTGCGATTTTTATGGTTTCCTAATAAGCCTAGATTGGCTTTAAACTATCACATTAGAGATTGGACAGTGGGCGGTACCGGTCTTCCAGATTTAGAATTGTATTATTTATCCTCAATTGTTAAGACAATGATTGCTTGGTTAACTAATAATGAGAATGCCAAATGGAAAGATATTCAGGGAGGCATTTGGTGTAAATCCAATACTTTAACAAAATCATATCATGCTAAAATAGCTACTAACATATTTCTTTGGTTAGGAAAAGAGTATTTTATAGAAAATAAATGAAAACCAGTTAGCTCTTATTATATTAATACAATAATAACCTCCTTAAAAAAATAATTTTCAGGAACCCTGAATACAAAGCATGGATTTTCTTTGTATTGGCAATTGCCTATACTCAAAATAGTATTAATGCATTTAATTTACCATTGGTGGGTGTGGGCGGCATAGCCTCCTCCCTATTTTAAATCTTGCAAACCATAGACATGCATACTTACAAGTCAAATAAATAACTTTTTCCAGAAGACAATATATACTCAAACTATGTGGGAGGGCTACACCCCCCACACCCACCAATGTGCGAGCTGTGCCCCCCACACCCTCCCTTTACATATATATATATATATATATATATATATATATATATATATATATATATATATATATATATATACTAACTCCAGGATCACACTACAGCAGGGAACAGGGCATATACCTTTCAGTGAAATGAGTTTCAGTCAAATGAGTTTTCAGTGACGTGAGCTTTGAGTGAATTGTGCTTAGGCAGCTGAGTTTCAGTGAAATGAGTTTTCACCGAAATGAGTTACAGTGAAAAGAGTTTTCAATGAAATGAAGTAGACCCAGACAGACAAGTAATGAACATATGTCCTCCTGTAGAGCAGCTATATTACTGCAACTCTCCGTGATATCATCAATGTAAGCTAGTGCGTGATAAACAGTTTGGTAAATTTCGTGGACTAATGCAGATTACAATAGTCAGTTTGTAAGACATACATGTAGCACAACCTAGGCTGAACAGTTTGCCCAGTTGATATGAGGACATGCCAATGGAAGTGTTTCCTTTTAAGCTTCACAGTCCTTATGGCCAGTCCGAAGGAGACTGGAGACTGTAAAGTGGTGGCAGGGGAAAGTGTAGTTAGGCAGCATAGGATGGTGGTTTGTAGGATGACATTGGTGATCAAGAAGAGGAGGATGAGTGTTAGGGCAGCACCAAGGATCAAATGGTGGAAAATGAAAAAGGGTAATTGTGAGGTGATGTTCAGGGAAGAGTTAAGACAGGCACTGGGTGCCAGTGAAGAGTTACCGAATAGCTGGGTAACTACAGCAGAGCTAGTAAGAGAGATGGCTAGAAAGGTGCTTGGTGTGACATCTGGAAAGAGGAAGGAGGACAAGGAGACCTGGTGGTGGAATGAAGAAGTACAGGAGAGTATACAGAGAAAGAGGTTGGCGAGGAAGAAGTGGGATTGTCAAAGAGATGAAGAAAGTAGACAAGAGTATAAGGAGATGAGGAGCATGGCAAAGAGAGAGGTGGTGAAGGCTAAGGATAACGCATATGAAGAGTTGTATAAAAGGTTGGACTCTAAGAAGGGAGAAAAGGACCTGTACCGATTAGCTAGACAGAGGGACCGAGCTAGTAAAGATGTGCAGCAGGTAATGGCGATAAAGGATAATGAGGGAAATGTACTCACAAGCGAGGAGAGTGTTTTGAGCAGATGGAAAGAGTACTTTGAGGGGTTGATGAATGAAGAGAATGAGAGGGAGAGAAGGTTGGATGATGTGCAGATAGTGAATCATGAAGTGCAGTGGATTAGCAAGGAGGAAGTAAGGATAGCTTTGAAGAGGATGAAGAACAGAAAGGCTGTTGGTCTAGATGATACACCTGTGGAAGCATGGAGGTGTTTAGGTGAAATGGCAGTGGAGTTTTTAACTAGATTGTTTAATGAAATCTTGGAAAGTGAGAGGATGCCTGAGGAATGGAGAAAAAGTGTTTTGGTACCGATTTTTAAGAATAAGGATGATGTGTAAAGCTGTAGTAACTACATAGGGATTAAGCTAATCAGTCACAGCATGAAGTTATGGGAAAGAGTAATGGAAGCTAGGTTAAGAAGGGAAGTGATGATTAGTGATCAGCAGTATGATTTCATGCCAGGAAAGAGCACTACAGATGTGATGTTTGCTCTGAGAGTGTTGATGGAGATGTACAGAGAAGGTCAGAAGGAGTTGCATTGTGTCTTTGTGGATTTAGAGAAAGCATATGACAGGGTGCCTAGAGAGGAGTTGTGGTATTGTATGAGGAAGTCGGGAGTGTCATAGAAGTATATAAGAGTGGTACAGGATATGTACGAGGCTAGTGTGACAGTGGTGAAGTCTGCAGTGGGAGTGACGGGTGTGTTTAAGGTGGAGGTGGGATTACATCAAGGATCAACTCTGAGCCCTTTCTTATTTGCAATGGTGATGGACAGGTTGACAGACGAGATCAGACAGGAATCCCCATGGACTATGATGTTTGCAGATGACATTGTGATCTGTAGTGAGAGTAGGGAACAGGTGGAGGAGACCCTGAAGAGGTGGAGATATGCTCTAGAGAGAAGAGGAATGAAGGTCAGCAGGACTAAGACAGAATATATGTGTGTGAATGAGAGGGAGGATAGAGGAATGGTGAGGATGCAGGGAGTAGAGGTGGCAAAGGTGGATGAGTTTAAGTACTTGGGAACAACATTGCAGAGTAATGGTGAGTGTGGAAGAGAGGTGAAGACGAGAGTACAGGCAGGATGGAGTGGGTGGAGAAGAGTGTCAGGAGTGATTTGTGACAGACAAGTACCAGTAAGAGTGAAAGGGAAGGTCTACAAGAGGGTAGTAAGATCAGCTATGTTATATGGGTTTGAGACTGTGGCACTGATAAAAAGGCAGGAGTCAGAGCTGGATGTGGCAGAGTTGAAGATGTTAAGATTTGCACTGGGTGTGACGAGGATGGACAGGATTAGGAATAAGTATATTAGAGACTCAGCCTAGGTTAGAAGGTTTGGAGACAAAGCCAGAGAGGCAAGATTATATTGGTTTGGACATGTGCTGAGGTGGATGCAGAGTATATTGGGAAAAAGATGCTAAAGATGAAGCTGCCAGGTAACAGGAACAGAGGGAGGCCTAAGATAAGGTTTATGGATGTGGTGAGAGAGGACATGCAGGTGGTTGGTGTGACAGAGCAAGATGCAGAGGACAGGAAGAAATGGAAACAGTTGATCTGCTGTGGCAACCCCTAACGGGAGCAGCCAAAAGAAGAAGAAGTCCTTATGCATAGCAATTACATGTACTTCAATCACTTCTATCAGTTTATTTTTTGTTTTATAATCCCTTGAAAGTATTGCTAAAGCTTTAACTTAAAGTTTTATGAAAGTTCAGTAGTTATGCATGTAAAACTGCAGGACTTATCTTCAAATTAGACCTATCTAATTTGTGGTGAACCAGGTGTTGTGTGCCAATCAATTTTTGAGCTCACTGATGATACTGTCACTCACTGGCATTTTTTGAATTGTGATGAAGGTCAGTGTTTCCCCTCATGCTTATATCATGCTAATATGGCTGTCTGGGCACTATTATTATGCAAATGAGGGCTCAACACTCATGTTTCTGAATTGATTAGTTTTTGCATTGTGCATAGTGGCTAAACTTCTCACTATCTTCTCCATAGCACTGTGCACATGCCTGACTACCTGCAGATACTTGTGTGGATCAACTCATGCATTTAGAGGGATATCTAAAATTGTAAACAACAAATACTGGGAGTGAAGTTGTAATGCATAGCTCCCTACCATCATAAACCAAGAAGCTTGGCTGCCATGTTCTACATTTCACACTATTATACTTGAACAATATCATGTACCACAGTTTACACAAAAGAGCTGATCCCCCCTTGTGAAATGGTTGGCATGTGTGAAAATTGGTCTACCACAAATGTTCAACAATTTCTCCCTGCAAGTGTTAGAACTAACATTAAGTGACTTTAGATCACAAATGTGATATGCTGAGGAGAATAACATTTTATTCACACTTAATCTTCATCACATGGCAAGGGTACTAAAAGGGGGGCTACTAAGGTCAGCAATTTGCAATAAAAAAGACAGACAAACAGCATACAAAAGCCAGCGCTGGAAATGGAACAATGAAATGCAATAAAAACCAGCAAGGCTGTCATGGCAATAGGCCTATACTTTATTAAAAACAATAAAAATGGATAAGCGTTTTCACATAAATTACACTTCGTGAGATCCATACACAAAATCATCATTAGCATTCCTATATAATTAACAAAGCAACAATCACAAAAAAGCATAAAGAAATGCCCAGTCACATTAACAGTTCAGTTTATGCTCTTTCATTGCAGGTTTTAAACATATACTAGCATTTATCCCTATGTATTTATCAGCCTGCAACCTAAATATCCATTGTAATTTATCCCTCTCTAGATGATTATTCATATCACCTTCCCCTGATGCTAGAACTAACACTAAGTGACTTTATGTCACAAAAGTGATATGCTGAGGACAATAACATTTTATTCACACTTAATCTTCATTACATGGCAAGGATCCTGAAAGAGGGATACTAAGGTCCACAATATACAGCATAGACCTGCAACAAGATGGCCCGAGATCTCATAAATTCCACTGGTATACCCCATAATGGTGAACAATACCATCAACATTAGAGTGACTTCTAAAGGTGAAATCCCAAATTCCTTGAAAAATGGGAGGCTAAGTTGAGGGAACATCCACCACATAAGTACTGCAAGCAATACTAAGCTTATGTCCACATGAAAACTGCCAGAGTCTGACACTCCATTTGTTTCTCCACAGCCCCTGAACAAATTGCACAGAAAGTACAACTGCACAGGTAGAGGCTGGAGTGCCTCAGAGAGCACTCAGGTGAATATATCTTTTACAGAAGTTATATATATGTTCAACCCAGACAGTTGTTATAGCATTAGACAGGGTATGTGTGAGTTATTTATTTACTTATTTTTTTGCAGGGTTGCCTCCTTATCAAGTATCCAGACAAGTACTTTATTTTTGGAAAAGTATGACTTGCCTGGACTAACTTTACCTAGAAGTAGTATCATGGGCTACAGTTAAATCTTTACCATACAGACAATATCGGTGTTGTAGGCTGTTATGTATTTAGGGTCTGTCCCATAACATGGAGCTGTTTAAAATGCTTTAGGTTTGTTAGGAAATATTTGTTGCCCTAAGAGTTTGGGCTATTTGCAATTTTACTTGTTATTTTGAAAAAGGGAACTGCCCATATAGGTAGTGCTGTACATAAAGCGGGCAGATGTCAAACCTTGCAGCACACATTATTGGCACTTTGATTTCACTTTCAATATTGAGTGGGGGCACAATATGATTGATGTATATATATCCATGGGTGCCTGCATCTGTGGGATTATACACACACACACACACACACATATATATATATATATATATATATATATATATATGTATATATATATATATATATATATATATATATATATATATATAGATATGGGTCTAGGACTATTCAATGAAAGCACATTTCACTGAAACACATTTGACTGTGCTCACTTCACTGAAAGCTCAATTCACTGAAAACACAATTCACTGAAACACATTTCACTGAAAGTTATATATGTCCTTTTCTCCACTATTGTGCGACCCTGAAGTTAGTATATATAGTAAGGGGGTGCGGGGGTGTAGCCCCTCCACCTATTTTAAATATTTTGAACTATATACATGGATACTTGCAATTCCAATAAATTACTCTTTTCTGAACTTAATATACATCCAAAATATGTGGGGGGCTATGCCTCCCACACCCCACTTACTATATATTCTAACTCCAGGGTCGCACAACAGTGGGAAAAATGCCATATATAACTTTCAGTGAAATGTGTTTCAGCAAATTGAGTTTCAGTGAATTGAGCTTCAATTATTTGTGCACAGTCATTTGACTTTCAGTGAAATGTGCTTTCAGTGAATAGTCCTAGACCCGCATATATATGCAGCTCAAAATGTTAAGCTGCTTCATTCTTAGTGTTATGCTGCTAGTAGGGTTCCCCCAGACTATTCTGATATCACTTTTGCTTGACTCTTGTGATTCTTGTACTTGGCAGCACTACAGGTATTACATTTTTTGGGAAATTATGTGAAAGTTGCAATCTTCATGGCACAGGTACAAATTTCACATATCTACTTTATTAATCTGGCTGGACTGATGACATTAATGTATATTTACTGAATCCTTAAACAAGATTGTGCAGATAGCTCAGCAGGTTGAGACATACGTTTATGCACTGGATATGCTAATGTCTTTGTTTCAGCTGCATTATTTCACTGAAGCTGTCCTTCGCTTGCCCGACCTTTTTTTGCAATCCTTTCAGTTATATACATTTTTTTTTTCCTTTATCTTGTTTCTCTCTATTTATTTTATAGGTATATGCAACTTTATTCAAATTAGCACCACTGCCACCATCAAGGTCTGTCAGCCCGTCACTGGTGGTAAGTACACCACCTTGACACTGTTATCACAGTAACCATTTATACATCTAGAAGTACTTGAAACAGCCACTGACACCAGCCCTGCTACAGAATGTGTTGCTATAGAGTCTGCAGGTTGCAGTGACAGTGCAGGTGACACCTATGACAGCCAACAGCAACTGCAGGAAATAGTAGTGGAGCTTATTAACAGGTTGCTAGATGCCCAAATCAACCATTTAAAGACTCTCCTCTGGTGACTCATTTACTTACATCCGTCCTCTACATGACTTTGCTATCAGAGACAGGACCCAGTGTTGAGGTAGTCCAGGGTGGCAAATAATCTCCCAATGGGTTGCAGATGTCAGGGACTTCAGCTATACAACCCATCCCACCTGCCATCCTGGTGCTTCCCTCTCTTTTGTGTTTATGCCTGCTCCTATTTGTTGCTCAAGTCTCTGCAT
>NC_056745.1:1005382768-1005572279 GCF_019279795.1 Protopterus annectens
ATCAGACTGAATATATACATACAGGATTGGTCTACATCAATAACAAGGTTACAGATTAAACAGAATATAATCAGGTGTACAAACCAGTGAATTCTGTCTCTTTTATATATATATATCAACAAACATTAAATAGAATGTGATCTTAATTAGGTGTTTAGGTTTTAACAAATAGAAGAACTAAAATAAGTATTTGGAATATAGAGGTTTTAAAACCATTGAGAAAACTATCATTCAGAAAATGCCATCAAAATAAATTCTGGGTTTTGAAAGTAAAATAATTACTCGGACTACCTGTTGCAACCCACAAAAAGAGGTATTCACTCTCACATATTTTGAATCTGTATTAACCAGAAAAACTCACCAGATGTGTTTAGTATTTTGTTTAGCATAGATTTACCCAAAACATTAATTAACAAAGTAGCTATTGTTTTTTTTTTTACTAATGAGAAAAAGGATGTCTTGGTATCCATCAAATGAATGCCTTTTTCTGCATTATTCACTGAAATCAATATAGATAAAATTACAAAAACATATCCTCTGGAAAACTTTACCAGTAACTATGTGGCATAGGCTTCCATCAGACCTATTGTCATTTTTAGCCTCTATTTCAAACTGATTGTGAAAACATAAATATGTAACAGAGTCAATAACTGAACTGTCATTTTATGCAGAAGCTGCATGAAGCAGTAGTTAGGAGGTTCTAAAGAATGTAGCAGAAATACATTCAAACAGTCAGGTTTTACTTAAGTTATTTGGAAAGATGCGTTAACATCTTTTATGATGTGTTTTCAGATTGCTGTGACAATATATGATTTCATCTCAGATACTGACAATCGTCTAGAGTCATTGTTCATACCACCAAATGGCAATAATGCACATTTAAAAATTAATGCACTTCTACCAATATAAACATGTGCAAAACTAGGTGGAGATTAATATGTATTTTATTTCTAACTTCCAGTTTTAAAATACAGACAGTTGTACTACCTAGCAATCAAAAAAATAATACCCCAATTAAGCTGGTTTACCTGCACTCATTAAAAACAGCCAGAAGATTGAATTAATTCACTGATTTTGAGTGCTAGATTATCATAATGGATTTTCTTCAGACTTAATAGAGATGATCAGTAATTGTAAGTAGAGATGGCAATGGCTTAAAGAGTAAAGCTATGCACACATTATTTAATGTGTGTAGTTAATCAAAATTGCATTTTATCAGTTGGATCAGTATCCTTTTTGTTTTGGTCACTGAATGAAATTTGAAATTGTCACTTGGTATCATACTACCTACCAGGAAACGAGATACTGCCAGACCAGCTATCTGGAAATTTATAAATAATTATATGTCATTTGTGAATATTGACATGGTTTATATAGAAGTATGACAAAGAGAGATACTGCCAACATAAATGTCTGGAATTTTGTAAATAACTATGTGTCATTTGTGAATGTCAACATGCTTCATATAAGATGTTTGTGTTACAACTGTAATAGAACTGTATGTAATGTATATCAAACTGCTGGTATAGAGAGGTGTGTGTTGAAAAGGTATTTTACAAAGTACTAAGCTTAAAGATGTATCCACAATGTACCCTACTGGAAAATAACAGAAATGTACATACACTATTGTAACTGTTTAAATATATATATATATATATATATATATATATATATATATATATATATAGATATATATATATTTAAACAACGGCAACTGGAACACAGGAGGTTAACCTCAAAAAAATAACTGAAATTAAATGACCTTATGGCTGGCCCATAAAAAAGATGTTAGCTTTCAGTTTCAGTGCAGCAACAAACATAATGTCTGTACTACAAACCAAAAATAGAGGCAAAATAACCTGGAGATCGCTTAAAAACACAAAGCAATTCTGTACTGTACTACAGAAGTTTTCTGTATTGTTTTTAAAGGTGAAGGAATGTGAATTATTTTACGACTTCCCCCATTTGCCAAAAGATTTGAGGTCTATGTATTTTCACAGGTGGATGCTAAATACAGCTAGCTTTCAGCACTAGGGGGTTTACCTGGGATATAGCAGATGACAAGAAATTATGTCATTCTGGAAGCTATCCCAGCAGTAATGTTTGAGATATTATTGTGGGAAGTCTCTGAGAGAGAGCATTCTATAGTCTATTTTGGACCTGATCAGATGATCCATTCACCACACATTTGCCTTGTTGCTCTAATTAAGTAAGTGTGCTAGGGTACAGTATAATTATTTTAGAAATAGGTATATAGCAAAGATTAATTTAGATGTTGTTCCTTATTTGTTTGAGACTGCCCTGCAATGTTGTTTTAAATATTTCCTGTGATTTTGAACTCTGATGTTACTGCGTATGTAAAAAAAAAAAAAAAAATATATATATATATATATATATATATATATATATATATATATATATATATATATATATATATATATATATATATATATATATATATAGTATTGTCTTAACTCATAACTCTTATAACCAATATAAAGGTTACTTAATCTCAGGTAAAAAGCTGTAAGTACAGATGTGAGCCCATTTAATAGGAATGGCACATGTCATTATGGTTCAGTGAAAAGTAATGCAATCACTAAAACAAGTATCTTAGAGATATTACTCCTTCTCCTTATACCAAAGAGAAACACACTTATTGTCCAAAATATGTATAATTATCTGCAAAACATGTCACATATTAAAATGTTCTCATGCAGACAATCTATCAGGTCATTTCTTGTAGGGAAATTAATTAAGGAGCAGTAAACAAATACATGTGGTTATTTTATTTTTAATATATAATTTAATAGGTTCATATGTTCATAAGTTCATAAGTCTTTGCTAGGCTAATGACCACAAGGGCCTTTTTAAGCCTAGACATGCATCCAAAATCTCTGACAAGTTCTGCTTCCCTTGATAAGTGTAAGCATGGGCTTGGGAGATGAAACATTTACAGGTTACCTGTGTCCATTAGAGACATAGTTGCCAAACCAGGGATGAATTTCCGGTTTCCCATCCAATTGTCCAAGTTGTACTTGAATTGGGTTAGGTAGGAACTCTGCTTCACATGGATGGGGAGCCTGTTCCATAGATGTGGTAGTTTCTAGGATATTTACCAATCTCCCCAGCAGGTCCTATTTATATCACAGGCAAGGTTTAAGTCTTTAGAATGGGTAATTCTGGTGCTGTTTCTTTTGTGGATATGCAGGTCCATCAAAGATGGGTCTGACAATGCCTTGTATGCCAGGCATAGACCTCCCCTCAAAAGCTTGTAAGAGACAGAATACAGAGATAGGGCCTTGAGACAGCCTGCATTGGACATATTACTTACACCCTGTATTATTTTAGTGAGGAACCTCTGTGAATGTTGCAGTTGTTGGATATGCCTGGTTAGGTACATACCAAAGGGGGCATTGTACTCAATGATAGGTCTGATAAATATCAAATACAGTGGAACAATGACTTCCTTGGACTTAGATGCCACACCTTTGTTTATAAGTTGCGCAACATAGAATGATTTCCTTACCACTGTAGACACGTGATGATCAAATGCTAGATTACTATCTATGTATGTCCATAAGTCCCTGACTACTGGATCAGCTCTAAGGGGTGTGTTGTTAATATGATAGTTAACAGGGATGGATGACTTCCCAAAGGATACTATTATGCATTTCTTGGCATTTAGTTTTAGTCATGGCTTCTGACACCAGATGTGTGTGTGTATGTCAGCCCCTCCTGTAGAACATTAGTGCCAATGTGAGATTCAATGACAGCTCCTAATTTGCAGTCATATGAGAAGTAAATGCAAAAAAGGAGTGTTCCAAGGACTGATCCTTGAGGGGCTCCACTTGTGACAGGCCTCTTTGTAGAGGCGGACTCCCCAACTCTAACTTCCTGGGTTCTGTTTGTGAGTCAGTTGGCTATCCACCGGGTGACATACGGTTTGTACCTAACTTCTTGCATTTGTCAACAATGCCTGAGTGGGGTATTGTGTCAAATGCCTTGGCCAGGTGAAGGTAGACAGTGTGAACAATTTTGCTCTCATCCATTGCTTTGGTGACCTTCTCAAAGAAGTCCACCAGTTTCAATAGGCGTGATCTGCCCTTGACAAATCCAGACTGGATTGGGTCCAGTGTCTGGAGGTTTACTATATCTCTGTTGATCATCTCCATGATAATTCTTTCCATGGCTTTGCATATAAGACTAGTGAGACTTATGGGTCTGTAGTTTCCAGGGTCTGTAGATGGCCAACCTTTGTGTAGAGGGATGACTGCTGCCTTTCTCCATTCATAAGGCATGAAGCCTGTTTGGAGGCTACAGTTAAATAGTAGTTGTAGAGGCCCTGATTGATCATGTTTCATGTTATTTAGAAGGCATCCTGAGATATTGTCTGTGCCCAGTGATGCAGTGTTCTTGGTCTTAGAGAGAGCATTAAGGACCTGCTCCCTAGTGATAGTAGGGGGAGTTATATTTAATGATATTTCCCCAGGGAAGGTTTAGAGGGAGACAGTAGTAAATTTGGAGTTGAATTTATCAGCCAGGAGGTTTGCCATATCTTCTGGCTCAGTATAGGTGGCTCCATTTACAATGAGCTCTTCACACAGTGGTGTTTTACCTTTGAGGCTGCAGACGTAGCTAAAGAATGCTTTGTGGTTGTCCTAGGTCAGGGAGGCCAAACTTATCTCAGATTTTTGTTTGCTAGACTTTATTTGTTCTCTGAGTTATTTGTTTGGTTTGATGAGAGTGCTTTTATCCTGCTGGGTGCTGCACCTCCTAATTCATACCATGATTTTCTTCCTCCTGTTATACAGTTTATTGATTCTGTGATTCCACCAAGGAGTTACTTCTGTACTTCTTCCTGATGGGTACAGCTGCCTCCATGCAGCTATTAACATGCTTGTACAGGGTTTTTGTGAACAGTTCTGCATAGCCAGAAGTGTTCTCAGGGTTTATGGGGGCTTGAAATTTGCCAGGGTCTCACTTAATAGCATGAGGTTAGCGTTAGAATAGTTCATGAATATTCCAGGTTTAGCTAGGGGTCCAGGTTTTATTTTTACTTCAAAGGAGACCATTTTGTGGTCTGACCTTACCAGGGAAGGCATTATAGTAGATGATGTGCAGCAGTCTCCCATATTAGTGAGGTCCAGATCCAGTATGGTTTCACTCCTGGATGGTGTATTGACTATCTAGTCCAGGGAATTTGTGTTTACAAAATCCAGGAATCTTTGTGCATGTACGTTTGGTGTCATATAGGATTCCCAGTTAATAGAGGGGTAATTAAAGTCAACCATGAATATGATGTTGGGTTGGATGGTTAGTGTTTCTAATAAGTTTAAATATATGGTATGCATGGGTTTCCTAGGTCATAGAGGGGGACATATAGCTTGCAAGGAAGTGGTACTGGATTTTACCTATGGTGATTTGAACATGGAGCAGCTGAAGTGCATTGTCCTGGTTGACCGGCCTTGAAGTATATTTATTTTTGATGTAAATAGAGACACCTCCACCTTTAGTCCCTGCCTGTGAAGTAGCTGGCCTAAATGTATGGAAGGCATTATAACCCTGCACTGTTAATGTGCTCTCTGTGGCTTTAAACCATGTCTCAGTGACTGCACAGACATCAGGATTCTCCAGGGTAAAGAGAGCTTCTATGGAGTGGAGTTTTTTGTTTAGAATCCTAGCACTGAGCAGTAATACCTATAGATTTTCTTGGTTTTGATTTGCTATGTGGGAAGTACTTTCAGTTTGGCATTGCCTAAAAAAGGCACTATGGGGGAAAACAATATTTTAGCTAATATTCAAAAGCCTTTAGGGGAAAGGTGCAGACCATCCCTGGCAAAGCAGCGTGGTCTGTTGACTATCTCCTTCCATAATGACAAATATTGCACCCCCTTAGAATGACACTAGAAACTAAGCCAATTATTAAAGTCAATCATCTTTTGTTCATATTGTGGCATCATCCTTGGAGAAAGTAAAATGCTGCTCATTGCTAGGCTCATACCAGCTTGAGACACATATTCTGAGAGCTCCACGATGTCTCTCTTCATATAGTCTAGGTAGGTAGGTCTCAGGTCATTTATTCCCACATGGACTATGACTGAGTCATATTGGTAATTGTGGTCCAATGATCTGAGTGCATGTATAATGTGGCAGATCCTAGCCCCTGATAAGCAAATGACCATAACTTTCTCCTTACTCAGCCTGGTGAGAGGGATATCAGTGTGTCTCATGATGGAGTCTCCAGTGACTATAATGCTGGATTGTGTGGTGACTTGCCTTATGGGCTTAGAGGTAGAGGCTCAATGACTGCAGGATGAAGCCACAATATACATCGAAAAAGTTCACCCAACAGTAACACAAACAGTGTGATTAAAAAGGTTAAGTCATATACCCATGTATATTTGTATACACGTATGTACATAGAAATGTCCCCTTCCACAACAAAATCTACAGATATTAATTTAGGAAGTTTTCTTTTAAAAAACAAATACAACGATGCAACAGAAAAGAAAAGGTAGCTGTCTATGGCAGTGCTGTTTATGGCAGTACAGTCCTGTTTTTAAACAAACCTCAGCTGCTTTTCACAAGTAATTGCTAAAGTTATGTATGGGTTTCCAAACAAGAAAAAGAGCAAAGAGAGAGCATCACTTCAGTCTCATATGGCTTCCATCATATATTGCCATACTACTTTAATACATTTTACCATGTTTCAGACTGCCGAAAATGCTATGTCTATTTCTACACCGCAGTTCACTTTTCCATAATAAGTTCTGATCATTGGTGGTCAGCACATTTGCATAAAGGTGTAGAGTACCACTCTTCAGCAATTACCCTTGTGCATATGAGAACCGATGGACTATAAATGCCACACCGTATGTTTACATATAACCACAGTGTATGTAAAGCTCTCATACACTGCATTAGTCCAGTGGATCATTTTTGCCTTGCCAGTGTTACTATTTTTATGCATATCACATATGGTCACTCTGTGTTGCATTGCCCCTTTAATTATCCAAAACACTTGCTGAAGTGTAGCATAACAATTTTTGGAATCCCACAAGTACTTTTTTGTTAACGTTCATTAAGTTCATAAGGATAGTCAGTGGGTTTTGTGGTTTTCACATGCAACTAAAACTATGACAAATTCTACTTACTCAGACTCAGTGCCTGAGAACAGTTTAGCATACTATTTAATGATACACACTTCATTGTTTGCTTTAGGCACCTTATTTTCAAAGTAACCAAGATAGCTGCTTGTTTTATTCTCCCTATAAATTTATAAGGCAGTAATTTCATCTGTCTGCTAGTCTCCTATATCTGTTATGTTAGCTAGAAGATTATTTAGGTTTAGGGTACGTTCACACTAGATTAATTTTATTTCCTTGACATGTTGCTTGATGTCATTCATTTTCCTATTCCAAAGTTTACTTTGTCAATAAATCAAAGATAGATTTACTATCAGGATATTAGTTGCCAGCTTCCAGTTTCAAGTGTTAAAGTGAGGGATTTTTTAAACTGAAATGAATTTGTCCATTAAAGTTTGCAGGCATTGTACAATTAATCAACATAACAAAATTACTATGTGCATCAGAATAAAATGACATCTGTCATAGCTATACAAACAGTGAGGTGTATTGCTTCATTTTATTATCCCCTGTCTTGAATGGAAAAAGTTTGTTACTTCTGCGGTGGTGCAGCAGTAGCGTTGTTGTCTCACAGCAAGAGGTTCTCTCGTTCAATTCTTGGCTTGGGTTGGGAGTGCCTTCTATGTGGAGTCTGCATGTTCTCCCCACGGTCGAGTGGTCGTTTGAAAGACATGCGTTGAATGGGCATGCCTTTGTTGAAGGTTGGGCATTGGGCTGGCAACTCGACACCATAAAAAAAACAACTGCCAATCATTAGCGGACCGGAGTTCTGCTGTGGTGACCCCTAACCGGGAAAAGCCGAAAAACAAACAACTTGAATGGAAAAATTTATTCATTAATAACATTGTGACAAAATGACCACTAAGAA
The DNA here is from genome assembly GCF_019279795.1 of Protopterus annectens. NCBI lineage: Eukaryota > Metazoa > Chordata > Ceratodontiformes > Protopteridae > Protopterus > Protopterus annectens. The sequence continues at coordinate 1,005,390,785 of NC_056745.1, forward strand.
AGTTTTTCATCTCTTTTAGTGTATGGTTGTTATGACAACAAAAGTATATCATTCCAGTCAGCTTGAACTTTACTGTCAAGGGAGCTCTGAAACTTGTCATTTACCAAAACATTTTGTGTATGAAATGAAAAAAAATTAAAACAATAACCTTCAGAAACAGTTTGTTGTGCTTGTGTATAAAAGAAAAGGAATTTAACAGCTGTAATGTTACCAGTTTACTAGACTCATGGCAGCATGTTTATGAGTTTATCCAGAAGGGGAGAACTGTAAGTAATTATATTTTACTTTCCTAATGATAACACTTCCTTTTTTCAAGGCTTTGGTTTCTAAAAATAATTCAGCTATGCTGCTTAAAGCAACCTGTTTATTTGTAACAGAAAAGAATTCCCCTTTCCAAAATGCAAGGCAACCATCCCTTTCAAAATGGATTAATTGTCATATAGTTTTATTTGTAAAATGTGTCACCATCTTTGAAATAGAACCAAGCCTGTCATTTTTATTGCATCATTTTCAATTCTTGAAAATATAATGATGTTTTTAGAACACACATACAGAATCAGGAACATATGAAAATCTCCCTCTCACTATTCTTGTTCACTTCATACAAAATTATAGTTTCTTTTTCCGCATATGTAGGATGTTTTTCGTGTTTCACTGTTGCAGTCATTACATTTGGGTTATCTGCTTGCAGAAGTCCTCAGTCGGCCTGATTAACAATCCTGCGTCAGTTGCTGTCCCTTCTTCCATGATGTCAGGTCGTCAGGGGTATAAAACATGCAGCCGATGCCATTACATCAGTCTTTCTTGCTGTGCAGTGCCTGAAGCAGAAGCAGTTTGCAAGTGCCGGTTGGCCGACTCCTGAAATTTTCGTTTTTGAGTTTCAGAACCAAAGTCTTCAACTAAAGCTAAGTACCCCATTGGGGAAAGTTTTTCCTGCTCCTTACCGATGTCAGTAAAAGTTAATAATTGCATTACTTGTGGAAAGCAAATACCTCACAAAGATTTTCATTCATACTGTATTCCTTGCCTAGGCCCTGACCACGACGTACCTTGCTGTCAGTTTTGTGCTTTATTTGATCAGCGCACTATCTGTCATCGGTATATTTTTGCTTCTAAATATTTCGGTCCTCGGTTTAATTATCCAGAAATGTCATCGGTTAGCCATCCGACTACCGGGATTCTGAAAAAATGCAAAGATAAAGACAGAGACAGACCGCCGAGGTCCAAAGCTGCTGACGATGCTTCTCCTAAGCCAGTTGCCAGTTCGCCAGTTTGCCAGTTTGCCAGTTTGCTTTTGCTGCCCCTGATACCCACTACTTCTGACTCGCAGGCCTCTACTGAGACTCATTCAGAGTCCATTATGCCGCAAGATGCTTCAACTCTGGAACCTGCAGGTGTATCTACTTTGGATGGGTCCGGAGCTGCTGTGCAGGCACCGGCTTCTGAGGGTGTATTCAGGCCTATGGACTTGCATATTAAACTGACGGCTCCTTCTTCATTTAGGCCAAAATTTCGAACCATGCCTAAGAAACAGACACCCAGGCTGCATGCTCAGGTCTCTATGCCTAAAAACCAAATGATAAGAATGGCTGAAGATCTTATAACGCTAATCAGGGGAAGCCAACCTCCCCCTTCTAAGAGACTTAGGAATTAAGTTGTTTATGAATTTTCTGAACAGGATTCTGATTTTTCTGATTCTTCTGATGATCTGGATTTGCCATTATCTATTTATGAGGATTCTGATGCAGATAACTCTATTCCCTCTACTTCCCCTCCAGAGGATTTTTCTTTTGGTGAGACCTTACATACTCTAAGGGAGCATTTCCACTGGGAAAGCCAGCATTTTTCTGATTCAAAAAAGAGGCTTAGGGATTTCTTATTCCTGCCTCAGCATAGGCCTTTCACTATACCTCCTGTACTAGACATTGTTGATGATGCCTTTTCAGAATCTAGTTTGGCCCCTGATTCTTTGCCTCCTGCTCCCAGAAAACCTGACAGATATTACAGGGTTCCTGATTCTCACAAGCTCCTTTTTAAAAATCCTATTGCAGATCCAGAGACTATTTCACAGGGAGCCAAGGGCATTAAGGCTTCTACTGCTAAAAATCCTACCCCCTCTGATAGAGACTCTAGGGCGCTGGATAGATGGGGTAAGAAAGTTTACACTTCTGCAGCCTTGGCCATTAGGGCTTTAAACTGCCAGTTTCATATGTTAAAGTATCAACAACATGTTATTGGATTACTTAAACAAAAAATTACGTTAATTCCTGACTGTGCTGAAAATAAAGAATTACAGGATTTAATACAGTCTGCTGGACAGGTTGGAAAACATACTTTGCAATGTGGATTTGATTCATTAGAGGCCTCTTGCATGGCTGCTGCTACTGGGTCTGTGCTCAGAAGGCATGCTTGGCTTAAGGAGCAAGGTTTGCCTGATCATGTTAAAGCTAAATTGTTGAATGCTCCCTTAAATCAGGACTGTCTGTTTAGCAACAAGGCTGAGGAAGTTCTTAAAAAGATGAAAGATAAAGCTAAATCTATGCAAACTGTTAAAGATTTCTTACAAGTTCAGCCTCCTAGATTTAGAAGGCACTGGCCCTCAAAAAATTGGTCCTTTCCAGCCCCTCCCAGGTCTTCGCAAGCCAAACCCAGACACAGCAGAAACCCCAGATTTCAGTCCCAAGGGACAAATAAGACTAGGCAGTGGGGGGGGGGATTGCACATGAACCTGGGAGTAGTAAGACACCCCCCCCCCTATGGAAAACTGTCACAGTGACTTGCTTTTAAAACCACCAAGCACTTCCCAACTGAATGCTCTTTTAGGTGGAAAGATTGGTCTGCAGGCCAAAAACTGGGAACTCATTACCCAGTGCAAATGGGTTTTAAATATAGTGTCCAAGAATACAGATTTCATTTCCACATGTTACCAACACCAAGCGGGTGGCCAGATCTACACCCAGTGGGAAGAGGCCCAAAATCAAGTACTCTCTCTCTTAAACATGTGGGCTATTCAGTTGGTACCAGAAGAGGAAAAGGGACAAGGTTTCTATTCAAGACTTTTTCTGGTACCCAGAAAAGGCAATACATGGCGTCCTATCCTGGACCTTTCTATTGTAAACACCTTTCTGGTGATTCCAAAATTCAAAATGCTGACTCTTCACCAGCTGCTTCCTATGCTAGGCAAGGATGCATGGTTGGCAACACTAGACTTAAAAGAAGCATAACTGCACATCCCTATCAGGGAGTCTTGCAGAAGATACCTACACTTCAAAGCAGGCTACATACACTATCAGTTCTTTGCACTGCCCTTTGGCTTATCTACTGTGCCCAGGGTATTCACAAAGTGCCTAGCTCCAGTCATTGCATTTTGCAGGCAAAGAAATATTTAAATATACCCATACCTGGATGATTGCCTAATACAGGCAGAAAGCAAGGACATTCTTTTGAATCATCTGTCTTTTGTACAATGGATACTGACTTGTCTGGGGTTCACCATAAACAAAAACAAATCCCACCTGGTACCCTGTCAACAAATTATATTTCTAGAAGCAAGCTTGAATACAACTTCCCAGATGGCTTTCCTCACATCAGAGAAACGGATTCATTTGACAACTTACTTCAAACAAGTGGCCACAAAAAAACAGCTATCTGCAAGGCAAATACGGCAAGCCTTGGGGTTCATGGCCTTCTGCATTCTTCTAATTCCATATGCAAGGCTACATATGAGGAAACTACAATGGTATCTCAAAAGCCTATAGTGTCAACATTCACAGGATCTAAAAGCAAGGATTCCTATCATACCTTGCTTACACCTAGAGTTCCATTGGTGGGCAGAGGCCTGCCACCGAAACAGGAGACTTCCATTGACATTAGCCCCTGCCATGCAAATCTTAACAACAGACACATCAGACTATGCATGGGGGGGGGGTGCTCACCTGGCAGGGAAGTGCATCAAATGCACCTGCACATAAATCAAAAGGAAATGTTAGCTGTACAGAATGCTCTGACAGCCTTCAAGGACCACATTCATCCAGGACAACTAATGGTAAAGATGGACAACACCACTGTCATGTGGTACATAAACAAGCAGGGGGTACACATTCTTACCCCCTCTGCAGACTAGACATGGCATTGTGGAACACAGCCTTGAGCTACCAAGTGAATCTACAAGCTCAATTCCTGGCAGGAAAACTAAATACACTGGAAGTCAGACTAGGCAGAAACCTCATGTACCCACATGAGTGGAAACTGGAACCAAGGATTTTCAACATGTTGACAAGCAAATGGGGGAGCCCAGATATAGACCTGTTGGCCTCTCCCCAGAACTATCAACTGGACAAATTTTGAACAAGGATTCCCCATAAGCTAGCTTGGAAAGTGGATGTTCTATCCTTCAGCTGGAAAAAACTATCAGTTTATGCCTTTCCTCCTTTGCCTCTGCTCTCCAAGGTACTATTAAAGATCAGATAGGACAAGCCAAAGATGATTTTAATTGCACCAGACTGGCCTTTTCAACACTGGTACCCACTCTTGCGCAGTGTGTCATGCTTGTCTCCATGGAACCTACTTCAGACTCCTTCCCTGTTGTCTCAGCAGGAGAACCAGATTCTGCACCCTCAGCTGCAAACCCTGAACCTAGCAGCCTGGCTAATTATCTAATCTCTCCTTTACCATCCCTCAGTAAATCAGTGATGGATATCATTTTAGAGTCAAGGAAGCCTAGTACTAGAAAATCTTATGCTGCAAAATGGAAAAGATTCTGTGCCTGGAACCAATCTCAAGGAATGAACGCAGCAGTGCCCAATTTACCTCAGATTCTACAATACTTGACTGATATGCTTCATAAGGGCTTGTCTTTTTCCTCCATCAAAATTCATGCCTCAGCCATTTCAGCTCATTATAGCACAGAGTCTCCCCTCTTCTCTCACCCACTGCTCAAGCAGTTCCTCAGAGGGGCCAAAACTTTAAGGCCACCCAGGAGAGCTCAGACTCCAGCCTGGGATCTTAACTTTGTCTTGGAGAAACTCACTCTTCCTCCTTTCAAGCCAGCTGCTACTGCAGATTTAAAATGTCTTTCCTGGAAAACAGCTTTCCTTTTAGCAATCACTTCTGTAAGAAGGGTATGTGAATTACAGGCCCTTATGGCAGTGGAACCTTCCATTGTCTTTCATGCAGACAGAGTATCCCTCAGAACCAATCCTTCCTTCATGCCCAAGGTGGTATCCAGTGTGGCTCTTAATCAGTTCATTCATTTGCCTACCTTCTTTCCTAGCTCAGAGAACAAAAGCGAATGAATACTGCACTCTTTAGATGTGCACAGACAGCTTACATTCTACTTGGACAGCACTAAACCTCAAAGGAAATCTGAACAACTGTTGGTGGCATTTGCTGCAGGGACAGAGGGGGAAAGCTATTTCAAAACAAACCATTTCAAAATGGATAGGCCACTACATTCATTTCTGTTATAAGCACCATGGAAAACCTATCCCACAGGGCATCAGACCCCATTCAACCAGGGCTACATCTACCTCTACAGCCTTTCTCAGGGGAATACCTACTAGGGACATCCTAGAAGCTGCTACCTGGAGTTCTGTACATACTTTCACCAAGCATTATCATTTGCCAATTTTCTCGAAATCCAGAGCTAGTTTTGCCACTGCAGTCTTGAATGGCCTTATAGCTGGTCCTAATTCTATTTAAATTCCTCCTCCCAACCTTAGCTTTGGGAATCTACCCAAATGTAATGACTGCAACAGTGAAACATGAAGAACATAGTACAGGTGTGTACACTTGCCATAAATGTAGATGCTCTAGTGTATTCACTGTTGCAATCCTGGTTACCCTCCCTCCAGCCCCCTTTTTTCTTTTGGCTATACCTCTACTCTCACTTACTATGCTCTAAAAGCTTTTTGGTGTATTTGCTTTTTTGTTGGAGGTATATCCTTGTATTTATAGATTTGATTGCTTCCCATTAGGGGGACACCTGACATTGGGGCAAGAAAAACTGATGTAATGGCATAGTCTGCATGTTTTATACCCCTGATGACCTGATGTCATGGAAGAAGGGGCAGCAACTGATGCAGGACTTTAGACTTTGTTAATCAGGCCAACTGAGGGCTACTGCAAGCAGATAACCCATATGCAATGACTGCAACAGTGAATACACTCGAACATCTACATTTATGGTTAAGTGTACACAACTGTACTTTTTATATAATTTTTACTGTCAGCAAACCACTTGGACATCTGAAAAGGCAACAGTAATGAGCAATCTATTGGAAGTGCTATAAATCGTAAAGCTGTAAAACATTGGGAAATGCTCAATAAAATAACAGCAAAGTACAACATTTTCTGTTACGCAATAAAAACATTTTGCCAGGTGGCAAGCTCCCTGCATGTCCATTGTGGATAGCTGTACCCCCGTACCATAGAACTTACATAAACTGACTCTGTGATCACTGCTCCATGGAAAAGAGGATAATCAGAGAGTCAGCAATTTTAGACTTAGTATATATTTCTCTGTAACCACAAGTAAATTCTCACTGTTCTGAGGATAGGTCTTACTGTCATCAAATATCAATTGAAACACAAAGTGATGGGGGTCTCTTTTAATAGTCTTATTTTTCTTTCATTCTTCTGAGATATTTCAGAGTGTTTTATTTATTTCCCAACGTGCAGAAAATCCCTCTTCACAGTAAAATGGGAAAATTTTTTTTGTTGTTTGTTTATTTTAGGACTTCATGTCAGGACAGATGTGGAGTAGATTTTGTGCTTGGTGCCTTCTTTTTTCATATCCATTTTTAAATGAAGTATTGAGATTAAAAAAAAGAAAGAAAGCTAAATTATGGTTTTGACCATGCTAGGTGGAAAACCATTAAATCCTTTATTGCCTTGGAGAGATTGGAAGCTGGAAATCGTGGAGTTTATGGCTAAGTTGTTCATAGAATAGACAGGATTGTAAGAGAATGAAATAGTAGTTATAAAGAACGCACATAGCATTTCTGCTGGAGCATCTTTGATTAAAAAGAAAATGTCTTATTTGGACTAAAAGAAAGACCCCAGAATTCAGTAAACCCCACACGTTGTGTAGGAATAGTGCAGGAGCTGCCGCAGGCAATATGTCCGCCAAGTGATTCAGCAAATGGCTCCCGGGACGTGCACAAGCTCTCCTGCACTTTTCCTACATGGACACCAGTGCCTCATGGTAATTATCTCATTTGCTGTTGAAAACCATGCAAATGAGGTGAATTAGTGATTCAGCAAGCAGGCAGGTGTCCGTGCAGGAATAGTATAAGCTGCAGAAATGTATTCGGTTACTAGCTGAATACATTTCTGCAATAAAGAAAACGGAGACATGACAGCCTCAAATAAAGCATGTATTCCATTCATTAGGCATGCCAATGGCCAAATATATGGCCATTGGCATGAAAAATAGTTTAAAATGTCTAAAATAAAAGTTTATTTTTTTGGCTCATCTCGGCCGTTTAAGCATAAGGCAGTGGCACGCAAATGGAATTGTGCCGAAAATAAAAAAAAAAGGGGAAAAATCAATTTTGAGAGAAATCTGCATTTTGCCATTATAGTCAATGGCATGCAGAATGAAAACAATACCAGGGAATACTGGTTGCTAAGGGGAAAGGCTCATTGTAAGTGTCGTAACTCAGGAGTAAGGCAGTGGTGTATGCAAGTGAGGAGATTTATACTGAATCACACATTTCTTTTAAGTGTCAGAATACACCTAACCATGTAGGTGCTCTAATACCACACTGTAGACAGAAGGAGCAGCTAACATGAAAAGGGGGGAGTGCCATGATTGCTGTGAGCACATAGGAGCTCAGTGGCCAGTGTTTGCTCTTAGCTCAGCACAGCTAAGGCACAGCGTGTCTGAGGCTGGATTTCCCTATTCCATGAAATGCAGAGCATGTTCACATCTAGGAAGGGCCAGTTCTGCTTAAAAGTGTTTACTTTAGCTAAACGGGGGTGTGCAGCATGCACTGGGGTTAAAACAAAACAAAACAAAAAAAAAATCCACAGGAGATAGCAGAACTGTTCACATTTGAGAACTGGGAATGCCCGTTGCTCTTTAGGGCTTAAACGGGGAGGAAGTGGGAAGGGGAAACTGCAGAAGGAAGGCAATCAAGAAGAACAAGCATAGCTGGCAGGTGGAATGTATCAAAATAAGCAGCCCAGCACACTTCTATAAACTATGCAAACACCTTTCAGTCTGTTTTTTCCCATAAACTCTACACCACTGTTGTACGCATTTGGGGAAATTTTAAACTGACAAATCTAACAAAACATGTTAGGGGCTGCTGTTGCTCTGATCTATCACCATGTGCTAGAGACTGAGGGTGGTGAGGAAGAAAATGCTGACAACCAACTCAGACCGAGGAGGAGGAGAAGAGTGTTCAGACCCAGGATAACCTACTATGGACTACATGATCTGGAGATAGTAGGGCACTACAGGCTGGACAGGGACATACTTCAGCAACTTGCTGAGCTGTGCCGGCCTTGCCTCAGAGCCCAAACCAACAGAGGAGAACCCATCCCAGTGGATATCAAGGTATGTGTAGCCTTAACAATACTAGCTACAGGTACTTTCCAAAGACCAACTGGGGATATCATGGGGGTCATACAGGCATCTGCATCCAGGATACTCCACCAGTCCCTGGATGTCATACAAACACATGCAGCCAAGCACATTTACTTCTCCAGCACCCGTGAGGAGAGGACAATCAATATGCATCTCTTTCACCATGTAGCAGACTACCTAGAGGTACTGGGTGCCATAGAATGCATGAACATCCACATCAATGCACCACCTGGTGAATGGGGTAAGGTCTACATAAACTGGAAGGGCTTCCCCTCCCATCAACTGCCAGGTTGTGTGCAATGCTCAGGGCATTATCATGAACGTGTGTGCTAGCAGCCCTGGAAGCTGTCATGACTCCCACATCTGGCATTCATCACAGCTGTCTAGTGTCAGTCCGGGCAAATGGGTGTGTGTGTGTGTGTGTGTGTGTGTGTGTGTGTGTGTGTGTGTGTGTGTGTGTGTGTGTGTGTGTGTGTGTGTGTGAACAGTACCTTCTCTGTGGGTGGGTTGTTGTGTTTGCATGAGAACCATACTATTGGGGGGCGGGTTTTGCAACTTTTTGCTGTTGCCAACCCAATACATGTCCAAGTGTCCACATTCACAAATACTGGTACAATGCTAAAATGATACAAAACGAATGGCACAGCTCGGACCAAGGAACTCCTTTATTTAAAATAAAACACGGTTGAGCGCTTTCATCTTCTATATATCAGACTTCATCAGAACCATAGTAAATGACATAAAACACTGTTTAAATACTTGATTTCCCCGCCAAAAATTCACAATCACTTCTTAAAAAGACATACTCCATATTCAAAAGACACTGTGAATACCTACTATATCTAAATCTAAAAATGCATAAACAATGCCTAGAAATAATAAAATAACATTACATACAGTACTCTAACTAAAGTCTATTTAAAGTTATTAACTAATTTAACATAAGAAATGGCTTAATACTAATATGTTCATTTATACCTGGGGGGTAGTAGCATCTGTCAAAATCTGCCACTTACTTTCCTTGGATGCTAACAATGCTTTCCAATTTCCCCCTTGTATTGCTGTATCCACTTGATCAATAATTGAAAATTTAAAATTATGAAGTTCTCCTTTCTCACTAATGTGTTTATATAAAGCATTATTCTTATCCTTAACCTGTATTTTATATAAATGTTCATATATACGTTTTTTGAGATGTCTCTCAGTCTTTCCTATATAAAATGCAGGGCATGCACCACAAGTAGCAAGATATACTACTTGTTTGGTGTTACAATTGCCTGCCCTGCATCTAATCACAGTTCTGTTGATATCTTCTAATTTTATTTTTTCCACTTCATATATGGCTTTGCATTGTTTACAAGAACCACATTTCTTGGTTCCTATATTTTTCTTCCTCACATTGTTGTTCTTTGCCTGTTCTAATAATCTTTTGATGTTGGGTGCGGTTTTAAAAACAAAACTAGAATGACTACCCAATTTAGTCCCTATGTGTTCCGAGACTGTAATCACATTCTAATGTCTTTTAATTATTTCCTTTACATATTGAACATACGGATTATACATCAGAACACATACTCTATTGCCTTTATCTCTTTCCCAATTATTATTAATTGCTTTGAATGTCTTACCCAATAAGGGTTGATATAATGTATCCCAATTGTTGCGAACATAACTGATCACCTCCTTCAACAATGTCCGGGGATATCCTCTTTTTTCAAACATACTATAAATAAGTTGTAATTCATTTTCCATTATAGCTCTAGTAGATGACATACGTGCAGCTCTTATACACTGTCCTTTCAGTACATTCTTAAACACGTATGACGGATGATTACTATTATATTCTATATAATCATTGGAGAAGGTAGTCTTCCTATGAATTTTAGATACAAAACCAGCATTACTGTGACTAATAAAGGTGTCTAAATAGGCTATACCTTCATTACTAAAAGAATATGTAAACTTTAAAAACTGAGTGGTTCCATTGATATAGTCCATAAATAACTTGATATTATCTATTGTACCCTTCCATAGGATGAACAAATCATCCAGGTACCGGGTATATAGAACTATATTCGAATAAAATGGACTGTTGAATAAATATTTGTTTTCCTATTCTAACATGACAAGGTTTGCAAAAATAGGGGCACATGATGCCCCCATAGCCACACCTTTATGTTCTCTAAACACTTCACCTTGTCTTTTTAAGAAGTGATTGTGAATTTTTGGTGGGGAAATCAAGTATTTAAACAGTGTTTTATGTCATTTACTATGGTTCTGATGAAGTCTGATATATAGCAGTTGAAAGCACTTAACCGTGTATTATTTTAAATATAGGAGTTCCTTGGTCCGAGCTGTGCCGTTCGTTTTGTATCATTTCAGCATTGTACCAGTATTTGTGGATATTCTGTTGGTTTGTTGGCAGACTTTTATATTCGTTGTTGGTCACTGGTATGGCTGGCAAACAAGTTGAGGTGCAAGCTTCATTGGACAGGGAAGATTTTTTAACACTTCGTATGGAGGTAACCAATCTACAGGCGGAGGTTACCAGACTTATTGAATTGGTGGGTCAGTTGCTTGGCTCGCCTAAACCAGGAAATGGTATGCTACATAATTCTACTACAAAAAGTTTGCATATACAAACAGGAAATGACATCAGCACGCAGATTGAAATACCAAACAGACAGGCGTGCGGTAGTAATGATGGCATTCTTTCATTGCAACAGTCGTTACAAAATTCTACTGAACTTTTAAACTATAATTTGAATACCACAGCATCACCGGACAAAGAGTTTACTTTTGACTTTAGTATATTCCATACAAGGGATGAAGCGAAACGTACCGGTGCGCGACCTAAGATTCGACAGCCTGTGAGGACTTATTCAGCTACAACGAAAGTGCAAAATGCACATATCAAAGGCACTGTTAACAAAGTAGCTTCTAGCCCATTTACCAACCAGTATGGTAAAAAGCCTAAGGGCAAAAGTGACATTAGAAATTACTTTAATGGCAAAATACATAATAATGTTGTTTTTGATCAATTTTTGTGTGATGAATATGAATTTATAAATGTCGATGAGGAAATGTCTATTGTTAAAAATTTTAAAAATGGGGGATTTCTCAGTTCATCTTACGATTCTATAGAGGAAAAAATGTATGCCTTGGGCAAGAAATTGTTAATAATAAAAAATGTTAAAATAGACAATGCTTATTTAGCTAAATGCATTGAATTACATATAGTGCCCAAAGGATTGAGATTTTTTAAACTACCGTTGGGGGTTGAATATAATAGAGCTATTGTCAATGAATTTAACAAAATGTTTGATGGATTTGGACATGAATATATGAAAAAGTTGATAAAATTGAATGATGAAAAATTGTCTGAATTAATTAGAGATGTGGATAAACTCAATCAAGAAATTAATAATAACTTGTTGTTTGATCAGTGGAAAGACCTGTATTATAAGCAATTTCATACAGTGGAAAATAAGGTAAAGAATATATATGAAAGGAAAAGTAGAAAAATACAGTGTGATGTAGAGTTGTATCAAGCGAATAGAGCGTACATATGGCCACAGGAAAGATCAGTGTTTGAGTTAGACAGACATTTAAGTCATGGAAATAGGATGGCACATATGAGCAAGGATATGAATTTTCAAGGAGGCAGGTTTTATCCAGCCCCAAAAAAACAGAACACTTGGTGGAACAGGAAGTACAAATAAAACCAGATATATCACAGGTTAATCCACACAAGTTGGAAGTTTCTAGGAAGAAGTATATGAAGAAAATATTTTCAATAAATAAGCTGATAGAGGAAGAAACTGTTTCCACATATATAGATCCTGATTTTGAGAACGGCAATGAGAAAGAGACAGCATCATATGGTGATAAAATTGTATCTACATTTAATGGATTCAATGTATTTAATTATACTGATATGGAAATTTCATATGAATTTTTTACATTATTTAGTAAAGGAATGAAATACATCCCAATCACTATATTCAATTTCTTTGACTGCATCAAGGAATTCAAATTATATTGTAGAAGATTGAATTTAGCTATACAATTTGAATCACAAGATGAAAGTAACATGTTAGTAAGACAAAAAGAGTTCACTAAGAAAAGTACTTATATTCCAAAGACGAATGCACAGATAGACAATTATGAAAGGTTGGTTTGTAAGGAAATTTATTGGCTTAACAAAAATATTAAAGAAGGTCAAATGTATAAAAACTTGTATAGAGACAACCTAACCATTAAAGAAAGAACATGTCTGGAACAATTTATATGCAATAAAGATATACATATAATGAAACCAGATAAAGGAGGGGGTATTGTAGTTTATAATACATTTGATTATAATACAGCCATACATAACATATTACATCAATCTGGTAATTATGAAGTAATCTCAATTAATGAGATAAATATAGGGTATAAAAGGATAGACTTGGCTTTGGAGGAATATTTGATAGACAATAGAATTACATATGAAAATTATTCTTTTATGAAAGTTGAATATCCTACCTTGGCAAATATTATAGGTTTTCCCAAGGTACATAAAAGTATAAACAATCCTCCCTTTAGTCCGATTATTTCAGGATCAAAATCTAAGATGTACAATATTGGTGTTGCTATAGATAGATGGACTAAACACGTTTATGGGAAAACTACTCACATTACGAAAGATTCATGGGATTTTTTGAGTAAACTTAAACCAGAATTATGGAATAAAGAACTTATCTTTATAACAGTTGATGTTATAGAATTGTTTTCGTGTATACCCAAAGCAATAGGATTAGAATTCTTCAGCATCAGCTTAAGGAAATATTCCCATTTTAGTTGGGACAAGATTTGTTTAGTTACTGACATGATGGGGTTAGTACTTGATTATAATTATATATATTTTCAAGGTGAAGTGTTTAGACAGCATAAAGGTGTGGCTATGGGGGCATCATGTGCCCCTATTTTTGCAAACCTTGTCATGTTAGAATGGGAAAACAAATATTTATTCAACAGTCCATTTTATTCGAATATAGTTTTATATACCCGGTACCTGGATGATTTGTTCATTCTATGGAAGGGTACAATAGATAATATCAATTTATTTATGGACTATATCAATGGAACCACTCAGTTTTTAAAGTTTACATATTCTTTTAGTAATGAAGGTATAGCCTATTTAGACACCTTTATTAGTCACGGTAATGCTGGTTTTGTATCTAAAATTCATAGGAAGACTACCTTCTCCAATGATTATATAGAATATAATAGTAATCATCCGTCATACGTGTTTAAGAATGTACTGAAAGGACAGTGTATAAGAGCTGCACGTATGTCATCTACTAGAGCTATAATAAATGAATTACAACTTATTTATAGTATGTTTGAAAAAAGAGGATATCCCCGGACATTGCTGAAGGAGGTGGTCAGTTATGTTCGCAACAATTGGGATACATTATATCAACCCTTATTGGGTAAGACATTCAAAGCAATTAATAATAATTGGGAAAGAGATAAAGGCAATAGAGTATGTGTTCTGATGTATAATCCGTATGTTCAATATGTAAAGGAAATAATTAAAAGACATTGGAATGTGATTACAGTCTCGGAACACATAGGGACTGAATTGGGTAGTCATCCTAGTTTTGTTTTTAAAACTGCACCCAACATCAAAAGATTATTAGAACAGGCAAAGAACAACAATGTGAGGAAGAAAAATATAGGAACCAGGAAATGTGGTTCTTGTAAACAATGCAAAGCCATATATGAAGTGGAAAAAAAATAAAATTAGAAGATATCAACAGAACTGTGATTAAATGCAGGGCAGGCAATTGTAACACCAAACAAGTAGTATATCTTGCTACTTGTGGTGCATGCCCTGCATTTTATATAGGAAAAACTGAGAGACATACAGGTTAAGGATAAGAATAATGCTTTATATAAACACATTAGTGAGAAAGGAGAACTTCATAATTTTAAATTTTCAATTATTGATCAAGTGGATACAGCAATACAAGGGGGAAATTGGAAAGCATTGCTAGCATCCAAGGAAAGTAAGTGGCAGATTTTGACGGATGCTACTACCCCCCCAGGTATAAATGAACATATTAGTATTAAGCCATTTCTTATGTTAAATTAGTTAATAACTTTAAATAGACTTTAGTTAGAGTACTGTATGTAATGTTATTTTATCATTTCTAGGCATTGTTTATGCATTTTTAGATTTAGATATATTAGGTATTCACAGTGTCTTGTGAATATGGAGTATGTCTTTTTAAGAAGTGATTGTGAATTTTTGGCGGGGAAATCAAGTATTTAAACAGTGCTTTATGTCATTTACTATGGTTCTGATGAAGTCTGATATATAGCAGATGAAAGCGCATAACCGTGTATTATTTTAAATAAAGGAGTTCCTTGGTCCGAGCTGTGCCGTTCGTTTTGTATCATTTCAGCATTGTACCAGTATTTGTGGATATTCTGTTGGTTTGTTGGCGGACTTTTATACAAGTGTCCACATTACAAGGCCCACAGTTGCCATCCACTGTAGAGGGATCTGCAGACACTCTGCAGCCCTATAAACATTGTGCTATGTGCAATAAGTATGTGACAGTATGGGATAGATAACAAGATAGGCTTCCCATCAAATCCTTGGATATTGCTCCCCACTCAGGAATAATACACAAGCACAGTCAGGTAGGCAGCCACACATACATCAGTAGCTGGCCTGCAAACTGTCTCACAGATAGAACCCATAATGTGAAAGCAGCAGACCCCATCTCAGACAGCTGAACAGTCATGAGTGGAGTCCCAGAAGTTGTGGACCTGGGTTCCTCTTGACTGGGATCCACACCTCTGAGGACTAGCCCAATAAAAAGGTGCCCTGGCTAACAGTGTCTTCAGATGAATATAAGGTGGGTGCGATTATTATTGCCTCAAGCGAGGTTGACGTCCTACACAAAGGCCTCTCTGAGAACTATGACTGTTGTCAGAATCCTGGACATAAGCTCAATGCCAGATGATCTGCCACTATCCCCCTTGGGTACGACATGGTTCCCATAAAATAATACATTGATGGCAGTCCACTAAATACTGATGTTGGTATAATGGAATTGGGAACACAGGCTGACAGTGAGCTGTATGGTGACCACCACAGTGTCACTACTCCTGACTCTGGGTGTTGAATCTGGGAAGTAAAAGAACAGTGTTTCCCTGTACACACTCCTCAGTAGGCCAATCAATGTGTACTATGGCTCATTTGCCATGTACCTCACTGGACACCAGCAACAACAGGAGAGGCTGCAAATGTACCTCACAAACAGGATCTTAGGTAGTACATACTTGCCCCATACCAATAGACCCCAACAGCTGCACTGAATCTCTGTCTCATATTGGGTACGTAGATGCAATCTCTGCCTGACATATGCAGCCATGTCTGACCCAACCCTGTCAGGAATGTTACATCTGAGGACACCAATCTGTCCACAAAACATGACCCAGATACCTCAACCCCACCCTTACAAACCATAGGATATGCTGGAGGGACAGGTTCACAACCCAGAGAATGGCCACGCCATGGAATAGATGCCACACACATGTCAAGCTGAGCACATCACTGGCCCTCTTTAAGAAAAATCAGGAGGAGTGGATGGGGAACAGAATACACATCCTGGGAATTACTACAGTGACTATACTTAGTAGACACAGTGGAGAACATCGTTAGATAGCATGATGCCAGTGTATTCCCATGGGCTAGCCTTATGAAGCCTCCATGGCCATTTGCCACGTACACACCTATGACACTTTGAAACCATGGATATTAGGACTGTCAAATCTGTGTGCATTATTGTGTCTGAGAGTATTTGTGAGTGTGTAAACATGTGTGTGAAAGTAGTAGTACAACTACTATTGACATAACTTACAAGTGCTGTAGATGTTATTCACTATATAGGTACCTTGGGACACTCCACAACCTATAAGCTCTGTGGTGTGTGCATGAACTGCATAACACTATAATTCCAGCAACCACATTGCTATGGGTTCTAATATGAGTCTTCACAAGTGTGTGTGTGTGTGTGTGTGTGTGTGTGTGTGTGTGTGTGTGTGTGTGTGTGTGTGTGTGTGTGTGTGTGTGTATTATTGTGTGTAAGTGTGTATATGTGTAGGTTACAGTATTTTGTGGCCTCTGTCACCCAGTACATCCCCACTGCCATAATTTGCAAGGCTTGGTGACGTCCCTCACTGTAGAAGTAGCTTTGGACAAGTGTCACCCCATAACCTCCATGGTGCGTGCAATACATGCGTAACAATAAGATAGGTAGGGTTTCTACCCCCAGTCCTGGCAAATCTGTGTGAGAGAAGAGTAACGTGTGCGTGTGTGTGTGTGTGTGTGTGTGTGTGTGTGTGTGTGTGTGTGTGAACTGTATTCTCTGTGTTGCATCAGCACAATACCCACTGTGTGTGTGGTATTCACAAACCTTTGGTGTGTTCCACCCAGTACACTTACCATTGTCCACTGTACAAGAGCTGCTGACATCAGTCACCATGCACTTACCTGTATACAGCCCTCAGCCCTATCAGCCATGTGGCACATACAATATATCAGCCATGTGGCACATGCAATAACTGTTATACAGACCTGTTAATTATGTACAGCTGTACCCTGGATATGACAGTCAATGTGTTATCACACTGCCATACCCCTTGTAGAAAAAGACTGCAGGGTTACATCCTCCTGGCAGACAGACACCTAGAACACAAACAGAATACATTATGGAGACCACAGTCAGTCAGTGTTAATAACAGCAATAATGCATCATGGCTGGACAGATACACACTCTGATGTGTAACCATTAAACATGCTTGCTGACAACACTTTACAATGCATTACATTGCTAAACTGTACTAAATTCACTCTATGCATCAGAACCATGTTAGCATGTCCCTGCATCAATGGTATGGATTACAGGGATGTGGCACAGGTGTCATCATATGCACAGGGTGCAGTGTGGGTTTGCCAGAGGCCTAGGCTGAGTCAATTGGTTGACATCATTTGTGTGGTCGGTGGTTGTGTATTGCATGAGCCTTGCAGAGGTGGTGTGTGTGTAAGTATGGATGTGTCCTAGCTTTGATGGTGATGTGTGTGTGTGTGTGTGTGTGTGTGTGTGTGTGTGTGTGTGTGTGTGTGTGTGTGTGTGTGTGTGTGTGTGTGTGTGTGTGTGTGTGTGTGTGTGTGTGTGTCTGTATGGATGCACACAGTTCTGCCATGCTGCTGGTCTATACAGGAGTATGTTGGACAGCTGCGGACTGTACATGTTAGGGTGTACAGTTCACTGTGTCCGGCCATGGGCATGAGAACTGGGCCTGCTAGGGCTCCACTGGCACCACCAGGCTCAAGGCCAGATGGAGTAGTACTCCCTGATGATGACTGTTTTCTGCTGGATCCGTATCCCTGTTGGGACCTGCCAGGACCATGTGCTTGTGACCTGCTGAGTTGTATTGTGGACAGCAACCCCCGACAGTTGTGCTGCTGGTACTGCCACTACGGGAGCAGGACTGAGAAGTTGCATAGCCATGTAGATCTTCAGCTGTTCGTGGTGCTGTCATAATGTCCACACAGCCAATGGCCAACTCCTACCACATGCTCCAACACAGACATCCCATGGTAAAGGACTGCCACCATCTCACCCAGCCATCTATCCATGACCTCAGCATAATAACAGTGGGCATCTGCAAGATCACGGATGTTGTCACTTATAGCAGGAAGATTTGCCATCTAGAACCTGAGAGTCTGTCTGGTGTGACATTTCATAAGTCTCTGTGCCTTCATGATGGTCCATAACATGCATCTGGAGACACCTGCTGTGGCACTTCTGGCAGGGCATGATGGCCAGCAGTCCTCCTCTGAGCACCCCTGTCCATCCACCTGTGTGGGACCTCACCTGTTATCCAGCTATGGCTGGTGTCTATGGACACACTTGCTATAGTCACCACACTTTCCTGTCCCATGCCACCACTCGGCAACTGTCTCTCATCTATGGCCAATGGTGATCGGGCATTTGTGGGCATTGAGACTGTGTGCGGGGATGGGGTGGGCAAATGTGGGATGCCAACCAATGGCACAGATTCAGCCCCTGACAACTATGCCTGTGCCTCACTATGCCTATCATCATTGTCAGAGTCTGCAAAAATACTGACATCAGTTTCCTCGTGGGGGGGACCCTGACCCCCATCTCCACCTGTGAGGGGAAAACAATATATCTAATTTAATACCTGGACAGTATGATTTACTTACACACACACACACACACACACACACACACACACACACACCCACACACACACACACACACACACACACACACACACACACACACACATACACAGTTACAAATGAGGTGGCACAAAGATATTGCACACACCTCACATTAACCAACAGTTGACATGCATGACACATGGCCCTCAACATCATGCATTGCAGCTCTTCTTAATCCTTACCCTTACTACTAACAATCATGTTAGTAGGTGACGTCCCTACCCCTCGCACACACTGCACCCATGTACACATTATTGCTGTGCACCTGTATAGAACACTGGCATCTTCTGTAGACCACACCTCACAACTGTACAAATCATTGCTGAATGTGTAGATGTCTGGCACTTATGTTTGCTCTTTTTCTCACAACCCCTGTGTGTTTGTCTGACACATAACTGGGATAATATGAGGACTGATGTCACTAATTAATGACATACATTTGATTTGCACATCTCATCAGCAGCAGTGAATGCATGTGTAATTATATCCGGTTACACCAATGACCTTATTAGCGTAATGTGGATATAATAAGTGTACACCACAGTAGCTTGTATGATATAAAATGAGACCACATTACTGCATTGAAAAACATTACACACCTCATATGTGACATATGACCTGTGCAATCCAATCAAGAAACAAACACATGTGTTAGTTGTGAAGATACTGAATGAGATGCATGCAATATTGCAGTTGCATAGCTATGAACACCCTTAAACCAATGCTTGGTTGAAGCACCTGTTAATTGAACTACAACAGTCGCTCTTCCTGGGAAGGGGTATATTAGCATGGCACATCTTGCCTTGGCATTATTTGGACAGTCTTCCCTACAAAGGTCCCCCAACTCTGTCAGATTGCAAGGCCAGCTCATGTGCACAGCCCTTGGAGGTCACACTGGTGGTTAACTACTGGTGTTGAGTCTGGGCTTTGTCTGGCCCAATTCATAACCTTGATTGTGTTCAGATAGAGCTATTCTTAGCTAGCTTTGGATGTATGCTTCAGTTCATTGTTGTGTTGGAAGCTGAAACCCCTCTCCATCCTCGCCTGTATTGCAGATGTTTGATGGCTTTGGAACACACAAGTGCTATTTGTAACTGTTCAGAATTCCTTCCACCATGTCTACAGGCCTAGTTCAAGCTAATGAACAGCAACCCTACAGCTGTACACTGCCACCATCACACTTAATTGTGTGGATGGTGATACTCAGGTGAAGTGAGGTGTTGCTTGTGTACCACACATAGCTTTAGGAATACTGTCTGTAGGTTTGAATCTTGGTTTCATGACACCATTACACATTTCAGCAAATACCTTTGGGAGACTTGATGTTATGTTTTGCTACTTGTATACATCCCTGGATGGTATTTGGTGTGGGTAAATGCCTCTGTCTACTTACTCTCTTCCATAGTCACACTTAAGCAGAATCCAGGCAATTGCTGTCACGTGTACTACACAAGCAGTACTTGCCAGAGATTCCTGCAACCCCTTGGTGTTGCTGCATGTCTCCAGGCAGCCTCCCTAACCAGTTCTCAACATGTCTTGTCATCTGTTGTTTTAATTTCAACAGCACTGTTGTTCCACACTCAATCCACCTGTAGATGACTGCCTGCATTGTGTTCCATGGTATATGCAATGCTGTGCTAATGTTGTTGTACCCCACTCCTGACTGATACCTTTCAGATATGTAATACCTTTGATACTTTGTAAGATGTGTGCAAGCCATGGCTGCTTCTGTTGCAGGCAACTGAGCAAATGTCATGAACATACTGCTTGGACAGCAGACCCTTATGTCATGAACATACTGCTTGGACAGCAGACTGTTAGTGTTACATTGAGTCCCTGTACTTGATGGCAGGTGAGTACCCAAGTAGAGTGCATGCTGTCAGTACATCACACGCTACCTACACAAAATATTATTTTGAGGGTGTGCACACATATGCATCCAGTGTATTGTAGGGTTTGTATACCCCATACTTGATGCACTAACATATTTCTTTGTTTTACAAGTTAATTGTTCATGTTATGGTCACATTACAGGTTTGGAAAGGTGTTGTGTGTATATATATATATATATATATATATATATATATATATATATATATATATATATATATATACATATGCACATCACAGGACCTCATACAGTTGTCAAATTGCACATCAACAGTGGATATCAGTCACCCCAGTCACAACTACACCCTAACCCTCTTATCTATCACAACAATATCAGCTTGCATTGCACTCCTGGCCCTGATGTGTCATAGTCCCCCCAATGATGGACATGTAATTGCATAATCCTCTATTCCGCATTCATTTCTATGTTGAGGGATGACAGTGGCCATCTTCCATCTGGATGGGGTGTGGATGGTGGCAAGGCTGTGTTTGACTATAGGGTGATGGAGCTGTGAGCACATGCCTAAGTTCGTGTAGGAGGCAGACAGGGATGTTGTCAGGCCCCATGGAGACTTGCCATTGTTGCCATCAGTAGGCAATATGCAGATGCCAACCACTGGTGAGGGGGAGGGTGCAGTTGTTGCGCATATCCCACTATACAAATGGTGGGACAGGGTGGTGATGTTCCCACCTAACCTGTCTGATGCAGGTTGCCTGTCACCATGGCATGTGTGTATGAGTTGTGCTTTACCACCAGTACAAGGTGAATTGTGTTGTTGCCTCTGAGACTGACAACATATGTGGAGACACCTTTGTGATTGGTCTTGGTGGTGTGGCTATGTCTGAGTTGAAGTCATAATCAGCTGTACAGGGAATCACCTGTGAACTTACATGCTTGCTCAGATAGAGGCGGACTTGCTTCCATATTGTTGCCTGCACCTATGTGTCCATGTACAGCCAATATAGCAACCTATTATGTGGTTTGTGTATTGCTGCTGTCCACCAAAGGGGATTACTCTACACTGGAGGAGGCTGGTTTTATAGGTATGGTACTGCTGAGTCCATACAGCTACAGTGGATGTAAAGTGTACACACCCCTGTTACAATATCCGGTATTTGTGCAATTGAAACATGACACCACAATAACTCATTTCAAAACAATACCCACTTTTAATGTGACCTATAGCCTGTACAATTCAATTGACAACATAATAATCTGTTCTGTGAAAATATATGCAAATAAAAATCTGTACAATAAATCAGTTGACTGAGTATGCACACCATTAAGCTGATACTTTGTGTAATCACCTGTTGAGATGATTACAACATGAATTCATCTTGGGTTAGAGTCTAACATTGTGGCACATCTGTACTTGCCAATAGTTGCCCAGCTTCCTTGCCACAGTGCTACAAGTTTGTCAATTTGTGAGGGCATTTTTTGTGCACAGCCCTATTCAGGTCAAAAGAGAGATGTACTCTTGGATCTAGGTCTGGGCATTTGCATGCACATGCCCAAACTGTACTTTACATCTTGTGACATCATTTCTTTATTGATTGGGATGAATGCTTGAGGTCATTGATATGTTGACAGGTAATATCCCTCTTTGTCTTCAGCTTTCTAGCAGATAGGTTTTAGGACAAGGAGGATTGTTATTTGGAAGTGTTCATAATTCCCTCCACCTTAACTAAAGATCCAGTTCCAGCTTAAGCAAAGCAACCCCAAAGCATGATGCTGCCATCACCATGCTTCACTGGGGGGATGGTGTACTTTTTGTGATGCAAATTGTTGTTTTGGGCCAGGCATACCTTTTGGAATCGTGTGCCAAAGGTTCAACATTGGTCCCATCAGACCATGACACATTTTCCAACATGTTTTTGGGAGACTTTATATAGTGCTTGCCAATGTTAGTCCAGCCCTGGATGTTTTTGTGTGTATGAAAAGACTTCCATCTTGCTATCCTGGCCCATAGGCCAGACATATGGGGAATACAGAAAATTATTGACACATGTGGTACACACCCAGGACTTGCCAGACATTCCTGCAACTCCTTCAGTGTTGCTGTAGGTCCCCGGTCAGCCTCCATGGCCAGTTGTCATCTTGTCATTTCATCCCTTTTGGATGGATGTCCAGCTGTTATCAGTGTCACTATTATGCCATATGTTCCCCACTGTTTGATGACTGTGCACTGTATTCCATGGTATATCCAGTGTTGTGGACTGTTTTTCAACTCTTCTCCTAACTGATGGCTTTCCACACTGAGACCCTTTGAGGCTTTATCAGCTCTCTGCAAAACATGGCTTTTGCTTTAGCAGGCAACTGGGTGAATGTCAAGTAAATCCTAGTAGGACAACTGAACATTATTTATGGGTAATCAGAGTCTCTTTAACTGATGGCTTGTGTGTACCCAAGAAGACAGAATGCTGTGCTTACAGCAAGAGGTGCATCTACAAGGTATTACTCTATGTGTGTGTACATGTATGCCACCAGCATATAGTACATATGTTATGTTTACATTGTCTCCCCTTCCAGATTTCTTTGTTTTCAAATTGCATTGTACAGGTTATGGGTCACATGCAAGGTAGAAAACATTTTGAAATGATTATCTGTGGTCTCATTTTCATACAGCACACAAACCTGGCATTTCATCAGGGGTGGGTATACTTTTGATATCCACTGTATATAGGTGTTTATAGCTGTTAGTGGTAGGCATGGACAGAGGGTCATGACACGGTTGGACACTTCTCTGATTACAACCTGATAATCATGCCTATTCTAGTACCCATAACAGTGTCAGGGCAATGCAAAAGGCAGTAACTGTATACATTTATGTCTGTTGTATGTATTGAAACTGATATTGCACACATGTACAACATGCACAAACTGTTTACCTGACTGCTTGCAACCCATGCTATTTGTTTTGTGCCTTTCAGCTGAACATACGCATACATACATGTGCCTCTCAACCTGTTATAGCAGGACTTCTGGACAATGGCACACATACATGGGTGGCAAAGGCACATCAATATTGACATTGCATTAATATAGTTGCAACATACATAATTAAGTTGATTGCACATTAGGCTTTGACATCACAGTGATAATAAAGGATGATGTCCAACAGTCATAACTAGGCTATTTTGTTACAATGTCATTGCTCACAGACTTGGCAATGGTTTGGCTGACATAAAAGGACTACATGTGTATGTGACTACAGATATCAGGCACAACTGTGCTTATTTTCCAGCAGAACACTATACAGTTGAATGGTATGGATTCACTATATCATGTGCAGTTCAATACACAGTTCTGCAACAGTACTGTAATATGCACATGCTCATATAGTTCTGTTAGATTTACATGACAGACGTGTGTCATACTCATCTTCACAGCAAACATATGGATATGTACAATATTCCTGTAGCTGGCCTAGCAGTGGGACAGTCAGTAGTGTTTGACAGATACTCCAGTGGTTGTCATATGTGAGCTGTCCTTTCCGAGACATAATTTTCTTAAACTCAGATTTCCCATTATTAAAAAAAATACTACATTGAATTACATGTCTACTTGTTTCACATACCTTTCTTTTTTATGGTCCAGTGGGTTATATCAATATTTTGCTCAAGTTATTTTTGTATGCTCACTGTCAAGTACTGGTAGACAGGTAGACAGATGGTTTGAATATGTGGCAGTTTGCCTTTTGTAGGTAATGCTCTTGACCAGGTGATGGCCTGTGCACCAATTGGTGTTCCCCACTTGCTAATTGTATGCCGAGCAGCTGTGTAGTTCTTCCAATAGCCAGTGTCATGGCAACACACTCCTATAATTGAGTACTTCATGTGGGTATTGTCCTTCTCATGCCTATGAGGAGGGCATCCTAGAGGTGTGTGAGCTACAGAGTGTTACAGACAGCAGGTGGTAATCACTCTTATAACAAGACTTGTGGAGACAGGCCAACTAAATGGTGGAAAAGGTTTCAGACTTAGGGACAGAATGTGAATATTGCTGTTATATAGCTTGAATACTGCTAGTTTTACAGGATATGTGTGTACATGCTAGTTTTGCATGGATTTCAGTCTGACAAAGTTATGTGTCTGCAAAGCTCTCAACTGTAGGGCTATCCCCATAGGTTTGCCTGTTATGTTTGGCCTGTTCCCCAGACAGATGTTGTTCTTGGCAAATCAGTGGCATACTCTGCCGATGGCTATCAGTAAATGGCAACATCCATTTGTATTTTTGACTTCATATCCCTCAGAACAGATATGTTGCAACCAACCCTGTAACAACATCAACTATCTCAGTGTATAACAGCAATATTTCAAATATGGCCCTGTGTTTGGGCCTCTGTCCTCCACTTGTATGCCAGCCTATGTCCAGATGTTATGCAGTAAGAGGTTGATAGGTATGGCCGATCATTATAGTGCTGTCATTCCTGATAGCATCCCAGTGATGTTGTGGCATTTCACACATGTTGTGGGGTAGGGGCCATACATATGAGTGCAAAGACTGGACAACATGTGGACCCAGTACAGGCAAGAGGTTGGTGTGCAGAATAGTAAGACGTTTTAATATTAGGCTGTTAGAACATGTGAGGGATATTACTTATTAGAAGTGAAACAGGTCTATAGCTGTACATTTTTATACATTTCACCATGGGGATGGGAGTGGTTTACAAGGTACTTTTATGGAATAGGTCTGTTTCTCAGTTGGATAGAACACTTATGACAGAACCATTGTTATGTAAAGCATCAGTTTACATTGTAACATGTGATACTTTATTCCTTAGGGGGTTAACTGAGGAGTGTAATTGGAGGCTGTGTACTGAAATACACAATTAAGTGTTAATTGCTTCTTGTATTTAATGTAAGTATGTTTTGTAATGTTGTAATACTTGAAGGCAAAACACATTAAAAGTTGTGTGTGGATTACTGTCAGGTTGTTGTTCATTATACTTCAGTCATATCAGTTATATTGCTGAAGGTTTTGTGTATGTCTGGCCGTTGTGTATGGCCTATCCTGATTTTCTACCAGTATACTGTGTACTTCTTAATTGTACTGTGTAGGGGGGCCAACAGATGTCAGTGTCATGGGTGCCTCTCTATCATTGCCAATGTGTTTCTATGTCCATAGACTTGTCCCCCCACTTCATCTGGCTTGGTCTAGACTTGTACTGAGGTGGTCTGAGGTGTGACAGCGCTGCAAGTTATTGACAAATAATGTATCACTCTCTCACTTTCTTTGTCTCTCTCTCTCTCTCTCTCTATAAATATATATATATATATATATATATATATATATATATATATATATATATAGATATATAGATATATAGATACATATATATGATATACAATATATATATATATATATATATATATATATATATATATATATATATATATGTGTGTGTGTGTGTGTGTGTGTATGTATGTATATATATATATATATATATATATATATATATATATATATATATATCTGTATATGTATCATTTGAATCATTACTGCTTTCACAGTGTTCATTCCCTATGGTAAATTGATTGTACTGCATGATATGTGTGAAGAAACATCACAACATCCTGCAGCTCAGATGGCTAAGTGGTCAAGTGCTGTGACTATTGTGTGCAAGTTTCTGGATTCAAGACCTGCAAGCTCTGTTTATTTTGTTGCTGGGCAAGTGTATATGATTTCCTTTACATAACATGCCTATATGTGCTGTCATTACAGTAGCAAGGGATGTGACTATACTGTATGGGACATGCATATACATGAGTGGTTTCACATATGATATGCACTCACACTTCCATTGTACACCAGCTACACTAACGTGGTGACAGAAATACTTTAGCACACATTTTACTATTAAAATAGTACTTTTAACACTGCTTGTCCATGTAAAATGTGATTGCCTGCTTTAATACTCGAGCCTTGGTGGATGCCTCCAGCTTGCACTCAAAGACAGCTGTGGGGTACCTTACCTGTGATCTTATTTGCTTGTCTCTGTGTATCTCTGGCCATTGTTAACAGACTGTCAGGATTGTGTAGAAGTATAGTGTGTATATGTCGTTTGGGTTGTGTAAGGCAGGGGTTCATGTGAGGGGCATGAACCCTTTCTATCTGACTGTGCAGGCTGCTCTAGTTGGGGACACTGGGAAATGCCACCAGCAGATACTAATATCCCTGTAGTGCATGTTATCTTTGCAAATGGATGTGTAGAGCTCCAGAGCTAGACTTGGGTAGTGTTATGTCAGTCTGGTTGTTGTGTGGACAGTGCTTGGAAGCTCAGTGCAGTTTCCCTACTGTTCTGTTATGTCCATATATTCGTAGGATGTACAGTTGTGTAGCCAATACCTTTTTGTCTGGTCCCCATCACTGTTGTGTATTCCTGATACATCAGTGGGATGATGTGAGGATTGGGGTCACTACATAATAAGGAGTACTTGAGTCTCAGACTTGTGATATTTCCATCAATATATGTTAGCAGTAACAGTGTTAGTACAACAACTTTTGCAACGTATCTACTCACGTAATTTAGATATGTCTCTAATGTCATGCCTTTGTCCCCCCCCCCCCACACTTTGTCTGGCTTGTTCCAAATTCATTGCACTAAAGGGTTCTGAGCTTACCTCTCCACTGCCAGGCGGTTTGCAGAATGTCCAGGTGTTTGGCCCATACTTTGGTTCTGTTCCGCAGTTTATTTGTATTGCCTGGTATGTATCTACATTTCCATATATATGTTTCACCACACACATATATATAATTTCTTTAGATCTTTAGATAGATATATCTTACTGATTTATGTATGTGTGTGTGTATATATATATATATATATATATATATATATATATATATATATATATACATTTTTGATATATATACGTATGTTGATACAATATATATATATAAATATATATATATGTGTGTGTATATATGTTCTGTACATAATTGTTTTATATGTATAGCTCCATATATCTGATATATATACTTATTAATATTTATCTATCACCATACACATCTATATGTGTATATTTATATATACTAAACATGCCTAATTCCACAATAGTATTTGTTTCCTATTATTGTATACATGTACTGAATGATATATTTGAAATAACAACATTCATTATTACATCTCAGATGGTGTAGTGGTAAGTAGCTCTGAGTATGGTGTACATATTTGGGGTCCAAGACTTGGCAGAGCTGATTATTTTGTTGCTGGGCATATCAGTGGCTGCTGGAGGCAGGGTGATTAAGGCACTTTCAAGCAGTTGCAAATGGGTTTGAGCAGGTTTGCATGAGGGTAAGCGATGCTAATACATGGTTAAATGAATATGCCTTTATACCATGTAGAGTTTGCTTAGCGATGCTTACCAGTGGGCAAATCTGCTTAGCATTCATATTTAAGCAATGCTTACACCTGTTAAGTATAGCTCAGCCCTGGAAACCATTACTCACATTCCAGTCTTTTAAAATAGCAGATTAATGATATCATGTAATACGTGTATTTAATTTCCTGTACATAACATGCTTCTATGTGCTGTCATTACAGTAGCAAGGAGTGTAATTATATGGTATGGGACACTTGGGTATACATGGGTACTATCACTTTTTTTTTTTTTTTTTTTTTTTTTTTTATATACATGGGTAGTATCACGTTGTATGCACTCACACTTGCATGCTACACCAGCTACAGTGCACTGGTTGACAAACATAATTTAACACATATTGTATTATTAAATTAGTACTTCTAACAGTGATTTTCCATGTAAAAGTAGATTGCAAATTGTAGTACTTGAACTGTGCAGCCCTGCATGCAAGGCTGGGACTCTGAGTACTACACTATCTTGTTCTTGGTGTTTGAGCTGTTTATATTCATGTATCTCCTATTGCATATTAATATGATATTATTTTAACTGTAGAGTGCTATGTTTTGGCCATGTCATTGAGGATTGTTGTCATGTAGTAATGGCATACATTTCAGTTTCAGATTCTTCCCTTCCAAACATTCATCCTAATGCATGACCTGGTTGCTAACTACTTTCTGTCTGTCCTCTGTGCAGATGTCAGATATTGATAAGGCCATACAACTATGTAGGTCCCCACATAGTACTGTGCTGTGGGCATGGACACTGCTGCTAGTTCCATCATAATGGACATCCTTCATGTGGGCCCTGGCCTTTTCCTTGCCTGTGTGAGGGACATTACGGAGGTGGTGGGCTATAGATTCACAGACAGTAGGAGGGAATACTCCACAGGACAGGACATTTAGAGACAGCCCAACAACATGAGGGACATATCCCCGGAATTGTGAACAGATTCTATGTCATCAGTGCTGTTATGCACATGGTGGGTTGCTAGATTGACAGGGTTTGTTTAGACATGCATTTAGTGAGTGACTGCACATCTGACAGTGATATGTCTCTAACATATCTCTCTTCTGGCATGCTGTCCACAGACTGGCCACATGTTTGCCTGTTATGTTTTGTATGTTCCCCAGACAGTTGTTGTCTTTGGAAAATCAGTCGAGGACTTTGAGGATTGCAGTCAGTAAATACTCACATCCATTGGTATTACTGACTTCAGATTCCTCATAAAGGATATGCTACAACAAACCCAGTAACATCAGCAACTGTCTCAATTTATAACAGCAGTATGTCCAATCTACCCCTGTATTTGTGCATCTGTCCCCAAATAGTCAGGCTTTGTCCAGATGTCATACGCTATGAGGCTCAGACATATTTAGTATTATTATTTCTTGCCTTCATTCCTGCTACCATCCCAGTAATGTAGTAGACCCACAGACATGTCAGGGAAGAGGCCATAAATAATGAGTCCTGAGCCTGTACATTCTGAGATGAACTGTACATGTGAGAGGTCTGTGTATGTCTGGATATTGTTAACAGACTGTTAGGATTGTCTACACATGTCATGTGTACTTGTTATTTGGGCTGTGTATGGAAGGGGGGGGGTAGATGTAATTGTTATGGCTCCTTTTTATCTGACTTCGCATGCTGCTCCTGTTTCTGCTGGTCTAATGTCTGTATGTATTTTTAGTGGTAAACTGAGACATGTCCTGTACCATGCTCAGGATTCAGACTACACTGAGAATTGGGCCAGTATGTGTAGGGCTAGTGTGTGAGTGTCAAACAATGATGCATTTGTTCACACAGTCCATATACTTTACTGTTCACTTGACTTACCGGTTTGTGACTGTGACTGTAGTGATATTGGTTGTGAGTATGCACTTTCACACTGGTGTCTGTTTTTCAGTGCTGTTACATCCCTGTAGTGCCTGATATATTTGCAAATACATGTGTAATTACCCATAGCAGATTTGCTATTTCACTTACTTGTACAATGTCATTAAATATATGTTAGAGCAAACAGGAGGGTGTTACTACAGCAACTGTGCCAGCTTATCTATGCCAGTATTTCGGATATGTCCCCATTTTCATGCCTTCCACCAACTACTTTGTCAGTGTTGAACTAAATTCATTGCAGTAAGGGGTTTTGAGCAAACCTCTCAACTGTCTGCATTGTTTCAGGATGTCCAGGATTAATGCTCATATTTCTGGTCTCATTTACAGATTAGTCTCATTTCTTTGGTAAATCACTGTGATGATATGGGGATTTCTGTCAGTAAATGATGACACACATTTCATTTTCAGACCTCACAGCCATCAGAATATGTATGCTGAAATAAACTTTGAGACTCTGGCAACTATCTACATTTATGGGGGCAATATTTAAAAGAGGCCCCTAGTTTGGGCCCATTGTACCCCCATTCTGACAGCCTTTGGACAGATTTGTTGCACTAAAAGTTCGAGAGGTATGTCTCTGAGATACAACTCCACTGTGTGTTCTGAGCATATATATGTATATATCTATATATGTACATATATATATATATATATATATATATATATATATATATATATATATATATATATATATATATAAGCTCATAGGTTCATAGGTGTGTACTAGGCTAATGGGCCTGGAGCCTTTAGAAGCTTAGCCCATAGGATTAATCTGCCATCGTGCCACCCAAACTCAGCTCACAGTGCTTCTGTTGAGTAGAGTCACTGGAGTGATCCCCAGGGTGGGTTTTCTATTTCCCATCCCCTTATCAAGTTTTCTCTTGGAGAGGGCCAGTGATGTGCTCTGCTTGACATGTATGGCAAGTGTATTCCATAGCATGGGCATTCTCTGGGTTATGGACCTTCCCCTCCAGCATGTTGTGTTGATTGTGGTAATGAGGTTGAGGTCTGTGGAGTGTGTGGTGTGGAGGGATTGGAATATCTCTAGCTGTACCATTTTTAACAGAGCTGGGTCAGATATAGCTTTGTAAGTCAAGCAGAGATCACCTTTAAGTAGGCAATATGAGACAGAGAATAGTTAGTGATGCCAACACATGGTTAAATGGGAAACTGCTTAATCTGTGTAGGCATCCCTTAGCATCACACAAACTCTCTTACTGACACTTACAGTAGCTTACTCCCGCTTACCCCATGCCAATTTCTTTAAAAGAAAAGAAAAAAAGGGGTGATAGGAAAGTGGTGAAAAAAGGGGCACGCAGAGGGAAAAACAATATGAAAGATAGCTAGAGATGTGCAGAACAGGTGTAGGGAAGGTCCATAGCTGTCCACTTCTGATATAGGAACAGCTGTGCATTTGTACAGAATTTGGAGGTGAATTTGGAAACTCAAACCTCTGACAGGGGGGTGAGGACAACAGTAATGTGCTGTTAAGCCAATTAGACAAGATTACATGTGTCCAGTGGACATGTGTGTGAAATGGACAGATATGTATGGGGTGACATTTTTTTGAGGGAACAGATTGCCCTTTTTTTTATAAGGTGAGAGTGTGATGTTGGGGAAGGATAGTAGGTGTATTTGGAGAGGTAGGTTGGGCAGGAAGGCAGACAAAACAGACAAGACAGCAGACAGGGGGTATATGACACATGTGGGGGGTAAGCACCTTGGATGGGGAGGGTGTTTGGGAATCGTATGGCCACATGCTCCCAAATGGATACAATGGGACTGAGGTCCCCACCCATGGGCAGTCAACATTGCAAATTCAAGGCCCGAGAGGTGGCTGTGCTGGGAGCTGAGCAGGAAAGGCAGCCTGACCCTCAAGATGCACCACTCAGCCCTCAAGCTGGTGTAGCAGATCTCTGAACTCCTTTTGAAGCTCGCTATGCACCAATCCATGGACCTGGACAATGGGTGACAGTGTCCTGTCCGCTCCTGTGGGGGACAGGCCCCATCCCCTGAGGTGGTTCCTCCTGAATGTGGTGCAGGACCAGCAGACTCGGAGGTACTGGTGCCATGGCCAGTTGAGGTGGAACAGGCGGATCCACTGGGATCGGCCTTCCCAGACGTGCTATGGTGCTGCATATGTTGGTTAGTCATGAAAAACCCATTCCGGGATTAGTTATAACAGCATGCATAGGTATTCCCATTAACCCAAAACAACAGATTTGGAACAGTTGCACAGCAAACAGAACACATGCATATATGGAACCACAGTGGGCATTATAACAGCATGCAGGTTACATTGATAGCAACAGTGCACCAATGATAGTATTTGAAAGGGGAACATGAATAGTCAAACATTTAAATATTTGTAGAACAATAGGACACATGTCCCAACAGTAGATTTGGTGAAAAACATACCCATTGATTTATGTGTCAGTTAACAGGTGTATAGGCCTCAGTTGCACACAACTTTAATGATCACTGCTCTAATCATTACTCTCTAGGTATTACCTCACTTTACATCGACCTATGGCCTTGGGTTGGGCAGTGGTATGTTTGTACACAGTGTATATAATTAGAGCCTTCTTACAGCAAATTTATACCTTTTCTTACCTGGCAGACCTGTGGAGGAAATTTCTGTTAACACTAACTGACTGTTGCGACATTCATTCACATATTCCTGGATGAAAATATGATGCATACAGGTTACTACTACTCCCGGGTATCGAACCGTGACTGTTTGTGCATAAAATAGAACAGAATGTGTGTTTCATCAGAATGAGCTATTGAGAAACTGCTGTCTCATGTTTGATTGTTTTTTGCCTAATACAATCTTGGTTGTATAATCTGACATTGTAATTCATACATGCCAGATAGTTCTTATACTGTGTAGTCATACTTTGACATAGCACAGTCTGGAAAACACTGGTTAACAAACAAATTCCTATTCAGCTATCAGATCTTAGTGCATGGAGAATTTCACATAGTTTATCTCCTGCTTGACAACTCCACAAACTTTGTCAGATGAGCCTTGAATATTTAATGCTTTAGAGCTATAGCTATTGTGCAGAAACTGTACACATTTCAGTTCATAACAACATATACCAAAGTAAACACAACCGGTCCAGGGTTTTGACTTTTATTGACAGGTACTGACACTTTTATTGATATATACCCTGTACTTCACTATTACTCTGCTAATGTCTCGTTTATTCAGTACAAATCATACCCATTTTTAAATAATGACAGATGACATTCTACTCCTTTCTATTTATTTTGCCCTGAATACTACAAGCTAGATTTGTACTCACCAGCCTTGCAATGCAGCCAGCCGGACTGGGCATCCAAGTTCATGGCCCTCTCATCTGCAGCTGTACAGGAGATAGAGAAACATTTATACATACCTATTCATCATATACACAGGCTGGACTTTGGAAAATACTTATTGATACTGATACTTACACACTTCTGGGACATCCCCCGCCCGGGCATCTTGGATCCACTGGTCCAAGAGCTCCCTCTTCCTATGCATCAGGTCAGCAAAATGGTGCTGGACCTGGTCACCAGTCCAAGGGATGCCAGTGACACTGGTGAGATTGCATGCAAGATGGTCACAGGCCTCTGTTTTGTATTAGGAACCCTGGTACTGTTCCTGCAGCAGTCTCCCTTCATGGTTTTCTACTAGGAGTCCAACCATGACCTTGGACTCCTGAATTCCCCAGTGCCATACCCAAAAGCACACACCTTCACCAACACCAGCCATAGTCCCTGAAGTGAGGAGCTACAAATGTTTATGAACTATATTCACACTTGTGAGGTTTAAATAGGGCTGATTTCCTGCCCTTTGCCATGACTGGATGGTTTTGAATATGCTGAGATAAGCTAAGCAATGGGTAAACCCGCTTAGCACAGATAAGCATTGTTTAAAGGGATAGATGCTAAGCACTGTTTACCAATGCACAAATCCACTTAGCTATGCTAATTGTTGCTAAGCATAAAAATTTAAGGAATGCTTACTCAAGCTAAGCATAGCGGATCACAATTTAGCATTGTTCAGCTTTCATTTTCATTTTGTGGACTGTCATTATTATCATGATTATTATTAATGATGATTATCATTATTATTATTATTATTATTATTATTATTATTTCATGTGCTTTCGTTGCATTCTTTTGTGGCTACACTGTATGGGACACTTGTGTTTACATGGAGGTTTCACATCTGTACTACACTGACACCTCATATTTGGATCTGCTACACTAGCCTGGTTAACAAATATATATTATTCATTACCTATTTCTAGGAAAATATACTTTTAGTGCTGTTTTTGACAAATAAAAATGAATGGGTTGCATTGGAGCTTGAACTGCGGATAACTGTATGTTAAGTGAAAGCTCTAACCACTATGCTATTTCACTTGGACTGTTTTGGCTGTCTAGTTCTATTTAACTCCTTCAAATGTTTAAGCTATGCTATGCATAGTTCTGTGATGTACACATGCACTCAGCTAGACTTAAACTGTTGGAGATGGGAAAAAAGACAGAATGTGTAACATTACTCTTATAAACTTATAAAGCTGCTAGAATAATTCAATTTGTGTTAGAAGACATTTTTTGATGGATATAAGTTATGCAACTCAAATGTATGTCACTATTTAATGACTTCAATCCTTAGATCATCACAATGATTTGCCAGACTGGAGGAAATGTTATAAGGGAAAGGCCAAACATATAAGGGAAAACTCTGGACATTCTGCAAACATCTGGCCAGTTGAGAGCTCTGCTGTGGGGGGGCTGTGCTTCTGAATTTTGTCCTTGGACACTATCTTGTGATAACAGTGTCCACGAACACTGTTACTTGCTTTAGAATTGCTGTAGAGCAATTCTAGAGTGCAGAGGGCATGTGCACTGTGTGAGCAATGGTCAGACATGCCCCCTGCACTCATACATGGATCATTTCCATGTACAGAGTACAGCAACCTGCCTTCATTAATATGCAAGGCACGCTGCTGTTATACACGGCCACAATCCACTCCATGCAGGAATAGCACTATTCCTGCATGGAGTTTAATGAATGCTAGGGAGAAAGAATGTTATCTATGCTTTTGTCTTCTTGCAACACCATTTTAGTTAAAGGATTCCATTTATTTGCTGAGCACGGGTTCTCTGCTAAACACAGATAGATTCAATTGGCATTTTGTCCAGTGGTTAAGATATGCAGGACAAATTGCTGAAGCTTTCATAATAGCTATTTTGCCTTGTTAAAGATTTAGTTGCCTTGTGAACCATTTACCTTTAATTCTCCTGAGACACAAGCTGCAGCAGTCCATGTGCTCTGAGATCAGTTCAACATCAAGTTCAGGAAGACATTAGTCTTGTTTAACTGCTGCTTTAGACAGAAGCTCATTCTAAAAAGAAGGAACCTTTTCCTCTTTTTAGAAGGTATGTCTTGGAATGGAAAGTAGACCACATTAGTAAGGAATCACCCCTCAGCTAGTTCAAACAATTAAGACTTTACTTCTTGCTTGGATAGAGATGGTTGTGGGATCTAACTAAGACTTTCTACCTTTGTCTTTCAAGGTTTGAAGACTCTTATTCATGCTGGAGTTAACACTTTGTAGGGATGCATGGTCAGAGCTATAGTTTGAGGAAGTTTGTATGTGGCTATATGAGTGGTATTGATTATGTCATACTTTTGCATTTTTTATCAGTATTGTTCACTTAGTTGTACAGAAAAAAATCAGTGGCTAATTTAGAACAGTGAGTACACTGATGTGTCATAAAGTGTTTTTATTTGTATGTGTCTATTTCCAATTACTGAAAAAAGTGAGCAGAGTGTATTTGATTTATTAGGTCTTGAAGTAGCACTCAACTTTCCTCACTTTTCCAGAGGAAAACAGTTTTTAGCACTTAATAAATAAGCACCTATCCAGGCATGTCAAAGGGTCAGCTCCCAGTGTTTTTTCCTGTCTACCTGATGAATCTGGGCATCTTGGGGCAATGCAGTAATTGCCTGATGTACACAGACAACCCTCTCCTCCTTCCACCCAACACTACAACCTGTGAGAGATGCACTTATAGAACCAAACTGGAAGCAAAGCTGTATTCACTCAAGACTCGACTAGACAGTCAAGAGGAGACGGTAAACACTTGCACCACACCACACTCATCACATAATCCCTCAAACCCTACACCACCAAAACACACACAAAGCAACACAAAACACACACCTACATTCATGGAGGCTCTCAATAAAAATCTGCTCAAGCAACAGAGACCACCAAAGCAGAAACGCAAGCAACCTCCACCCCCAACACAATCTAAATGGCACATTGCCCAGAAACTCAGTGTGCCACTAAACCACAGCCCATAAGGCATAACAATGTACCCAACACTCTAGTCATAGCTGACTCTATAATCAGGCACACTGATGTTCCACTCACCAGGCTAAACAAGAAGAAAGTTACTGTCAGCTGCCTGTTGGGTGCCAGGATCCACCACATAACACATGCACTCAGGTCACTCAACAACACGTACAAATATGACTCAGTCATTGTCCATGTTTGTGTGAATGACCTGAGACATACCTCCCTGGACTACATGAAAAGCGACATGGAGGAGTTGTCAGATCTTGTAGCCCAGGCAGGTATGACCCTAGCCCTGAGTAGCATTCTGTCATCATTGAGAATGATACTGCAGTACAAGGACAAAATGATCAACTTCAATAATTGGCTAAGCTTCTGGTGTCATTCTAAGGGGATCCAGTATCTGTCTGCCTGGGATGACATGATAAGGCTTATGCCACCCCTATATTGCCTTTTTTAGGCAAGGTTCAAATGACATATTCACCACCACAACAGGTACAAGCAAGCAAAATCTGAGGGTAATGCTACTCAATGCTAGAAGTCTAAACCTTAAAATGCATTCACTTGAGGCACTCCTTAAAATGGAGAACATCGACATCTGTGCAGTGACAGAGACCTGATTCAAGGCTCCAGAGAGCACCCCTGCATTACCAGGCTATAATTCATACCACACCTTTTGGCCACCTAACCTGGACCAAAACACTAAAGGTGCAGGTGTGTCCATATTCATTAAGGATATCCACACCTCCAGGCTAGTTGATCAGCATAATGCATCCAAGATTATCCAAGTGCAACTAACTCTGGGCAAGACCGCAATCCAAATTGGAACTTGCTACAGATCCCCCACCATGGCCCAGGAATCCCACTCCTCATTTCTTGATACACTGGAAAATATTAGGGTACAACCCAACACCCTAATAATGGGCAATTTCAACTACCCCACTATTAACTGGAAAAACTACTCATGTGTCAACTCTTTTGCTCAATGTTTTCTGGAATTCAGAAATTCCAAAGCATTGGATCAACGTATCGATACTCCTGCCAGGGGCAGCAATATCCTAGACCTGGTCATTACCAACATGGCCAACTGGTTTTTCACACCAAAGGTCTATTCCTTGTTGTTCAGATCCCAGACATCCACACCCCGCCCCCACACCCCATTAGGGAAACCACCGTAAAAATTTCTCCAAAGCCAACTTCACACTTCTTAAGACAAAAGTGGCAAATTTCACGACACCCATGAAGACAGACAATAGAGGTACTACTGCTAAATCCTACACATATGCACTTTATAAGCACTTACACAAGTGCATGGGTCATGCTATCCTTAACAGAACCAAGATGCTATCCTCCAAAACAAAAGGAAGCCAATCTGGTGGCCCGCTGCCATAAACAAACTCTACAACAGAAGAAAGAAACTGTTGCAAAAAAGAGTAAAATCCCATGATTGGAGAACTCCCTGGTCAGCCTCAGTAAGAAGCTGAGATCCCTCATAAAATCCTACAAAGCTAGTTACAAAAACAAAATCGCCACTGATTCTAAAGACAACCACAAAGCATTCTATAGCTATGTCAAGAATCTAAATGGCAATACTCAGATCTGCTCTGAGTTACAGCACAATGGCACTAAATATACAGAACCAACTGATATTGCCAACATCCTGGCAGATAGGTTCAGTGCTAGCTTTACCCCCCTCTCATCCCTCAAAGAGCCCATCTCTATACCGGAAGAATGCAACGTTCCTGTAAACATGGCTGCACAGGTAAAAACCACACTCTCCAAAGCCAAGAACACAACATCTATGGGACCTGACAACATCCCAGGCTGCATTCTGCATGAACTACAGAATGAACTGGCACCCCACCTAAGCACCATGTTCAAGTCATAGCCTCACCTCAGGCTTTGTGCCCACTGAATGGTGCACAGTGATGGTCATCCCACTCCACACAGGGGGAGCCACCACAGACCCTGGGAACTACCGCCCCATTAGCCTGATGAGCCTGGTCTGCAAAGCCATGGAACGTATCATCATGAAAGTTATAAACAAAGACATTGGTAATCTCCAAACTCTGGACCCCACCCAGTTCGGGTCTGTAAAAGGCAGATTATGTCTCCTAAACCTGATAGACTTCTTTGAAGCAGTCACCAAAGCCGTAGACGAGGGTAGGGTGGTTCACATAGCCTATAGAGAGCTCACCAAGGCTTTTGACACCATCCCCCACTTTGGAATTATAGATAAACTCACTAAATTAGGTATAAATCCCTATGTCACAAGATGTGTTGGCAACTGGATCACTGACAGAACCCACACTGTGAAAGTAGCAGACTCCAAATCTGACTTCAGACCAGTGACAAGTGGAGTACCACAGGCTTCAGTCCTGGGTTCTCTCCTGTTTGGTATCTACTTTTCTGAAGTACAGGCTAACACAGAAAGTCTTTGGCTAATGAAGGTCACAGATGACTGCAAACTAGGAGCCATAATCAAAACTTCTAATGATGTGGACATCCTACAAAAGGGCCTCAGTGAGAAAAATGCCTGGTGTCAAAGCCATGGCCTCAAGCTCAATGCAATAAAGTGCACTGTCATCCCCTTTAGTAAAATCTCTGTACCCATGCACTACCACATAGGTGGTAGTCTACTTAACACTGAAAGTGTGATAAGAGACCTTGGGACACAGGTGGCCAGTAGTCTCTCCTTTGATAATCATATCACCACAGTAGTCAGGAAATCCCACACCTCATCACAAAAAAGTTTCTCATACAGGAAAAAAGAGATCATTGTTCCCCTCTACTCTGCACTCATTAGACTCATAATAGAGTAAAATGCCCCTTTTGGTATGTACCTCACAAGACATCTACAAAGAGGATTACTGACCTCAAACAGATGCCCTACACTGAGCATCTAAAAAAACACCAGCTTTACTCCATCGCATATCACCTACTCTACTCAGAGACGATCTCTGACTAACATACAAAGGTATGTCAAACCCAGAGCTGTTGGACTTGCTCCACTTAAAGAAATCCCAATCCCTCCAAGCTACATCCTCTAGGAACCTAAACCTTGTCACCACAATAAACAGAACATGCTGTAGGGATAGATTCCTGTCCCAGAGACTTCCCATACTCTGGAACAAACTACCTATCAATATCAAACAAAGCTCCTCATTAGCACTATTCAAGAAAAATCTTGATGACTGGATGGGAAATAGGAAATTCACACCGGGGATCACCTCAGGGGCACAGGAAAATAATTTTCTTGGGTGGCGAATGCCAGTGTACCTTTTTGGCTAGGCTTATATAGGCCCTAGGGCCAATAGCCTAGTACCTTTCTGTGAACCTGTGAACCTCTAATAGACTACATATGGGGTTTCCATTATTTTTACCATCTAAAAAAAATCACACCTGAAAAGTGTACTTCACAATGTTTCCAACTTCTTGTACATATCCTTTGCTGATAGTTATTTCTGTTCTCTTGCTCTGTCAGTTAGTAAAAGTTAATTACTTTCTACTTTGAAGCCAAGTTAGTATATATAGTCAGCAAGTTATGGGTCTGTTGCTGTAACTGTCATTTTCTTTATGTTTTTAAGTGTTTTTTAAAGGTTGAAGTTATTGTTTGTAGTTGTAGCCACAACACCCAAAAATGTAAAGTTTATGCCTGAATGAGGTGGAGGGTTTGAATTAAATTTACTTTACAAAGGAGCCCTTTTAACTTATGTTTTGCTGTCTATAGAAATAGATAGTCATACCTAATCCCTGTGCATTTGTTTTTGTTGATACAGTTGACATGCACCCATCATTGCCAGGCAGTTCAAATGGGTGGTGTAGATCATGCCTCCTCAGCTTTGCCATGAATGATAATTGTACCTGATGTCTTAGAGTGGTACAAAAAGTACTATCAGTTGGAAAAGCAGGGGGCACACTAGGTGCAAATGAGGCTGAAACAGGACTTGCCCACCAACATGTTGTCTGCCACCCTCCCCTTTTCTAACCCAATATTCATTGACTCATAAAGCTCCTCAAACATTCAGATCTTTTTTTTCTTTTTTTTTTTGGCTTATGAATATTTCTGCTTGTGTAAAGCTAGCTGCAGATAAAACAAATCCCAGCCCAATTCATTCAAGTGAAAAACATATCTGTGTTACAAAATCAGCAGAAAAATCAATCTGTGTTGCTGCTCTAGTTACCCTGTGGTTCAGACAATACTGGGAAATTTCAAAGATAGCCTGTTTGAAGGTTTCACTCCATATTAATCTTGGTAAAATGGTTAACTAACCTACTTGTTTTATTAGGAGTCATTGACATAGAACAGCTAAATCCACTTAATTTTTCTGAGAGGGATATGCTTTGGAATGTAAAATAAATTTTTGCCTCCTAGGTAAATTAATATGGCCTCATGTACACCACTGAAGGGAAGTAGGTTTTTCTTTGCCAGTAAAGGCTGAAATCACAATAAGCCTGAGAACCCATGCTATGCTACTGTCCACTGAGCAAGACTGAGGCCAAGATTCAGCCATTTGGTCTGATTCTTGCTCTGGAGGCTGCTCTGCAGATGAAAAATGGTCTATGATCAAAATGAAGCATGGACCTAAAAGGAATATGGAAATAACATAATCTAATATACCTTAGGCAAACATCTGGATTTCCAGGTACCTAAGCACTTTATAATATCTACAGATTCTCCATTCTTGGCTAAATTTGATCCTCTCCCCATTGTCATTGAGTATGAACTGTAACAAACATGAAGGATACCTGGCAGTTCAAAGCTTTCCTTAACATGGTGTTTCATTGCTCACTAGAATACTGTTAAAAACTACAAATTTTAAACACATTCTAACAAGTGGTGCTGTATTATACAAGGAATATAATTTAATACAGTCAGTTTAATACAATCAAGAACATAAATCAAAGAATGTATACATGTATGCTTGCTCACAGGATGCAGGAGATAAAAATAGGGGAAGAGACCACTCACCATTGGTGTCCCCTAGGGTTCAGTGCTGAGACTTTTTCTGATTGGCATATACATCTCAAAAGTAAAAGGACATACCAAAGGACTTTGGCTGACTAAGTTTGAAATGACTGCAAGCTAGTAGCAGTTATTGAATCCCCAAATGACTTAACCATCATGAAGGAAGGTTTGCCCAAACAATAACTTCTGCCAGAATCATGAATTGTAACTAAACTCCAAGAAATACATTATCATATCCTTTGGGAAGTCATCTACTCCAGGGAACTGCCAAATTGGAAATGCCCCCTGAGAACTGGCCCAGTTGTTTGGCATTTGGGAACTTGTGTGTGCAGTGACCTAACTTTTGACCAACATGTACCCAGAGTCATAAGAAAATCTTTCTATATTGCAGAGCTTATGAACAAATTGGTTGTGACTAGATCTAGAGATGTTATTGTCCCCATTTACAAAGCCCTCATTAGGTCAGTCATTTTGTATAATGCCCACTTTGGCATGTATCTGTCCAGACCCATGCAACAACTGGAATACCCACAGAGATACCTTACTGAAAGAATACAAGTCCTAAACAGTAGGTCTTACTTGGACCACCTCAAAGATTTATCACTATACTCAGTATCCTACAGAGTGCTTACAGGTGACGTGTCGGGCATACAAGACATCATCTAACCTAATACAGATGGACCTACTGAACATCAGCAATTCAAATTGGATCAGAAATACTCAGTCCAGGTATCTAAACTGAATGTTGTGGAGAGATGGATATATATCCAAAACAGACTATCCTTTCAAGTAAAACAAAGCTCATCCCTGTCCATATTCAAGTGCAACTTGGATCTAAGGATGGGTAATAGAAAATGTACTCCAGGATTACCCCTCGTGCCACTAAGGGATAGAGGCAGTTCCTAAATGCTACAACCCTTACATGTGTTCACTCAAATTATCTACAGTGTAATCACATTTATTCTCACTAGGGCTAATATACAATTATCAGCCATGGGATAGGTTAATCAGGAAATGTTAAGTCAAGCACCAAAATGGAAATTGGCTAAGCTTAAAATGTCCACCAAGTGAACCTATGTTGTGGTAGTAAACAGTTTAAAAAAAACTGCCATTTTAGATCACTGTCACTGCACCCCCCTCCCCAGTCTTCAACAGCGTTTCGTGCCTCTGGCCCATGGAATTCCACAGCAAGAACACAGTTC
This sequence comes from Protopterus annectens, assembly GCF_019279795.1. Lineage (NCBI taxonomy): Eukaryota > Metazoa > Chordata > Ceratodontiformes > Protopteridae > Protopterus > Protopterus annectens. The sequence continues at coordinate 1,005,433,380 of NC_056745.1, forward strand.
AATTTAAAATCTTCTGGATTAATGGGCCACAGATACAAAATAAGACCAATCTGGGGATTCAGTAAACTCCATGTAGGCTTAGCACAAAGCTTACACAGAGTTACATGTATGTGCAGTGAGCAGCTGTGCTAATTACATATACATGCCACACACCACATTTAAACATAAACAAATGTGGTTTCATGGCCAGCAAAAGTGGTGTTGGCCAGGAAACCATGTAAAGCAACAAGAACACCTGTAAACATGTATAACTATTTACCTATGGGCAAACTAGTTCTGTAGGATTGCACACAAAGTCACAATGACTACCAGGGTTTTAATAAAGTAATGTATGTAGTTCCGATTAATAGTGGTTCGACAAAGTGACTATTTGATGAAGAGATATTGACCCCATATGCCTATATGTGTTTCACGGGCAAGCTGTGTTTGAACAGCCTGATGTCTTATCAGGACATAATAGAGGGCAGTTGTTTGTGGCTGAGGAAGAACATTTCCTGAGACAAATGCTAACAGTCACACAATTGTACTGTTGACCTCCTCAATAATCCTTGGGTGTAGCAACACAACTGCACATACAGTCAATTCCACATGGTTGCAATTGCATCAAAACATGTGATGTATTGGTTGTGTATCTCACAGGATAACTACCATGTGCATGAGACAAGACTTACATTGCCATGTAATTAATATGAATTGATGCACAAAATACTTAATGATGGTATATAGACCCATGTATGCCGGTGCTGCACTGCAAGTGTCACTGTGATTTTGGAGTGTGAACTTTGTCAAAGGTTGATCTGTTTCACAACAAAAACACATCCTAATATGCCAGCAATATAAATAACAAGTGTATCATACCATGTCAACAGTTCTCAGGACAAATGTTACTAAAGCTGTTGTAGAAGGAGGATGTACTGCAATTGCATCAATGGTCATAAATACATTAGCTGATATGACAGATTGTAAGAACCTTTTGTAGCCATACTTCAATATAGCACATGGCAATGACAGCAACATTGACATGTCAACCATTCTTAGTGTCATAGGACATTATTAGGCTAATGGCCAACATCACATGAAATCCTAGCCATTATTATACACTGTAAAAAATCCCTATTATGTATATTATGGAAGACGGTAATCCTATCGTGTATATGTTTATAGTTGTTTGATTGCATTACATCCTGCCTCTGTCCATACAGGACCATACCATGACATAATTAGCAATCACACATGCAGTGGTATTGAGATGTCTTTCATGATGTGTGTATGCATATTTGACATGAGGGCATCCTCCACTCGTATTCAGGAAGGATGTTATGTGGCCTGTGGAAAAAAGGATGGCGGATGCATGGGGCAAGTGGTAGTGCAATGAAGAACAACTCCAAAGATTAGACAATGCTCATAACATATCTTCAACACATACACTCAGCAGTATACTGGATCTGATTTGAATATTACACCTGTGCAGGTGTAGAATACGAATGTCATGCAATGTCACAGTAGCAACACCACAAATATCTGATAGTAACACTCTAATATTACACTTTATGGTGTATGATAGCATCATTTAATGCTGATGAGAACATGTTGGGAGGAGTGTAGAACATGGATGTGGAGTCACATCACTTTGTAAAATTGTCTCAAAAGTGATAGGTGTATGTATAGACATGCAAGTCTCCTGCTCTCCGATTAGATCCCCAATATGTGCATGTAAGCTAGTTTAAAAACACAGTAATTAATGTTACTGCCACAGCACAGGTTTTTCTTGAATGCTAAATAGAAACAAAGCGGCCAGCAGAGTGCATGTTAGGGTGACATCATCATTGTATGCTACAGTGAGATGTTCAGAGTAAGGTCTGACATAACTGTGGACTCAGATATCTTTCTAAAATTGTCACCATAGTGATTGTTAACTACATACACACAGTTGACTGTAGTGAGAATAGAACTCATACCTAATTGTTTACACAGCACAGCACAAGTCTGTCCTTTATAGTGTCAGATAACACATTAAAGCTGATGACTTCAGCAGTGACTGGTGAGAAGAAGACGGTAATAGCAGTGTCCCACATGGTAGTATAAAAAACGCTCATGAATGTCAACCCAATGAACACACATGCACACAGACATAGCAATTGATCGCAGTGAGAATAGAACCCCTACCTAAGTATACCACCTAGAGAATGCAGTATCTAATTCAAGCACCACAGTACAAATCTGGCTTTTGCAGTGTCTGACAACACTTTATAGCTGATGATGTCATCAGTGTCTGGTGAGAAGAAGATGCTAATAGCAGTGTCCAACATGCTGGTATCAAAATGGTCTCTTGAATGTCAACCAAGTGAACACACACAGCCATAACCAATTCACCATAGTGAAAACAGAACTCTTACTTAACTAAGTACATCAACTAGAGAATGCAGTATATAATGCCAGCTCCACAAGCACTAGTCTGCCTCTTATGGTTTCCAGCAACACCTTTTAGCTGATGATATCAGCAATATCTGCTGAGAACAATATGGTAATAGCACTGTCTGACATGCTGGTGTAAAATGTTGTCTCAAATGTCAACCAAGTGAACATACACAGACACATACATACCAATGTACTGCAGTGAGACCAGAACCCCTACCTACCAATTTACATAGCACAGTACTTAATGAAAGTGCCACAGAACAAGTCTAACTTTTATAATGCTGCAGGAGAATTCAGAGTGGATGACATTATCACTGGATAGTTGAGAGTTGATTTTGCAAGGCTTGCATTAAATGGATGTGTAGGCATTAAGAGTTGATATTGAGATGCCTCCATTAAATGGATGTGTAGGCATTATAACTTCACATTGGTACTCTGTGAGATTGTACTGATGATTGAAGTATGCATAGTTATGCCCTTCTATCTAGATAAAGATACACACTGACACACACACACACACACACACACACACACACACACACACACACACACACACACACACACACACCAGTTGGCTGTAGTCAGATTAGAACCCGTGACTACAGAAGTCAGTATTTAATGGAAGTGCCACAGCACAAATCTGACTTTTATAAGGATGCAGGATGATTTATAGTGGATAACATCATCACTGGATGTTTGTGAGAAGATGCTGGGAGGCCTGAATGAAATGGATGTGTAGGCATTAAGAGCTGATGTTGAGAGGCCTACAGTAAATGGATGTGTAGGCACTACAACTTCATGTTGGTACTCTGTGGGATTGTATTGATGACTGAAGGATTCACAGTTATGCTCTTCTGACTAGATAGACACACACACACCCACACACACACACACACACACACACACACACACACACACACACACACACACACACACACACACACACACACACACACACACACAATCTTTGAGAGAAGATGTTGGGAGGCCTGAATGAAATGGATGTGTAGGCATGTTCGGCTGTCAAAATATTTGCACTCCATGTGATTGTAGTGATGATTGCAGGATATACAGCTATGCTCTTCTGACTAGACACCAGATGACTACAGTGAGATTGGAACTCCTGCCCAAGTACACTGATTAGAGAACACAATATTTAATGCAAGCACCATGGCACAATTCTTACTTTTACAAGGCTGCAGGACAACTTATTGTGGATTACATCATTGAATGTTTGAGAGAAGCTGTTGGCAGGTCTGTCTGAAAAAGATAGCTAGCCATGTACGACTATCAAGATATTAAACATCAGAATGTTACCAGAGTGATGAGTACTCAAAGTGTAGCATTTGTTGTTTCATTTCCAATGTGCAGGTATACCTTAAAAATACAGCTTTACAAGCTATATGCAAAAACTCTCCACCATATTACAAGTATTCAAAAATCTGAATGTGTATTTTCAGTATAAATATGTGCATTATTATTTATTTCTGTAGTATAGTTGATATAACAAGTACCGAGAGACCAAGATGAAGTGCATGGGTGAAGGTTACAGATTGTTGCAGTGTGAATATATGTTTTTTTCTTAAAAATTGCATTCTCTTTGTTTGTGTTTTCACGTGTACACTCAAGGGATGAAAACTAAATGGACAGTAAACATAACAAATGCATACTATTGTGCACATTCTGTAGCACACCACCACGCAGCTGATTTGCAAGATCGATGACAAAGTATCTGTGCATGCGAGATACACTTTTCTATTGCTATCTCTGTTTGTGCATAGTTAACAGTGAGCAAATATGAGGCCCATTGCTAAAATTATGAGAGTTCTGAATACTGAGTGTAAGAAACAAACCTGCTGCTTAGCTGACTCTGTGAGAGCAGGTGTACATGCATTGACAGATTTCTTTTGGATCCCAGATGACATACAGTTTGAATCCTGGTGTATCTAATACTTTAATATATGTATTAATAATGCAATGAAATAATTGTTTATACTACATTCACTGTGTGTTATGTCAGCACAGCATGTTTAAGTGGCATTGCCTGCAGGTAACCACACCACTGAAAAGCCTGTGAATACTGCCTGGCATTGGTGCAGGATGCCAAAATCTGCACAAAATCAGAGGACAAAAAATAAAGGGCTCCATTGTTTTTTTTTTTTTTTTTTACTTATGTGTGTAGTATGATTCTATTTTTGACCAGATTAAAGGTGTTAAAATGGAGTAGATAGGAAAGTGGTGAAATGGGGGGCAAGCGGTGGGAAGAACAAAGGGAAAGCAATATAGGAATTTGCAGGAGGGAGGGAGGGATGAAATAACCATAGTTATTTGCTTCTTCAAGAGTGCAAGATGAAAATATTTACAGAATATTATCTGAATTTGAAATTCATCTTAACAAAGGGGGGTGACAGCAACACAATCATGTTGCATAGCCAAATGAAACAAATCAAGTGTGACAAGAAGACATGTGTGTGAAGTGGAGATGTATGTATGGGGCAATATTTTTGTGGGACAGGTGCCCATTTTTTTTTACTTCAGTAAGAGAGGAATGTTGGCTAAGGGGCATAGGTATTTCTGTCTCAGGCAATAGGGTAGGTGAGGAAGCATATAAAAACAAACAGAACAAACAGGACAAAACACAAGGGTGGTGAGAGAGATGAAAGGTTGTGGAGACAATGATTTGTGTTAGGAAGGGGACAACATATGCCCATGGCTGTCAAACATGGGGAGAGTGATAATCTAGTCCTCAAACACAGGATTGTCATCATTGTTCCCTTACTTTCTGTCTGTTGGAGTGCTTGACATCTTCTCGTATGGACCATTGCTGAGCACAGCCTCTCCATCTGTCATAGGCATACACCAATGGTGCTGTGCATGATCCTATGCACCAACCCTGGCATCTCCTGGTGAGTTATAAAATCCCCAGTTCTGCCAGGACTCCAGGAGTCTACCACAGCACCAGCTGCTGGGGTAGTGCTATGTGATATGGAAGGCCCAGGTAGTGCAGGGGCAGCTGAGGCAATACTGTCATGTTGGTTCCCAGATGTGCTGGGCATTGGTGCAGTAACTGGTAGAGCAGGAGCAGGCTGAGTCACAGGGGTTGGACTACCTCCCTGTAATGTAAAGCATTTTGTGATTTTTCAGAGATGGATAACACGGAAACATTTTAATGACACAAAGGTCAAAAAAGAGAGATAATGGTTAGGGTGACAGGGAAAAAAGAGATAAAATTAGTACCATTAAATGTGACTTGCAATGCATTATCACAATAATAAAGCATTTTATCTCAAATTTTACAATTAAGTATACTTCTTAAAAACTACAAACTATAAGTAAGGCTTGCTCAAATATTCCTTGCCATGTGTATATATTGCACATATGCTTGGTTCAATTATACAGATTAAGTTAACAGCAGAACATTTATGTCACTTGTGTTGAAATTAACTTATGTAATATTTTTAAAGGATTTTACTATATATTTGTTAGTTGTGGTATTTAAGCCCACAAGGTTTGACTACAGTATTAGAGTTGACTCCTACAGTTTGTTTGTGCTACAGAGTGAACATTCATCCTTGCTTTTACAGTTAGGATTTGTATGCTTACTTTGCTACAAATGTATAGAAAATAAATAATTTAGCTAAAATAATAGTTCTTTTGTGCTGCATACATACACATTGCTTCCCTCAGCCTCTCTAGATGGTCAGGATGGGCCTCTCTATTCACCATGATCTTTGCATTGGCTGTGGAACAAAGAGAAGAGAACAAGACAAGACCATTATGCATGCCAGTCTTACCTATATGCAACTTTCTATCTACTGTAAATTCTCTTCTTCAGTATACTTACACAACTGTGGGATGTCAGCAGTCCTGAACTCATCCAGCTACTGGTTGAGTGCATCCATTTTGAGCCTTTTTAGGTCAAAAAGTGATGCCTACACTGTTTTCCAGTCTGTGAAATGCCAGTTACACTGGATACAGACTTTGCTAGATTATTCCAAGCTCCAGGCTTGTACTGGGAGCTGGTAGAGTCCCTATGCAGGAGCCTTTGGCCGTGGTGTTTAACAAGGAGTCCAATAAAGATTCTGGACTCCTCAACACACTGCCTGTGTGCCACAAATTGGGCATCCTCCCTTCTACCACCAGACATGTCCAACCAGGGAAAGCAGCAATAGTTAAGAATGACTTCCTGCCAATGCCTGTTATTGCATTTACTGTTAATGCACAAACCTGAACAATGATGCCAACCACATTTTTGCAATATTAAGAAGAGAGCAACAGTTTCAAACAGAGACAAAAGGAGTTTTTCAAATTGGAAGTTTAATTTAACACTTGGCATTAGTTTGAGGGCTGTTTGCTGTTGTAACCGACAGGTGATTTAAATTTGCAGACATGTACTGTCGGCATAAATTTTAGGACATGATGCATGTTTTGTGTGGCTTTAAACACTGATAACATTAATTTTTACAATGTGGGATTCCAACCTATGCATGAGGGACATTACATTTTCTTCCACAGTGGTGATTTTTGTGTGCGTGTGTGTTACCTGACAAGGTCCTGGTTTATACATCCCTTTGTGTATGACTATTATCAAAGCCTGAAGACTATCCAAGACTAGAGAACACAATTATGATAACAGAAACATATTAATCAGTATATCCTCCCTTACACAAATAAGTCATACGAGTTTATTAAAACTGAGTGTACAACCCTTAATAAAATTGGGAGAATGCAATAATTTTCTTCATGTGAATTTTAATATAAAGTAAAATGGAACAAGATTAAAATATATGGAATTTGCAGTATTAGAACCCAGGATCATCTGTCTTGTAGCTATCCACTTATACCTGCTGCCACAGGAATAGTTAAAAACAGTTGGATATTTTCATATTCATTATTAACTTCTGTGTGTTAACCACTGCACAACACCTCTAAGCATTCTTGCCCAGTTCCCAACATACTTTATAGAAAGTATCTATTTTAAAATTGTCTACTGTCTTTTTCCTCTGTCCAGGTGTTCTACGCCGGCAGTTGTTGGGGAAGAGTGCTAACCACTGTGCAATGCCACTTAGTGGGTTTGCATGATGGAAAGCAAAACATACAACAATGTATCCTTTTTTAAACTGAGAATGTATTCCATCTGCAAGTGTTTGGTCTACTTTGCATGTGGGCCATTATCCTAGATTTGTGCAATGGAGTGTGATGCACAAACATGAAAAGCAAAGCTTAACTTGTTTTATCTATGAAAAAAACTATAAAATAAACAACAGTACAAATAAAATGGTAGCACATATGAAATATTTTTACACAAGTCTAGATTTGAACTATTACATCAATGAACCTACAAAACATAATAAGGGTGGCTTATCCCTCTTTCTGACAGAAACAGCTGTGCAGCAGGAATGAAAATATTTGCATATACAAGCAAGTCCAAAATCATCCACAGTATTAACAAGACATATGGCAATTGTACACTTCTGAGTTGTTTGTACTCATGTGTTAATTTCAAATGTAGTGCAATGACTGATCACACAACCATTTATGACTATTGTTTGTAGAAATGCAGCTCTGTCTAACCTTTGTATGTTGCTCATTCTTGTCTTATCTGAGCAGTAATCTGAGGCATGCAGTATGTAAGACATTTTGTATCATTGTCCTTAAAATCTGTAAAAATAATAAATGGCAATAATATACAGTTATCAACAAATGCAGGGGAGGTTGGATATTACTGAACAGAAACTGTGAAATGTGTGCTGCTTACATACATTTAAACACTTTGTAAGTCTAATCTGGCTGACGCACCCACTAGAGGTAAAGGAGTCTGAATTGCTGTTGTATTTTCCTTATCCCTACCAGTAATCATTCACAGTTGAAATCCATTAGCAACAAACAAAGAGAGTGTCTGCACTATGTTTACATTTGCTACATAGAGCCAGGAATCTGGAATTCAGCAATTTAATGAGTTCACATCTCATTTGCAATTTCACCATTGACACAGGCCTGACTCTGCACTACATAAAGGGACCCATGTAGATAGAGAACCTGAAGTTGAAGAGACTTCTTTATGTGGATAACACAGAAGAAGATTGCTATTACCTTGGATTAATCTGCACTGAAGACTAATGATCTTGATATGGTATGATTACAATTTCCAGCTCTATACTAGATTTGCTCACAAGTCACAAGTAAAAATAGTTCTGTGTGTGTGTGTGTGTGTGTGTGTGTGTGTGTGTGTGTGTGTGTGTGTGTGTGTGTGTGTGTGTGTGTGTGTGTGTGTGTGTGTGTGCGTGTGTGTGTGTGTGTGTGTGTGTGTGTGTGTGTGTGTGTGTGTGTGTGTGTGTGTGTGTGTGTGTGTGTGTGTGTGTGTGTGTGTGTGTGTGTGTGTGTGTGTGTGTGTGGTGTGTGTATATAAATATATATATATATATATATATATATATATATATATATATATATATATGGGTCTACTTCAGTAGACCGACTTACCTGAAAATCGAAGCCCAGATACCCGACACAAAGAGACCAAAAAGTTCACGACACTGAATGGCAAAAGAGTGGAAGTTTAACAAGGGAAAAGAGTCAGTTGAGCAACATGGTGACCTTTGCCCTTTTCCACACTGTAGTGCAATCTTAAAGTTGGTATATTTAAGTAAGGGGTGGAGGGGTGAACCCCCCACTTGGGTGGGTTCAGTTTAATGTAGTTTGTTTACATGGTGGTGTTGGACAACTTACCATTTTCCCTGTGTTAGTTTTTGATGTTTTGTATGTTCAGTGTCCTGGTCTGTTTGGTTCTTTCATCTCGGGTATCTGGGCTTCGGTTTTCTCGTAAGTTGGTCTACTGAAGTAGATCCATATATATATATATATATATATATATATATATATATATATATATATATATATATATATATATATTGACTGAAAACTCAAAATACTAAATTTCATTTGACTGAGACCACAATACCTAATTTTCAAAATACTGAAAACTCATTTGACTGAATCTCATTATACTAGATGCTCACAATGCTGAATTTCAAAATACTAAATTAAGCCACAGATATGCACACTTACAACACCAATGACTAAGGCTTTCCAAAACTTGAAAACTACTTACCCTCTTAACAGAAACCGGATGACATAAAACCAAAATGGGACAAAGCCCCCCACATCCCCCAGTGTGGAGGCTGCACCCCAAATACCCCCCAAATATATATGCTAACTCCAGGATTGCACTACAGTGGGGGGAAGGGCATATACTGTTTACTTACCTTACAGTGCTGTGCACACTGCCACTACTGCTCGGAGTGAACAAACCATCTGCCTCATTACTTTAGATACTTCCCATAAAAATGTAGAGACATACCCACATTTAGAAACACTACAACACACTTTATACACTACTGTCAGTATTCTGACATTCAGCACATTAAGTTACAGTAATGTTTTTTTTTTCACAAGCAAGTCACAGGTGAAGGGAAGCACACATCACATCTATGACTTAAAATTCAATATTTTGAAATTCAGTTTTGTAAGCTGTCAGTATAATGAGACTCAGTCAAATGAGTTTTCAGTATTTTGAATATTAGGTATTGTGGTCTCAGTCAAATGAAATATAGTATTTTGTGTTTTCAGTCATGTGAATTAGACCCATATATGTATATGTATGTGTATATACTTTTATTTGTATGCACTTCTTAGAAGTTTACTGATAGCACAGGCATTTTTGTCAAAGCAGTTTACTTTCTCACATACCAGCCTTATTAACTTTCATCAAAAATGTTAATGATCCAATTGTTTCTCTTTACACTCTTCTATTGTTATTTCAGTGAAATGTAAATGTCCTATATTGTCAATGACACAGGGGTGTTAGCCTTCTAGGGTGGCCCAATTGATACCTCTAGGGGAGTGCTGGGTGCAGGTAGAGGTGACTGGCAATTGCATAAATATAACTGTTCTGTTGTAAGTGTGTGCATATATCCTTGGTACAGTTTGTTTGATTACACTTACAACAATTCACTGCTGTTCTATTCCTTTGTTTTGTACAAAAATGTCATTTGCCTGTTGCTTTAGGGTGGAGAAGTCAAGTTCAATTTTCTGTATTGGACAACCAAAATGCTTGCTTTGCTATTGTAACTCTTTTTTAGGTCAAACCTTGCAAACTAATAATATGTGTTATACCTAAGCAGGACTTTAAGTTATCTGATATTTATGTATAGTATCCGTTTTTTGTGTTTTTTGTCACATAGGACTAAGGCACCCAAGCATCCCAATCCCTGCAAATCCCCTTCAGTGACTCAGAAAATTACATCATTTCCAAGCATTTCAGCAACATGATGCCTTTCTGTTTGAGAGAGGACATGGGGATATGTCTGGAAGAATGCAAATTTGGAACCAGATAGTGAACAACATGAACACTGTTGGGGGATGCTGTAGGACATATGATCAGGTGCATCATAGGGCCACTGACATGATTTGATCAGCCCAAAGGAGGGCAGCTACAGTAGCCCATGGACAGCTTGCTATCAGGAGGGGGGCTGCTACACAGCCACCACTGATACCAAATGAAGAGTTCCTGTCCACTGTCAGGGATCCAGCAAGCTCAGTGGAAAGTGTACAACAACCTGTGATTGATGTCTGTGCTGTTGTTTCAGGGAGGACAAGTCTGTCCCAGGAGGAATTTCCATTTAGGCTTACCTATGTAAATTTTTAAATATTTCTCATAATAAAATATTGAAAGTGATACTTAAGTCAGTTTATGTATTGATACAGTTAATAACACATTCTGGTTCAGTACACATGGACTTGGGGCAGTCATGCCATCCAAGTTTCAGATAAATGTATTGTTAGTGGATATATAAAGGCACTTTTTTCCCTGTGTTATTGTTACTGTGATAATGGTGTCTGTACATTTTGCTTAACTTCTTCCAGGACCATCCTCCCTAGCAAATGTGGAGTCATCCGCGTATGGTAAACCAAACATTTTTATTTCTGTGCCAATGAGCATTTCACAGAAATATTAATTTTTCATTACGTGTCAGGTAGATGGCAGTACTGTGTGAGTGTATTGCACTGCCATCTGCAATAATGGCACCAGTGTTAGTTTGTTAGCGTATATTGAACTGTAGTGGTGTAGCTATTAAATTATTTTCTATGTTTGTTGTTTATTATTGCAAGTGATCCTGACAGTGGAAGTACAGAACTCTTACCACCTGATGTCAGAGTATTGGCAGACTCTTGTGATGATGGTGGGTAAACACAGGCACAGTCAGAAAGTGCAGAGGTTGAATCTGGAACTGAGGTTGACATACAGCCATCCCCTGTAATTCCACTGGACACACTCAGTAAGCCTAAGTAAACCCATTCCAGTGAGCCCTCCAATACTGGGCAGGTGGAGGGTGAGACACTTGATCAGGATAGTGTGGTTTCTGTGGCTTCAGTGCCAGTTGTCTCTGACTGTAGCCAAACTGTGGGTGAGATGCCATGCAGGAGGGTTATTAGAGGTGCTCAGAAGAGGCTCACTGTTCATTCTCCACCTGATCCAGGTGTATCTTTCCATGGGACTCAAAGTATGTTTAGGGACGTTATGGAGGATAAGGCATGTTTTAATAGGGCCTGTTTGGAAATGCTTAGGATTGTAGATGTGGCACAGGCTGATATGTGTGACTTCCTCCACTATATTGCCGATTCAATGGATTGGATGAATGACATGTTGGAATGGGCAGTGTCTGTCTTGGAATGTCTGCTAGGATAGGGGTGGTATCCATGTAGTCACAAGTCAGCACATCATCTGATGTTAGCTGACGTGGCCATGCCCAATCATGCTCCCATAGTGACACTACGTCCACTGCTCCATCAGTGGTTGAGGTGTCCATACCCAGTTGTAGCAGGCCATGGTGTCATGGTCCTGGGCATACTTGGGAGGAGAGCTCATCCAGCAGACATCAGTCATGTTCAGGTAGCAGCAGTGCATCTGACCATGGGTGTCGGCATGCCAGTGCAACTCCTGGCAGAGCCAGTTCTTGGAATCATGGACAACAACAATGAACTGTCAACTCTACCATGTACGTTTCACAACTGTCCAACATAACAGGATATAGAGCTAGCACAGTGCTTGGCTGTGTTCTTGCATACACTCACACACCAATTTCACCTGGAGTGCCCACACATACATACATACATACATACACCCATAACAGTTACATGGGTCAGTCATGAGGCTTAAAGTTCATTCTGTCTCAGTGGCCATTTGATATTTTATCCAAATGTCAGCCTGTTTCTCTTACACACACACACACACACACACACACACACACACACACACACACACACACACACACACACACACTCAAATACTCACTACCTTTTGTGTAACCCTAAGCCCTCTGCCCACCCCCCACCCCCCTAAAAAAAACACTTGGTGCAAATGATGATAACTGCGACATATCCTTGTTTGCTATCATTTGGATTCAGGGATACATCATTCTATTGCCCATTGCTTATTGTACATAACTGACTTAGTGCTTAGTATATCTGTTTTTGTGATGTTGTTTTGCAAATTGTACTGCTTTCATACAGGTTTTTGTAATGTATGCATCCTTACAAACTCTTAGACCAACAAATCAGGCCCAAGCCATAAATAAAAGTCTGACAAAGGCCCGACAATGGGGGGAGTTTTTAAACATTATGGTCTTACGAACTTAGATAGTTGATGGAATAACAGGTTTTGCATTGCTATTTTTATGTTTGTTCTGAGGGATGTGAAATCTAAAACTGAAATGTATGCCATTATTTTCTGACTTCACTCTTTAATGATTTACCATTACTAAATTATGAGGCCAAAATGTGGACATTCAGTGAAAACCTGTACATTTTAGATGTAAGGCCTATTTTTTGATAGAGGACATATGTATGTGTATAAGACAGTGCTGTCACATCTTGATGTAATTGCTGTAAAAGTCGCCCACCTTATACTTACTTACATTACCAAATAACAGTATGTAAGGATATGCCATTCATTTTTATTCTTAGACATTTATTTTCCTATTCCAGGTTCAGCACTTACCTTGGAAATCCAGCAGTTGCAAGAGCTTTAGTTCAGGGCTGACTGTGTCTGATGCTAGCAGTATACAGCAATTACATGGGTAAATAAAGGTTGTGGACCTTGCCTGGCATCAATGCTACTGTTTGTATGCGCATAGGATGAAGGTTTTAGCCCCTTAGATGATGAGCATGTGTGTTATTAATTGCATCTCGGCCAGTGCCAGGACATATTGTGCAAGACTACATTTCTGATGGGCATCATCAGCCATGGTTCCAGTGTATAACCTGCATCCCCCAGTAAATGGCCCTGGGGATATCCCCCCTAGTAAACATCTCATATAGCTGACAGTTGTGCCAGATATGTGAGTCATGGTAACTGCCTGGGTTGCCAGAACACATATTCAGGATGATTCCCTTAGCATTACACATGACCCGGCAGTTAACTGAGTGGTAACCCTTTCTATTTATGTACACCCTTCCATATTCCCTGGGTGGTGCTTTGATTTTTACATGTGTACAGTCTATGACACTCAGGACTTCAGGGTAATGTGCTACAGGGTAGAACTACTGCCTAATTCTGCCACTATCCTCAGCTGTACAGGCAAAATATATGTACTCACTGGCATGTTATAGCATAGCATTCAGGAACTGATGGAGCATCCTGGATGCTGATGCCTGTGACACCCTCAGCATATCCCCTGCTGGTCTCTGGGAGGTTCCTGTAGCTAAAACTCTAAGTGCTACACATACCTTAGTGTTCATTGGGACTGGTTCTCCTCAGATTGCCCTTGGTCTCAGTTGAGGATGACAGAGGTTGCAGAGTTCCTGTAGTGTGTTTCTTTCCACCCTGTAGCACTCTTTAATTTCCACCTCATGCAGATTATGAAAAGTTAAATGGAGTCTAAAAACCCTTCTTCTTCTTGGCCATGGTCTGTTAGCAGCAGCAGCAGCATAGACCTGGGCTGTTGCATATACACATGAATAAGACCAACAGCAGCTCCTAACATTCTTTCTGTGTAGCCTAGTTTCAATGGCTGTACTCCAATAGGTTTTGGAATTCACAGGGAAAACTAGCACTGAGTCGACATGGTTACTTTATAGCTTGTTGAATAGCTCCTCCATCTTAGATCAGTTGATTATCATACAGTTCAGCTGCTTATGCTGTAATTAGCATGCTGCAATGTTTACCGTGTTTGCGTGGTTCTACATGGTATGTAGAGCCACTTAATGAATGCAAAATGGTGCAATATCATGTGAGCATTGTGGCCCAATGTGCATACCATTTTAGCTGACCATGTAGGCTTTATTGAATCTGCACTCAAAACTCCCAAGCTGTACCTGAACAAACAATGCATATACTAAAAGCAGGGCTCTTTACCATTATTCTCCCAAATTACTGGCATGACTTACCTCTTTTAAGCTTAAATTCTCTGTTAAAAAAAGAAAAACAGTGATGCTCTACCCACTCAGTCACTGGCAATCATCTTGACTAACATCTGAATAATGTAGGAGACCAAATCTTGGGATTTAAAGAAGGAAGTTAATCCCAAAGCACAAATGATGGACATTTGCATTGAGTACCGTGTTCATCTGATCATCTGAGTGAATCAGCTGAACATGATGTCGGGGAGAAAATGTTGCAAAAGCCACTCTCCTAGCAGAAATCGGACCCACTAAAGCTGATAACTGTGCCTGCTCAAGCAGGTGTTCAATTTTATTTATTTTGAGGGTAATTATTATAAACAGATGGCTGGTATGGAAATGAGAGCGGTGGCAGAATCAGTTTTAGCAAACATGATACTCTGATATTGGGAGCAGAATTTAGTTTTGAATTCTAATTTTAAGCCATATTTAACATTTTATGTAAGTTTCTGGATGAAAATTTTTATGACATGGTCATCCGATATTGATGTTGTTGTTTGTCTTTCGGCTTTTTCCTGGTGAGGGGTCGCCACAGTGGAACTACGGTCCGCTAATGATTGGCAGTATAGATTTTTTACGAAACACCGAGGTGGCAGCTTGATGCCCAACCTTCAACGAAGGCATGCCCATTTACGCATGCATGTCTTTCGAACAGTACCCAACCACGGGGAGGACATGCAGACTCTACACAGAAGGCACTCCCAAGCCAAGCCGAGAATCGAACGGAAGAACCTCTTGCTGTGAGGTAAAACGCTACCACTGTACCACAGCGGCTGTCGGTCATCCGATATTGATAAACTAGAAAAATGTGTTAACTTATTTAAACACTACTACATAATTTTTACAATTTTCCATGAATTATGATAATAATAATAAGAAGAATATGAATTTTTGGATAGTATGATGACGAGAATATGAAGAATATTAGATTTGACTTACACATTTATAAAAAAACAACTTTCAGTAATATCTATTTACATTATACAAGTTGTCATCCTCAGTCCCAGTGGGAAAAAAAAGTCTGGTAAAAGGTTAAATGGTGAGGGTGCATGATCAACATCCAGAGATGAAGATTTTGTGAATGAATTGATTTCTTAAAGGATACATCTTTTGACAGAGGTTATCCATCTTTATCTTTAATTACTATTATCAAGAAAGTTACCCGGTAATGGTGTAATCATTTTCAACCAGTTTTAAAAATGGAAGGCAATAGAATGTTTTTAAGAAGCAGTTATAGAAAAAGAAGGTGCTGATGTAAATAATTCAACAGCTATGGTTACTACATATGGACAAGGTTCTTCCATAATTCAAGAGTCAGTTAAAAAAAAAACTGGAACATTGCATTTGTTTTACATATGAAATATAAAATAGGTGCTTCATTGATTTACTCATAGAGAAGGAACCATCATTTACAAAAAAATATACATACATACATACATACATGCATGCATGCATACATACATACATAAATAAAAATAATACAAAGGAATTGTAATCCTTTTCAGATCCATGATAAAAGAATGGTGAAATGTCAACACTGCAGAGCATGTCAATATGCTACTGATTTTACTTATATTAATATGACTAACTACCCTCATATGATTGTTAGTAATGACCGTTATAATTGTCAAGTGAGTGGGGGAGTTTATATAGCAACATGTATATCATGTGATTGTTTTTATAGTGGTAATACTGAAAAGAACTTAAATATAAGGATTTTGTAAAATGTGAGAGAAATAAAACATAACGTCAAAGCAAATGCTTTATCAACGCACTCTTGAATATGTTCTTTTAATAAATATTTTATTTGTTTTGGAAAAAGTTCCAAAAAAGATCATGAGATGTGGTGAATGGAGGTCATTCTTAGAACTAAAAGAGCTACGCTGGCAAGATAGGTTAAATGCCAAGCAGTTCACATGATTAAATGGTACAAAATCAATAAATGGTGTTTTGAAATTGAGATCAGATAGGATTTAATAAAAGTGCATTTATTTCATGTACACTGACATGTTGCATGCACTTTATTAATAATTAATATGTTGGCAAGTATTATGCAAGTATGATTGTACTAAAGTAAGGAGTATTTATCCTGCATTTTTTTAAGTGGGAAATATGTTGAGATATGTTTTATTGGATGAGATATGTCAAGAGATTGATTTCAAACATCTTTAACTGTGTAATTTTTTTATTCAGACTAATTTTGATGAAGTCCATTTAGGATGAAAGTGTTTAAGTTTTTATATTTTGTCTTTTTTATTATTAAACAGACACATTCTACATTGCTTCAGTTGCTCAATGTGGTGACTAATTTACTTTTACAACTGATGAGAATCATTTTGTGCTTACAGTAATGTATCTACTGAGTTTCCTATATATTTGTACCCAGGTCTTGAATGAAAAGGACAAGCAGGCCAGCTAACTTACCTGGCTATCAGGCTTAAAATAAACTTATTACAAAACTGGTATTTTTTCAAGTAGGCCTTTAATGTGAAAGTTCAACTTATCCAGTCCACTTAAGCAAAGGTTCAGAAGTAGGATAGAGTTTTAACAGAGGTTGCTTAGTTAGATTATCTGGAGACTTGTTCTAGGTTCATTAATTTGAGGATGGTGGAAAGGACTGACTGAATCTAAAGTATTCAGTATTCCTCATCTGATCATTATTGAAAGAGGTCACCACTCATTGCACCCCCACTCTCACAGTCTGCTGGCCCACATGGCAGGTTATAATGAAGATACCTAACTTTATAGAGATGGAAAAGATTTAAAATAAGATGAAGCAGGATAAGCAATTTATTTTGGAATGTCAGTAAGTTTGTATATTTCAGTATGTTTCTCCAGGCATTATGGCTGGAAGAAAAGCTTTTGCTAATGTAAGATCTTGGTTGCAAGAACAATATTCCCATGCTTCTTATATACCCTATCAATTTAAGCAATGGTCCTGCCATTAGTTTGGCTCTCTGGAGAAAGTATTACATTTTCTGAAACTCTGTCTTCTGGGAGTTGCTACCATGAACTCAATAAGCTTGAAGCAGGATACAAAGATGGACTGCTCCATTTTATCGCAGTTATCTCTGGAACCTTAAGTAGAAAAAAATGAAACACTGTACTTGTCTAGGGAAGTTGTCATTATTTTGACTCCTATAGCTTTATTATCTCCCGCTCAGCCTTTCTAAATTGCCATTCATACAGCAGAAAGAAATCTAGAATGGCAACAACAGAAATATGAGGTTTGGAACATTCCAGTTTGTCCAGGGACATCTTCAAGTGGAGAGAGATAAATAGAGTAGCAGGAGTTAGGAGGATAAGGGGAGGATAGGGTTAAATAGGAATGAGGGATGGTTGGGAGGAGATGAGGTAAGGGTAGGGAGGGGCTTAAAGGGATTTAGGCAAGTGTAAAGGGAGTAGTAGGCACATTTTTTTGGCGTGAACTTGCTAAGGCAAGGTACACCCAGACGACCTCTAGGTATTTCGGGAGAAAAGGTAGGCCACTGGGTACTGGTTGGTGGCAGGTGGCCTGTTTATATAATGTATGTATTATTATAAATTATATATATATATATATATATATATATATATATATATATATATATATATATACAGGTTTACTATTGTTTATTCGAACGGAAAAACATTTTCCGTTCAAATAAACTAATGGTAACACCGAAAGTAAAAATAAATAACTTTCACAATGTCGAACCAAATGCTTCATGCATTTGACTCGACATTGTTGTCGAAACCACCACGTGATAGCCGTATAGGAGCTGATGTAAATCAAACTCCTCTACAGCTATCATGTTTTTGCAGGGGGGCAAGCACCCCTGCACCCCCCCTACTTATATATTCTAACTTTGAGATCGCACTACAATGGGGATGTGGATGAATTTCCACTTCCCACTGTACCGCAATCTCCATGCAGATAGTTGATTTCCACTTATGCGAATGCAGTTGTGAATTCGCATAAGTGGAGTCGACTTTCTGGTGCAAAACTGCTTGTGCACGTTCTGTGTTTTGGCACATTGCAGCCGATAGAATGTCGTTCGCACAAACAATAGTAAACCTGTATCAGCCGTGGTGGTACTGTGGTAGCGTTGTTGCCTCACAGCAAGAGGTTCTCCTGTTCGGTTCTTGGATGGTGTGCCTTCTGTGTGGAGTCTGCATGTCTTCCCCGTGGTTGAGTGGCCTCCAAAAGACATGCATGAATGGGCGTGCCTTCACTGAAGGTTTGGCATCGGGCTGGCAACTCAGCACCATAAAAATTGACTGACAATCATTAGCGGATCAGAGTTTCACTGTGGCAACCCCTAACTGGGAAAAGCCAAAAAGGCAAATATATATATTTCAGAAAGGGTTTCAGAAAGCACTGTAGGCATGAGGGTGTGTTTGGTATATTTTGGGTACAGGGTGCCATGTGTATGGGGGGATAGAAGGTTTAGACAGGGCATGCTTTTGTAGTTATCCAGAAGTAGGCCATGTTTGGAAAGACCGACTGGATACATGTCCGTTTTCAGTGGAGGCCTGGGGAGAAAGCTCCACAGTTACATTTTAAGCAAAATATAAGGTGTATACAGAAGCATTCAAATTTACATAGTACCAAACTTAACATTGAATAGTAACATAGCATTCAAGCTTAATTCAAATTTACATAGATAGTATCAAACTTAACATGGATTAGTAGCATAGCAATGAAGCTTAAAATTTAACATATTTACATAAAGTTGGCGGATTGGGTCAGTGGCTTGTGTGAGGGAAGCAGGGATGATGCAGGGGATACTGAGTATTTTGTTTTATGTGTTAAGCTGGGTAGGAGGTTCATTTGGGTTTGTTGGGGATTACAGTTCATTTTCAGCTATCAATATAGAACATGTAGAGTTTGTGGTGGTTGGGATGCTAAAATGTCATGATGGCCGTTTGAAACATTTATGTTTACAATGCATAGTTGGTGTGATGTCAGAATTGTTGTTGCGCTGACCTTAGAGATCTCATTTGGATCTCAGCTGGTTATTACATTCATTGGGTGGTAAATGGGGTTCAAGGTGGCATGATGGTATGCAATTGCCTTTGCACAGTTTTTAGTGGCATTGAGCTAGTGTTTGGTTGTCCAGTTGGTTGGTAATGCCGCTGGAATCTTTGCAAGGCTTTCATTGGTTGTGGGTAAGGATTATTTAGTTAATGTGCATTGGTTATGCTAGGTTATGAGGCTATGATTGCTACCTTAGCATAGAAGAGGTATCAGTGGTTTATTTTCAGCTGTTTAGGTAATTGGCTGTTTTTGCTAGTTATGTGATAGGGTTTTATGAGGTGACAACTTGGATCCAGGCTAGTTAGAATGGATGGTGTGCACTGAATGATGTTTGACCTAATGCCTTAATGGTGGTTAGGTTGCTGACAGTTTGTCAGAAAGAGTGGGAACAGCCTGGTCAGGCTGGTGGGCAGAGAAGAGGGGCAGGCTTGCCCTCTTCTTTTCCCCTTCTGGTGGTGGATGTTCAATTCAATAACTTGAGAAAGGCAAGTGAGCAGTTGCACTGCTTGATAAGGAAAGCCAAGTGAGTAGGAGTTACATTTTTTGGCGTGAACTTGCTACCCACCCTCCCTCCCCTTTTAGTGGGGATTTCAGGTATATTTCAGTTTGGGTAGGGCAGAGAAGAGGGGCAGGCTTGCCCTCTTCTGTTTCCCCTCTGGTGGTGGATGTTCAGTTCAATAAGTTGGGAAAGGCAAGTGAGTGGTTGCCCTTCTTGATAAGGAAGGGCAAGTGAACGGTTGCGCTGCTTGATAAGTAAATAAGCAAGTGAAGGTAAGCTGCTTATTTGGTTGGAGCTAATTCAATAAATGGTAACTGAAGTGAGTGGTACGCTGCTTCGTAAGTAAGTGAGTGGAGGTATGGATGCTGCTTACTGAACAAGATGAGAGATGAGCAGGGTCATGCTGTCTTATGTAATGTTACATGGATGTTATTTTCACCTATATCATGTTTGGTTGAAATTAATGAATATCGGTTAACAATCATGTTTATGGAAGTTTAATAAAGGTCATCAAATGTCATTCGGTGTGATGTTTTTATTGAAGGGGACCTGGACAACTGACAGCCATCAACTTTTTTGTATTTCTACTAGTAAATGCAGTGCTTTTGAGATTCAACTATGTGAATCCATGGTTTCTGATTGGGAAAGGTTAACAGAGATAAAACCATGATTTTTTATTATTCAGGTGCACTTGGCAATATTAAAACATTCCATAACTCCTCCATTTCATTTGCATCTATACTGAGAAAAAAAGGCAAGCATTTGAGCATGTCAGTGTACTAAGACTTGATTATAACTGTAATATGCATTTTCTGATACCACACCTCTGCATTAAGATTCTGTATCAGGTATTTTGCAACAGTGTGAGTGGACTTTGATTAGAACATTTATTTGTTTATTTATTTATCTGATTGCCTATTGTGAATTATTAAAGATTATTTTAATATACCTTCGTTATCTTTAAGCATTGTAAGTGTTTTTCCTCTTTTATATGTGATATTCACATGTATATGTTGCCACAAGTTGTTATTATAAATGCAAGAGTTTGAATTCAGTAACCAAAATGCATTATTTTTGCTATAAATTGGGCAATCCTTGAAGGTTGATATTTTGTTTACTGAAGAAGTTAAAATAGGAAAGAAACATATAAAATATCTGAATATATGTAATTATACAGTCTATTCTAACATGTCAAGCTCTTCAAAGACCGGTGTTGCAATTTGCTTAAGAGATATTTTAAATGCTTAAGTCATGGATGTAATCAAACGTGTGGTGCAGAGGTGGGTAATACTTAAATGATAGTTGTAAACAATATCATTTCTTCATTATCATGCATATGCCCACACATAGGAGCTATTGGGTATGTAAGTTCAAACATGCTCAGCAATGTAAAGCAACAGCTATCATTGATGTTGTAACAAACGGAGAGGAGTTAATAAAGTCAGTAGAACATAACCATGAAGGAGATCCAGGGGAGGTGGAAAGGTATGCTATCTGTGACATGCTAAAGCAAAAGGCAACACTTTCTAGATATATCCAATGTTTAGTAGTTGATGATGCTGTCTCTAGTTCACCTATTCAGTATGCCACCTCTTTGCCCAGTAGAAAGGTTAGTTAGTCAGTTAATTTCACATTTAAAAGACATTACTTTGGAAGGTGTGCACTAACGGGTTGTCGATGTGCTGGTCAGGTTTGCTTTGTTTGTATTCAGCAATATGTGGTTCAGCATAGTGTAGTTCGGTCGTTTCAGTTTTTGGCAATGTGTACATTCATTAATGTGGTCTCGGTAATGTGTAATTTGATGTAATGTTAATTTGGCTATTAGATATGAACCTGGTGAGGTATATGCAAAAGTGTGCATTGTACTCAATCATTGGTGTGATGAGGGCTGAGAACAATGAGATTATAACATCTTTTGATGTGGATGGCCTGCTCAATCTCAGTAGTTGTGCTACATACAAGGGATTTGTCACCACTGCTGTCACATGCTGGTGTAAGTTCTGATGACTATCTACCTGATTACCCAGGTAACATATCACTTGGTCTGCTCATAGGGGTGCTTTTCCTGTATTTTTTAATTAGCATACCTACTTGCGTTAAGAAAAGGACGACTTATGCTTTTTGTTCATCTAGTGTGTCTCCATGGCTCTGGCAACAATCATTTGTGTGTGTTAATACTTCTCTGCAGTACATCAATAGCATTCTGGGAGTCAATAGTTGTCCACAATTTGCTGTTGTCCACAAAGATGGTTAGACAACAGATGTCTAAGTTTGCCTTGACTTCTAAGATTTAAATACTGAACAGGAAAGTGCCTAGTATAGAATCCAGAGGTATGGACCTTTTCACTGGGGTCTTACTAAAGGTGACTTCACACATTTTGACATTATTGTGTCCTGTCTGTGATCCATTTGTCTACCCACTTGGTGATGTAGGTATTTATGCCCACTTGAGAGAGTTTATCTGTAATAATCTAGTGTGGATTTGTGTCAAATGCTTTGGCCAAGTCAGGTTATGTGGAATGACAGCCTTTTCCTCATGCATGACCTTGGTGACTTTCTTGAAGAAGTAAACCAGATTTACCAGACATGATGTGACCTTAATGAATTAAAAATGAGTTAGGTGCACTGTCAGGAAATTACCTTTGTCCTTTTTGATAAGTTCCACAATGGATCCTTGGTTTGCCTCACAGATGAGGAGAGTCAGGATTGTGGGTCTAGAATTACCTGTGTCAGGTGATGGTCCCCCTCTTGTTCAGCTGTATGTACACCCTTCTGCCAGAACACAGGCTGTCTGGAGGGTGGGTTTAAGTAGGGATCCAAGTGTGTCTGCTATGTCAGGTTTTAAGCTACTGCACAGACAACCTGGGATATTGTCAGGGCCCATTGATTCTGTGTTTTTAACCTTAGAGAACTCATAAATGAACTGCTCTCCTGAGGAAAAAAATGAGTAATGTTTGCATTTATGCTTTGGCTGGTGGACAGTGTGGACAGAGGGGGTTGCATTTTGAGACAAACTGTCAGCTTGCAGATTGTCTGTTTTCTTTGGTTGAGTATGGGTGGTGGCATCCACAAACAGCTATGTGCTTAGTTGTGTATTCCTCTTAACATTTCATACTTAGTTAAAATGATTTTTGACAGCACTTCCAAATATACCCTTGGGTATGCATCACATGCCACACAGTGGTACTGTTCAAACAGTCATACAACTCTACCTCTGTCACTTAACTACATTAATTTCCCATCATACGGCTATATGTTTTTCATCGGAAAGCAGTGTATAGGCACCCTGATACCATACATGGGCACATTACAAATGAGGAGGATATGGCACATGCAGAACAGTTACTGACACAAATGCTGATAGCTATATAATTCTGCTGAGGACCACCTTGATAATTCTTGGGAATAGCAACACAATTGTGCATAAAATTAATTCCACAAGGTTGCATTTGAATCAAAACTTGTTACACGTTTGTGTATATAACAGCATTATATACCCCATCATCTCCCCTCCCCCATTCCACATCCTCCCAGCTCTTCTGCCCCACCCATTACCTACTATGCACTACCACAACTGCATAGCAACAAATATACTTTTACTCCTTTCACTCTATTTCACCAGCAGATACACTTCACTGTGCAGATACCACATAACACACATCCATTCTCCAACACGTCCAGTAACTACCACTAACCCACTATCCCACTCCTTCTCTGACATCTGCCCACAACTATATAACAATTCTACCTACCTGCATGCCTCCTTCAGACTCCTAAAAACCTTCTGTCCAACTTCCCTGGCTTAGTCATCCTAAGTTGAATATCAAGCTAAAATATCTCATATTACACTCTATCACAAAAATTAAACTCTGTGCAGACATACACTCCCTCCCCTCTACAAAGCTCATCCAACTCTTCTCTTTCCCACACAAATGCCCACCCCTACCCTCCCACACTCCCAACAACATCCAACACTGACCTACTACTCACCAATTTCAACCTTCATAGTATAGTTAACAAAGATAACAAATTCCAAGCCACCTTAGCCACCTACTCCCCTGGCATAGCAGTTATAACCAAAACCTGATTAAAGCCTCATATCAGGGACAATGAGGATACCCCAAATTGTTATAACATTATCAGACTAGACAGATTAAACAAAAGGGGTGGTGTTGTAGCTGTATTATTTAAGGACAACCTTAAAGTTGAGCGACTTCAGTGCTCCCCACCCGACCTAAACAACACTAAGATTCTAACCACATGTCTAGAAATAAATCCAAATAAAACAATTATTATAATAGCTGCCTACCTCTCTCCTGGCAATAACCTACCCATCATTGAAAGTCTCCTTTCATGGGCATCCCTCAACTTCAACCAATAAACAATTATTCTTGGTGATCTCAACTTTGATTGGCAAACCTGTACATTTGATAACCCTTTGAATTTCCTCAATCTCTACAACTTCTCTCAGACCATAAATTGTCCAACTTGCATTGAAAAACACACCAGCAAACAGTCTACAGTAGACTGGATACTAACCAACAATCCCAACCTAAACTACATATTAGGCTGCCTTCCAGACTCTCTCAGTGACCATTGCCCAATCTTTCTATACACAAAACGTGTTAACACTCAGTCTAACATCTACAAATGCATTCATTGCAAAAAACACTTCTCCCCTTCAATATTTAACTAGATTCTACAACAATATGACTGGACACCCCTAAATTACCTCCAGCTAGACCTAGCAGTACAATTCTTCAACACTACCTTCCTTGACATACTCAACAATCTTACCCCAATTAGAAAAGTACACTCAAAATCCAAGCTTCTGCCCTGGTTAACCAATGAAACCAAACGTTTACTTAAACAAAGAGATAGAGCATGGTCAAATTACCACATCACCAAAAATGTATCAAACCTAACTACCTATAAACAATTAAGAAATCAAGCAAAAAAACAAATCAAAGTAGACAGGCAAGTGTACTTCCAATCCTGCCAACAAAAACACCAAAATAACCCCTGTAAATTCTGGGATAACATAAACTATCTCTTAAGCCCAGGCCACTCCCCTACCCCAACCCATGTAACCACTAACAACATAGATCCCATTGCAACCCAAATCAACTACCACTTCATAAATTCCATAACCTCCCTACTAGGTAACCAACCAAATACACCTCTTACTCTCCCTACCACTTCTCCTGATAATCCTATCCCCTTCTGGTTTTCCTCCATTCAAACAAGCTACATAAAATCTCTCCTAGCCAAACTTAAACCCTGCTGTCCAGCTGATGACCAGCTCCCAAATTAATTATTGTCATTTTCAGCCCCATCCATTGTTTACCTCATATCTATCTTGATCAGTTGCTCAGTTTCTGAACTTTATGTGCCAACTCTCTGGAAAATATCCCATATCATTCCTCTCCACAAAGGAGGTGCCTTCAAAGAACTAACCAACTTTTGTCCCATTGCCATTCTATCTCCCCTAGCAAGAATCTTAGAAAAGTGCATCTACAAACAGTTCCTCAATCACCTACTATATAAGAATCTATTATTCAATTCACAGCATGGTTTCAGACCCAAACACAGTACTTTCACTGCACTAATCTCTTTTACTAATGCCATTCATCAACTCCTAAATAAAGGCGAAGCAGTCTCCTCCATCTTTCTGGACATGTCAAAAGCCTTTGAACCGTTTCCCATCAACTCCTACTCAATAAACTCTCACCCTATGGCATCAGCACACCCTCTCTGTCCTGGTTCCTCAGTTATTTTTCCAGTAGGCAGCAGGCCACCAATTGGTAAAATACTCTCTCCCCTTTCTCCCTATTTCTGTTGGCATATCCTAAGGGTCTATACTTAGCCCTCTCCTCTTCATCTTATTCACAAATGACCTCAGCTCAGCAACTAAACAAGTCACGACTGTCCAATATGCTGATGATGCTAAACTTATATGCTCTGCCCCCAAACCCCATAAACTTCAAATAAAAATGCAATCATCCTTCCATAGTATAGAAAAACACCTATCAGAACATCAACTAATTCTCAACCCAAATTAAACCAAACAAATAATCTTCAAAAACAAAAAATTCAAATCTTATTATGCCCCTCTGTCAATACACTCCTCAAATGGAACCAAGACTGAACCAACAACTCATACTCAACTCCTAGGGGTCACTAGTGACGAGAATCTAACTTTTGAAAAACATGTCTCTTTGACAAACAAAAATGTGCACATCAGGCTTGACACCTTATATAGGATCAAACCATATCTAACCACAGTGCCAGACATGCCACTGCCCATTCTCACCCATTCTCTTCCCTCTTTACAGATCTCATATACTCACCAACCTTCGCAAATCAGAACTAAATAATCTATTATCTTATCACCAAATTGAGAAGTTCGTCTTGAATATTCCACAAAGGACTCACCGCTGTGCTGTGCTCTTTCAAGTAAAATGGCTAGAACTCTCCCCAACCTTCTAGCTCTCAACCAACTTTCAATGGTCCACATGATAATTCATCTACCCACTAACTGTCCTGCCTTCTCAAAACTTGTCCAACCCAGTCTCAACCCCAGGACCCTCAGATTCTCCAATAAACCTACACTAACGGTCACCCAATCCCACAACTATCATGGAGGCTGTCTCTATTGTAATAAAATTACCAAACTTTGGAATACTCTCCCTCCTACAATTACTAAAATCTCACACCATCATGAATTCAAACAACTACTGCTAAACTATCTTGTTAATCATTGGATCTGCTCCTGTCTTACCCCAGAATAAATCCACCTATCCTCACTCCCACCACTACCTACCCCATATTGTTTTTTTTTACAATTCTATCACTACAGTTTCTCCTTGACTTCCTACTAAGTTTTTCTTTTGTATTAACCCTCCTTGCTAACTTGGTAACACTGTTATGTCTATGAATGAAAATTTTAACTGGGTGGATTCTCAAATTTCAGGTCTAATAATGCTACTTTTTGTGCAACATGCTATATTTTTGCTTAGCCTGACTTAAGTTTTTGCAAGAAAGGAATGTATTTAATGTCTTAGAATTCTGTAAACTGAACTACTATTGTGTTATTCAAACAATATATTGTACTGTTTTTTGGAGCCTTTCTCCCCAGATCTCCACTGGAAACAGGATCCTGGCCCAGTTGGACTTTCCCAGTTAACACATATAATAAATAAATAAAATAAATAAATGAAAATTGCAACATGTGGATGAAACAAGACTTATGTGCCCATGTAACCAGTACGATGTTATGGTGAAGTATGTCACA
The DNA here is from genome assembly GCF_019279795.1 of Protopterus annectens. Lineage (NCBI taxonomy): Eukaryota > Metazoa > Chordata > Ceratodontiformes > Protopteridae > Protopterus > Protopterus annectens. The sequence continues at coordinate 1,005,461,070 of NC_056745.1, forward strand.
GAGCGTTTATTGATGGAAGGTATATACTTGCCTTACTGCAAGTGTCATTGTGATTGCTGAATGAGAACTGCTTAGAATGTTGATATATGCTCCACTACAAAAACACATGTCTTATTAAGCCAACAATATAAGTAGTATCTCATGTCAACAGTTCTCATGAGATATTATTACATCTGTTATGGAAGGAAAATGTAATTAAATGGCAGCAGTGTTCCTCAATATATTACCTCATATCATAGTTTGTAATACCTTGTTGTAGGCATATATCTATATGATGGAAGATAGTAAGGGCATGTACATATGTGTGTACTTGTCTGATTGCATTACATGCTGCCTCTGTCCATATGTGACGTGCATCAACCCATAACAGAATTAGCAATCACACATCTGTTGGTCTGGAGATGGCTTGCAGAGGCAAATGGAATGACTCTATTTCATAATGTGTGTATGCATCTTTGGCATGAGGACATCCTCCAGCCCTTTGCAGGAAAGACATCATGTGGACAGATGAAAAAAGGGGATGTTGGATTCATGGGGCTATATTTAAGGGTCTTCTAAGTGGTAGTTAAATGAAAAGAGATTCAAAAGATCATACAATGACTGTAATGTACCACCAACCACACACAAAGCAGTTGACTGGGTCTGATTTGAACACTAAATCTGTGTAAGTACAGAAGCTAGATTCAATAAAATGTAAGACAAGCACCACCACATATGTCTGGCTTTAACATTGTCATGGTGCACTTTATTGAAGATGACAGCATCATTGTATGCTGAGAAGAAAATGTTGGGAGTAGTGTTTGACATAGATGTGGAGTCACATCTCAGTATAAAATTGTCCCAAAAATATTATTTGAATAAACATACAGTGAAGTTGATTGCTGTGAGATGAAAACCTCTAACTATTTAGTTATAGAAGCTGGAGAATACAGTGCTTAACATTAGTGGCACAGGGGAAGCTTAACTTCAATAGTGTCAGAGTACACTTTATAGAGGATGACTTCATCAGTGTATGTTAAAAAGAAGATGTTTGGAGGACTGACTGATATAGATGTGAACTCACATACCATTCAAAAATTGTCACCAGACTGACTGCTGAATGAACACATATGCACAAGTTAACTGTAGTGAGATTAGAACTCATACTTATCTACATAACACAGTACTTAACACAAGCATAACAGCACAAACTTTGCTTTCATCGTGTCAGACAACACTTTATAGCTGATGATGTCAGCATTATCTGGTGAGAAGAAGATGGTAGTAGGAGTGTATCACATGCTGTTCTAAAATGGTCTCTAGAATGTATACTAACTCAACACACACCAACCCCCCCACATACACACACACGTTGAATGCAGTGAGACTAGAACCACTACAGAACACAATACTTAACACAATCACCACAGCACAAGTTTCATTTTCATAGTGTCAGACAACACTTTATAATTGATGACATCAGCAGTGTCTGGTGAGAAGAAGGTGGTAGTAGGAGTATCTCATATGTTGTTCTAAAATTGTCTCAAGAATGTGAGCTAACTGAACACAATCAGGTGCAAACATGTATATGAATTTCACCACAGCGAGACTAGAACTCCTACTTATCTACAAGTAACACAGTATTTAATGCAAGCACCACATCACAAGTCTTGCTATCTTACTGTCGGGCAACACTTTATAGCTTATGACATCCGCAGTGCCTGGTGAAAAGATAATGGTAGGAGTGTCTCATATGGTGATCTAAAAAGGTCTCTAAAATGTTAATTAACTGACAGCACAAACATACAAGTTGCTGGAGTGAGACTAGAACCACTCTCCATGGATCTACAGCATACAGCACTTAATACATGCTCTGCAGCACGGGTCTGGCATTCATGGTGTTAAATAACACTTTATAGATGACATCAGCAGTGTCTGGTGGGAAGAAGATGGTAGTAGGAATATCTCACATGCTCTACTAAAATGGGATCTGGAATGTGAACTAACTAAATACACACACAGGATTCCTATCTAACCAGTTATATAGATATTTCTCCAAAATGTATCTATTTCTTCTTTTCTTGATGGTGTTTCAATTCCTTTTGCCTTGCTTCCCGATTGTCTATAAAACTTTTTTGGGTCATCAATAAATTGGTTATTTTGTACTTTTCCTTTACATGTATATGCATATATTTTAAGTTTTTTGGCCTGTGTTAATATTGTGAGTTCATTATTTGCAATACTGCATGATAGATCCTGATCTATTCTGATACTCTGTGTTGCTTGTATCACATCTATCTTTCTAAGTATTTTTGTTGCTCTGTTCCCTCTTCTATACTCTTCTAACAGTGACACTTCTTGACTTAATTGCTTTATAGTTTTCTCTATTCAAAACTTCCATGATGACATTCAATTTCTCCCCTTCTTTTCTCTTATTACCCTGTCTTTTTGTAGCAAGACTTTATCTATTATTAATATAGCTGCACAGTAATATATCCTATTTACTTCTGTCATAGTGCATGAATTACTGTGGACAGTCTTAATTACTGTGTTTATTTGTTGTATCAAACTTCTAACTTTTTGGTTTAATTGACTTTCTGTAGTCTGTTTCTTTCACTGATCTTAATATGTCTATTCATCTCTATTAAATCAAGCAAATCTCTTCTTAGGTAATTGTCCTCTAAACTGAGGGCATATTCTTTGTTTTTCATTTTCTCTTGGCATTCTATAGATACTTCTCCAGCATCATCCACTGCTACACTCTCTTTGATTTCATCCTATGTCATCCATTGCTCTTTCATATGGAAACTCACTGGCACATCACCCTACAACATTGTCTATGTTCGAGTTGACACAGTTTCCTGTTCCTCACCTTGCTGTCCAACTCCAACGGAATGTTTGTACTGGATTTCTATGGAAGGCTCCAAAGTATCTTCATCTGGCAACTGATTAGATATTTCCTGGTCCACTGGCTTTGCCTTAATTTGGGGATCCATTGTTCTATTCTACTATAATGTTTTCTGATTTAGATTTTCTACACTAATTCTTTCACTTTGCAGGTAATGCATAACCTCAGTTTCTATTTCTTTAACTTCTCTACTACCAATCTTCTTTTGCACTTTTCCTCTTTGTTTTCTTATTTTTTGCATTGTAAAAATTTCCATGTCTGGATGCCTTTGTCTATATTTCTCTTCAAATATCTTTGGTGCTGCTCTTTTTGTTTTGATTAGTTTTGCTTTAATCTTGCATAAATATTACACCATATTACGTCTTTTTTTTTCTTTCCCATGTCCATATTTCTTTTTCAGATGTCTCCTGAGCCTCCTGTTTCCCCTTACTTTGGGGACTCATTGTTTCATCATGCTATGATGTAACCTGTGTTAAACTTTCTACACTAAATCCTTCACTTTGCAAGTGTTCCATGACTTCAACTTCTATTTTTTTAACTTCTACTTTATTAGTCTTCTCTTCTCCAGTCCTTCTTTGTGATCTTAGTTTTTATTGCAAACTTTCCATATCTGGAAGCCTTTGCCTGTATTTCTCTTTGAATATGTTTGGGGCTGCCTTTTTTGTATTGCTTGGTTTGGCTTTCTCCTTTGCATAAATATTACACCAGATCAAATTTCTCTTTCTTATGTCCATATTTCTTTTTTATACCTTCCAAAAGCCTCTAGATTTTGTTCTTTATATTTTTGTGCTTCCTCAGTTGCTTCTTTTTCTAAATGGACCATGGTTTTTTGGTCTATATAATTTTTTTTCATAAATCTGTTGTATTAATGAACACAAATTTTTATTTGAAGCTTCTGACATATTTTCTTGTGGAAGTATTTTTCTTTCCCCTAATTTCTCTCTTACTCTTTTTGTATATCTTCTGTCTGAGAATTCCGGACTTCTTGCATAACAGTAACAACACATAATTGCTTTCTTATCCTCAATAGTCTACTCTATCATCTTTATAGCTCTTCTTTGGCCATCATTTTTTGTGTTTTTTTGTGGACTGCTACTTCCTTCCACAAAAGGGAGTCAATCCTCCCCCTGGGTCTGGCCTAGCCCCATTGTAGGAATGTTTCCATGTCTTGAGGATCCTACACTGTCATTTTTTCCAGTCCTGGCATCAGGGCACCTACCAATATTGGGTACTTTTTATTCTGTCTTGTACACCCAGCTATCTTGTTTATGTTTTAACCTACTTCTGTCCATGATATATGCTATAAAAAATGTGTTCTGTATATCAGTGTTGCCTTGGTGAGATTTTGTAAAAAACAGGGTCCACATCATGAAGGTACTCACCAAGACTTGAGGATGAATTCACTTCCAGCATTACTACTGTCCTTTGTTTGCTGATTTATCATCTTTCCATCTGAACCCCTTCTCATAGGTTCATAGGTTCATAGGTAGGTACTAGGCTATTGGCCGTAGAGCCTATACAAGCCTAGCCAAAAAGGTACCCTGGCTTTTGCCACCCAAGAACATTATTTTCCTCTGCCCCTGTCAAGCAGAACCACAGAAGGGATCCCTGGGGTGAATTTCCTATTACCCATCCAATCATCAAGATTTTTCTTGAAGAATGCTAATTAGGAGCTCTGTTTGGCATAGATAGGTAGTCTGTTCCAGAGTATGGGAAGTCTCTGGGACAGGAATCTATCCCTCCAGCATGTTCTGTTTATTGTGGTGACAAGGTTTAGGTCCCTAGAGCATGTAGCTTGGAGGGATTGGGATTTCTGTAAGTGGAGCATGTCCAATAGCTCTGGGTTTGACATAGCTTTGTATGTTAGGCAGAGATCGCCTCTGAGTAGGCGATATGTGATGGAGTAAAGCTGGAGTTTTTTGAGTTGGTCTGCGTAAGGCATCTGTTTGAGGACAGTAATCCTCTTTGTGAGGTATTTTTGTGGCCTTTCCAGCTGTTGTAGATGTCTTGTGAGGTACATACCAAAAGGGGCATTGTACTCTATAATGGGTCTAATGAATGATGAGTAGAGGGGGACAATGACCTCTTTGTTTCTGGATGAGAAACCTTTTGTGATGATGTGTGCCAAGTAGAATGACTTCCTGAGCACTGTGGTGATGTGATTATCAAAGGAGAGACTACTGTCCACCTATATCCCAAGGTCTCTTGTCACACTTTTGGTGTTAATTAGACTACCGCCTATGTGGTAGTTCATGGGTACAGAGTTTTTACCAAAGGGGATGACAATGCACTTTCTGGCATTACCTAGTTTAGTGAGTTTATCTATAATTCCAGAGTGGGGGATGGTGTTGAATGCCTTGGTGAGATCTAGATAGGCTGTGTGAACCACCTTACCCTCATCTATAGCTTTGATGACTGCTTCAAAGAAGTCTATCGGGTTTAGGAGACATGATCTGCCTTTTACAAACCCGAACTGTGTGGGGTCCAGAGTTTGGAGATCTCCAATGTCTTTGTTTATGAGTTCCCTGATGATATGTTCCATGGCCTTGCAGACCAGGCTCATCAGGCTAATGGAGCAGTAGTTCTCAGGGTCTGTTGTGGCCCCCCCCCTTGGTGGAGTGGGATAACCGTAGCAGTGTGCCATTCAATGGGCATAAAGCCTAAGGTGAGGCTATAGTTGAACATGGTACTTAGGTGGGGTGCCAGTTCATTCTGTAGTTCATGTAGAAGGCAGCCTGGGATGTTGTCAGGTCCCATGGATGCTGTGTTCTTGGCTTTGGAGAGTAAGGTTTTTACCTGTGCAGACATGATTACAGGAATTTTGCATTCTTCCAGTATAAAGATGGGCCTTTAGGGGGTGAGATGGGGGTAAAGTTAGCAATGAAGCTATCTGCCAGGATGTTGGCAATGTCAGTTGGTTCTGTATATTTAGTGTCATTGTGCTGCATCTCAGAGCAGATCTGAGTGTTGTCATTGAGATTCTTGACATAGCTATAGAATGCTTTGTGGTTGTCTTTAGAATCAGTGGTGATTTTCTTTTCATAATTAGCTTTGGAGGATTTTATAAGGGATCTCAGCTTCTTACTGAGGCTGACCAGGGAGTTCCTCCAATCATGGGATTTTACTCTTTTTTGAAACAGTTTCTTTCTTTTGTTGCAGAATTTGTTTATGGCAGAAGACCACCAGATTGGCTCTGTTAGGGATAGAATGATCCATGCACTGATGTAAATGCTTATAAAGTGCATTTGTGTAGGATTCAGCAGTCATACCTCTATTGTCCATCTGCATGGATGTCGTGACATTTGCCACTTTTGTCTTAAGAAGCATGAAGTTGGCTTTGAAAAATTTTTTTCTGTTGTTTTCCTAACGGGGGTGGGAGCAGGATGTGGATGCCTAGGGTGATTAGCTTGTGGTCGGATCTGACCAAGGAGGAGCTGACCTCTGGTGTGAAACACTGGTCGCTCATGTTGGTGATGACCAGGTCTAGGATATTGCTGCCCCTGGTGGGGGTGTGGATAAGTTGATCCACGGCATTAGAATTGATGATTTCTAGAAAACATTGAGCAAAAGAGTTGGTACACAAGTAGTTTTCCCAGTTAATGGTGGGGTAGCTGAAATCTCCCATTATTAGGTTGTTGGGTTGTACCTTAATATTTTCCAGTGTATCAAGAAAAGAGGAGCTGGAATCTGTAGCAAGGTACTATCTGGATTGTGGTTTTGCCCAGAGTTAGTTGAACTTGGATAATCTTGGATGCATTATGCTCAGCAACTAGCTTGAAGGTATGGATATCCTTAATAATTATGGACACGCCTCCACCTTTAGTGTTTTGGTCCAGGTTTGGTGGCCTAAAGGTGTGGTATGAATCATAGCCTGGTAATGCACGGGTGCTCTCTGGAGCTTTGAACCAGGTCTCTGTCACTGCACAGATGTCGATGTTCTCCATTTTAAAGAGTGCCTTGAGTGAGTGCATTTTGAGGTTTAGACTTCTAGCATTGAGTAGCATTACCCTCAGATTTTGCTTGTTTGTACCTGTTATGGTGGTGAATTTGTCATTTGAACCTTGCCTAAAAAAGGTACTATAGGGGTGGCAAGAGCCTTTGCCAGTATCCGGAATCCCAAGGGCGACAGGTGCAGGCAATCTCTGGCAAAGCAGCGTGGTCTGTCAATCATGTCATCCCAGGCAGACAGATACTGGAATCCCATAGAATGACACCAGAAGCTTAGCCAATTGTTAAAGTCAATCATTTTGTCCTTATACTGTGGTATCATTCTGGGTGATGGCAGGATGCTACTCAGGGCTACGGTCATACCTGCCTGGGCTGCAAGATTGGAGAGCTCCTCCATGTATCTTTTCATGTAGTCCAGGGAGGTATGTCTCAGGTCATTCACACCAATATGGACAATGACAGAGTCATATTTGTACTTGCTGTGGAGTGACCTGAGTGCATGCATTATGTGGTGGATCCTGGTACCCGACAGGCAGCTGACAGTAAATGTCTCCATGTTTAGCCTAGTGAGTGGAGCATCAGTGTGCCTGACCATGAGTCACCTATGACTAGAGTGTTGGGTACATTATGCCTTATGGGCTGTAGCTGAGTGGCACACTGAGTATGTGGGCTATGTGTCATTTGGGTTGTGTTGGGGGGGTGGAGGTTGCTTGCATTTCTGCTTTGGAGGTCTCGGTTGTTTGGGCAGATTGTTACTGAGAGTCTCCGTGAATGTAAGTGTGTGTTTTGTGCTTCTGTGTGTGTGTTTTGGTGGTGTAAGTTTTGAGGGACTATGTGATGAGTGTGGTGCAGTGCAAGTGTTTACCTTCTCTTCTTGACTGTCTAGTCCAGTCTTCGGTGAAGAGAGCTTTGCTTCCAGTTTGGCTATATAAGTGCATCTCTCACAGGTCATAGTGTTGGGTGGTAGAAGAAGAGGGTTGTCTGTGTACATGAGGCAATTTCTGCATTGTCCCAAGATGCCCAGATTCATCAGATAGACAGGAGAAAACACTGGGAGCTGACCTTTAGACATGCCTGGATAGGTGCCTATTTATTAAGTAATAAAAACTGTTTTCCTGTAGACAAATGAGGAAAGTTGAGTGATGTAGTAATTTGTAGCTTATTTAGTGCTTACAATTAGTTCTGAACAAGTGCTGAGCTAAAAGAAACAGATTTGAGTGCTAAAACTAAAAAACTGGCTAGTTGCAAGGGAAAATTTGAAGAGCAGACTTTATGGTGCCAAGAATAGTTTAACCCTAGTTAAGTGGGGGGGGGGGGGTCAGGAGCTCACAAACAGTCCTGGACACAGCAAATCCTTTTCTGGACAAGACCTGCCACAGGAATGGGGGGAAGCAGGCTTAGAATTTTTTTTTCAGTAAAAATTTTTTTTTTTCAGTAAAGTGGAAATGGAGAAGTTAATTCAACATTAAGAATCTGAGTGGGTTGTCCTTCACAGATGTTCTCTATTAGATTGAATGAACTAATGACACTAGACTGGGAGGAGCGTCACAGATCAAATATACAGTATGGGTGGGCAACTGCAAAGCCACCAACTGTGAAAAAGCAGTTTACGATTTAGTAATTAAATAAAAATGCAATTATTGTAATGCAGATTATTATATTTCCTAGCTGTAGCCACCTAACTGTACAGATCAATGAGCAAGCAGACTCTAGAGAATGCTTTTAACTGTAAACAGACAATTATAGTAATGCACACTATTACAGTTCCTAGCTGTAAAACACAGAAACCTCAAAAATGCACAGAAAAGCTTGGATAGAGCACTCACATACAGAAAATACAACTCTCAGTATGAAAAAACAGTTTACAGTTAAGTAATTCAGTAAACATGCAATTAGAATAATGAAACAGTATCTAGCAATGAACAATACTGTTAAAACAGTATAAAACAGTACATAAATGCAGTGAAACAATAAAAAAAGCTTTATAACAGTGGAAAATGTAGTAGATCAACTGTATAGCACAATTATAGATATTTCAGAAGTGCAGTTCAGTGAAATAAGTGTAAGAAATAACTTATCCTGTGCTTGGGATTTTAAGGAATTTCCGCTTAGTTTCAGTAATGAAATACATTCCACAGCCTGATAAATACAAGCACAACCTTTTCAAGACACAGGGTTTATATAGCAGTAAGGATGGAAGAGTGAGAAGATCAAATTACTACTCAGTCACTGCTATTACCGAATCACTCATACTACAGAAGGTCAGAAGGCCTTGTTACTCGCAATAATAAAACAGAAAATGTCTGCCAGAAACACAGGAAACTCTAAAAAAACTACGAAGCCTAGACAACAGGCCTCTATCAAAATAATGCCACCTGCGCAGAACACAGAAACCTCACTTTAAAAGCATAGAAAGAACACTCACAAAGAGAAAATACAAGTCTCAGTGTGAAAAAGCAGTTTACAATTTAGTAATTAAATAAAAATGCAATTGTAGTACAGCACACTATTACAGTTCCTAGCTGTTGAACACAGAAACCTCAAAAAATGAAAAATGCACAGAAAAACTCAGATAGAGCACTCACAAACAGAAAATACAACTCTCAGTATGAAAAAGCAGTTTACAGTTAAGTAATTCAGTAAACATGCAATTATCTAGCATTGAAAATTACAGTGAAAACAGTATAAACAGTACATAAATGCAGTGAAACAATAAAAAAGCTTTATAACAGTGCAAATTGTAGTAGATGAACTGTATAGCACAAATATAAGCATTTCAGAAGTGCAGTTCAATGAAATAAGTGTAAGAAATAACTTATCCTGCTCTTGGGATCTTAAGGAATTTCCACTTACTTTCAGTAATGAAATACAATCCACAGCCTGATAAATATAAGCACAGCCATTTAAAGACACAGGGTTTATATACCAGTAAGGTTGGAAGAGTTAGAAGATCAAATTAGTACTGAACCCCTGCTATTACCCAATCACTCATACTACACAAGGTCAGGAGGCATTGTTACTTTCAATAATAATGAAGACAGACTATCAGCAGAAAATGGCTGCCAGAAACACAGGAAACTCAAACAAACCAACCAGGCCTAGGCAACAGGCCTCTATCAAGATTATGTCTCCTGAGCAGAACAAAGAAATCTCGCTTTAAAAGCATAAAAGAACAGTCACAAAGAGAAAATTCAAGTCTCAGTATGAAAAAGAAGTATACAATTTATAATCAAATAAAAATGATATTATAGTAATGCACGCTATTACAGTTCCTAGCTGTAGCCACTAAATGAAAGTTTTAAACAGATCAAGGAGCAAGCAGACTCTAGAGAATGCTTTTAACTGTAAACAGACAATTATAGTAATGCACACTATTACAGTCCCTAGCTGTAGAACACAGAAACATTAAAAAAAATCAAAAATGCACAGAAAAGCTCGGATAGAGCACCCTCAAACAGAAAATATAACTCTCAGTATGAAAAGGCAATTTACAGTTAAGTAATTCAGTAAACATGCAATTAGACTAATGAAACAGTATCTAGTAATGAAAAATACAGTTAAAACAGTAGAAAACAGTACATGAATGCAGTGAAACAATAAAAAAAGCTTTATAACAGTGTAAAATGTAGTAGATCAACTGTACAGCTCAATTATAAGCATTTCAGAAGTGCAGTTCAGTGAAACAATTGTAAGAAATAACATTACCTGCTCTGGGATCTTAAGGAATTTCCACTTAGTTTCAGTAATGAAATACAATCCAAAGCCTGATAAATACAAGTACAACCTTTTCAAGACACAGGGTTTATAAACCAGTAAGGATGGGAGAGTTAGAAGATCAAATCACTACTCAGCCCCTGCTATTACCAAATCACTCATACTACACAAGTCAGGAGGCCTATTTACTCTCAATAATAATGAAGACAGACAATCAGCAGGAAAATGGCTGCCAGAAACACAGGAAACTCAAACAAAACTACCAGGCCTAGACAACAGGCCTCTATCAAGATTATGTCACTTGAGCAGCACACAGAAACCTCACTTGAAAAGCATAGAAAGAACACTCTCAAAGAGAAAATACAAGTCACAGTACGAAAAAGCAGTTTACAATTTAGTAATTAAATAAAAATGCAATTATAGGAATGCACACTATTACAGTTCTTAGCTGTAGCCACTAAATAAAAGTTTTAAACAGATCAAGGAGCAAGCATACTCTAGGGAATGCTTTTAACTGTAAACCAACAATTATAGTAAAGCACACTATTACAGTTCCTAGCTGTAGAACACAGAAACCTTAAAAAAATCAGAAATGCACAGTAAAGCTCAGATAGAGCCCTCACAAACAGAAAATACAACTCTCTGTATCTAAAAGCAGTTTACATTTAAGTAATTCAGTAAAAATGCAATTAGACTAATGAAACAGTATCTAGCAATGGAAAATACAGTTAAAACAGTATAAAATAGTGCATAAATGCAGTGAAACAATACAAAAAGCTTTATAGCAGTGCAAAATGTAGTAGATCAACTGTATAGCACAATTATAAGCATTTAAGAAGTGCAGTTCAGTGAAATAAGTGTAAGAAAGAACTTATCCTGCTCTGGGATCTTAAGGAATTTCCGCTTAGTTTCAGTAATGAAATACAATCCACAGCCAGATAAATACAAGCACAACCTTTTCAAGTCCAGGGTTTATATAGCAATAAGCATAGAAGAGTTAGAAGATCAAATTACTACTCAGCCCCTGTTATTACCCAATCACCCATACTACACAAGGTCAGCAATCCTTTTTACTTTTAATAATAATGAAGACAGACTATCAGCAGAAAATGGCACTTGATGCACTCCTCAGCATGGAGAACATCGACGTCTGTGCAGTAACTGAAACCTGGTTCAAGGCTCCTGAGAGCATCCCAGCGCTACCAGGCTATACCTCATATCATGCTTTTCGGCCCCAAAACCTGAGCCGAACCACAAAGGGAGGGGGAGTGTCCATATTCATCAAGGACACCCACATCTCCAGGTTAGTAGCAACACATGAAGCATCAGAGACCATACATGTGCAACTAACCATAGGCAAAACTGCTATACAACTGGTAGCATGTTACAGACCACCCTCCCAAACTCAAGAACCCCACTCAGCCTTTCTGAAGACATTGAAGGATATGAATGTATCACAAAATACCATCATACTGGGAGAATTCAACTACCCAAACATAGATTGGGTACATTATTCTAGCACTAATACCCTAGCCCAAAGGTTCCTGGAATTCATAAATTCAAATGCACTGAAACAACTAGTCACCTCTCCCACTAGGGGAGATAATATACTAGACCTGATCATCACAAACATGGGGACAAAATGCTTCACACCGGAAGTATACCCCTCACTAGTGAGATCTGACCACAAACTAATCACCCTGGATATTCATATCCCACCTCCACCCCCAGCACAAAAGACTACAGTGAAAAACTTCTCAAAAGCAGACTTCACTCTTCTTATGACTGAGATGGTATCCTTTAAGCCTACTGTGCCAGTGGATACCACATCCCAAAATGCCGAATCCTTCACAAATGCTTTCTATGGACATCTCCAAGAATGCATGGATCATGCAATCAAAAATAAAACCAAGTCCCTCTCCACCAAAGGTAAGCGTCCTGTCTGGTGGACCTCAGCCATAAACAAATTGTATAACAAACGAAGGAAGCTACTGCACGTCAGAGCAAAATCCCATGAAGGGAAGACATCTCTGATCAACATTAGCAGAAAACTACATTCTCTCATAAAAACATCCAAGGCCAACTTTGAGAGAAAAATCGCTAAGGACACTAAAGATAACCACAAAGCCTTCTTCAGCTATGTTAGAAACCTGGGCAGAAACCCTCAGATATGCTCAGAGTTGGTTCACAACAACAAAAAATACACTGAGCCCACAGATATTGCCAACATTCTGGCTGACAGGTTCAGTCCAAATTTCTCCCCTCCCTCACCCCCAAAAGAAGAAATACTTATCCCAGCTGAAAGTAATCTCCCTGTCATCTCAGATGTCCAAGTGAGAACCGCCGTAAACAAAGCAAAAAACACAGCATCAATGGGACCTGACGATATCCCGGGTTGCGTGTTATGTGAACTCCAAGAGGAGCTAAGCCCACACATAAAAATGCGATTTAACCTTAACCTTACTTTGGGATATGTACCTGAACACTGGCGTACAGCAACAGTGGTCCCATTCCACAAGGTGGGGCCTCTACAGACACTGGAAACTACCGCCCCATAAGCTTAACCAGCCTGGTCTGCAAAGCTATGGAAGGAATCATTATGGAACTCATAAACAGAGACATAGGGGACCTACAGACACTTGACCCCACCCAGTTCGGATTTGTAAAGGGCAGATCCTGCCTTTTAAACCTGGTTGACTTTTTTGAAACAGTCACTAGAGCCATTGATGAGGGCATAGCAGTCCATACAGCATACCTGGACTTGGCTAAGGCCTTCGACACAATACCCCACTCAGGCATCATAGATGACCTCAACACTTTAAAAGTAAACCCTTATGTCACTAGATGGGTTGCAAACTGGCTAAAGGACAGAACCCATAAAGTTAAAATCGCTGGAGCAATGTCAGACTCAAAGCCAGTCACAAGTGGTGTCCCACAGGGATCTGTCCTGGGACCCCTCTTGTTCGGTATTTATTTCTCAGATGTTAAAGCAAACATGGGAGGGCTGTGGCTGATAAAGTTCACAGATGACTGCAAACTAGGCGTCATAGTCGATACACCAGCAGACACACACATCCTACAAAAAGGCCTCACAGAAATGGACAGCTGGTGCCGGAGTCACGGCCTTAAACTAAATGCCAAAAAATGTATAGTCATCCCCTTTGGGAAAAACAAAGTACCCACAAACTATCACATAGACAGCAACCCACTGAGTACGGAAAAAGTAATTAAGACCTAGGGACTCAAGTCGACAGCGACCTCTCATTTGACACCCACATTGCCAAAGTGGTTAGAAAAACATTCTACCTTGCACACCTCATCATGAAGGGATTCACATCCAGATCCAAGGATGTCATTGTACCCCTATATTCCTCCCTCATCAGACCCATGATTGAGTACAATGCCCCATTTGATATGTACCTCACCCAGCATTTGCAACAGCTGGAGAGACCACAAAAGTACCTCACCAAAAGGATCAAGGGTCTCCAACATATGTCTTATTCTGCCAGACTAAAGAAACTTCAGCTCTATTCAGCAGCATACCGCCTGCTCAGAGGTGATCTCTGCCTGACGTACAAGGCCATGTCCAATCAGGATCTGATGGACATGCTCCACCTCAAAAAATCCAAATCCATCAGGACCACGAGAGCTAAAGACTTAAACCTCGGCACAAGTATGAATAGGACATGCTGGAGGGATAGATTCATAACCCAGAGGCTTCCCATGCTTTGGAACAAGATCCCTGTTCATGTTTCGCAGAGCCCTCACTGACTCTCTTCAAGAGAAATCTTGATGAGTGGATGGGAGATCGTAAGTTTACCCCAGGGGTCACATCTGTGTCACTGCTAGACAGGGGCACAGTAAACTAATTCTATTATATAAGGGGACCTTCATTGTGTCACTACTAGACAGAGGCACAGTATTCAAAATTTATTCTGTACATTTTTTGTACCATTTCATGGGGTGGCAAAAGCCACATCACTATGGCTAGGCTTACAAATGCCCCAGGGCAGATAACCTAGTACTATACTATGAAACTATGAAACTATAAGCATTTCAGAAGTGCAGTTCAGTGAAATAAGTGTAAGAAGTAACTTATCCTGCTCTGGGATCTTAAGGAATTTTCGCTTAGTTTCAGTAATGAAATACAATCCACAGCCTGATAAATACAAGCACAACCTTTTCAAGACACAGGGTTTATATAGCAGTAAGCATGGAAGAGTTAGAAGATCAAATTACTACTCAGCCCCTGCTATTACCCAATTACCCGTACTACACAAGGTCAGCAAGCCTTTTTACTTTTAATAATAATGAAGACAGACTATCAGCAGAAAATGGCTGCCAGAAACACAGGAAATTCCAACATAACTACCAGGCCTAGACAGCAGACCTCTATCAAGATTATGCCACCTGAGCAGCACACAGAAACCTCACTTTAAAAGCATAGAAAAAACACTCATAAAGAGAAAATTCAGGTCTCAGTATGAAAAAGCAGTTTACAATTTAGTAATTAAATAAAAATGCAATTATAGTAATGCACACTATTACAGTTCCTAGCTGTAGCCTCTAAATGAAAGTTTTAAACAGATCAAGGAGCAAGCAGACTGTAGAGAATGCATTTAACTGTAAACAGACAATTATAGTAATGCATACTATTACAGTTCCTAGCTGTAAAACACAGAAACCTCAAAAAATCAAAAATGCACAGAAAAGCTCAGATAGAGCACTCACAAACAGAAAATACAACTCTATGTATGAAAAAGCAGTTTACAGTTAATTAATTCAGTAAACATGCAATTAGACTAATGAAACAGTATCTACCAATGAAAAATACAGTTAAAACAGTATAAAACAGTGCATAAATGCAGTGAAACAATAAAAAAGTTTTCTAACAATGCAAAATGTAGTAGATCAATTGTATAGCACAATTATAAGCATTTCAGAAGTGCAGTTCAGTGAAATAAGTGTAAGAAATAACTAATCCTGCTCTTGGGATCTTAAGGAATTTCCACTTAGTTTCAGCAATGAAATACAATCCACAGCCTGATAAGTATAAGCACAACCTTTTCAAGAAACAGGGTTTATATGCCAGTAAGAATGGAAGAGTTAGAATATCAAATTACTATTCAGCCCCTGCTATTACCCAATCACTCTTACTACAGAAGGTTAGAAGGCCTTGTTACTCTCAATAATAATGAAGACAGATTATCAGCAGAAAATGGCTGCCAGAAACACAGGCAACTCAAACAAAACTTCCAGGCCTAGACAACAGGCCTCTATCAAGATTATGCCACCTGAGCAGAACACAGAAACCTCACTTTAAAAGCATAGAACTAACACTCACAAAGAGAAAATACAAGTCTCATCTTGAAAAAGCAGTTTACAATTTAGTAATTAAAATGCAATTATAGTAATGCACACTATTGTATTTCCTAGCTGTAGCCACTAAATGAAAGTTTTAAACAGATCAAGGAGCAAGCAGACTCTAGAGAATGCTTTTAACTGTAAACAGACAATTATAGTAATGCACACTATTACAGCTCCTAGCTGTAGAACACAGAAACCTCAAAAAAATCCAAAATGCACAGTAAAGCTCAGATAGAGCCCTCACAAACAGAAAATACAACTCTCAGTATGAAAAAGCAGTTTACAGTTAAGTAATTCAGTAAACTTGTGATTAGAGTAATGAAACAGTATCTAGCAATGAAAAATACAGTTAATACAGAACAAAACAGTACATAAATGCAGTGAAACAATAAAAAAAAGCTTTATAACAGTGCAAAATGTAGTAGATCAACTGTATAGCACAATTACAAGTGTTTCAGAAGTGCAGTTCGGTGAAATAAGTGTAAGAAATAATGTATCCTGCCCTTTAGATCTTAAGGAATTTCCACTTAGTTTCAGTGATGAAATACAATCCACAGCCTGATAAATACTCTCCATTCAGACCCCAATCTCTCCATTTGGATCCAGTGAGTGGATGTCAGTTGCTTTGGAGACAGACTTGGCAAGTCTATTCCAAGCCTCTTATTTATATTGAGACATGGTATAGTTCCACAGCAAAAGACTAGGGCCGTGGTGCTTTATAAGGAGTCCAGTGAATATTCTGGACTCCTCTACACCTGATCTTTGAGCCCTACCTTGGGTGTCTTCCTTCTTTCCTATCTTCTGCCATGCCCTTACAGGTCATAAGGCTACAGTTAATGTGTTTTCCATCCAATTTGTGATATCACATTTTATGGATAGTGAACAAACCTGCACAACCATACCAACCATGTTTGCGTGATGTTAAGTGGAAAACAAAATTGCAAACAGAGACGGAGGTAGTTAATGAAATAAGAATGGTAATGTGACAGTTGTCAATAGTTTATTGACTATATGCTCCTGTAAGTGTTAGATGATTTAACTATTCAAACATATGTTGAGGGCTTACAAATTTTAAAACATGACACATTTTTGTGTCGCTTTACATACTGATAAAAGTAATTTGTACAATGCTGGATTCAAACTTATGTAAAACAGAGAATACACAGTCTTCCACATAAGTGCTTTTTCTACCTTGCCACAAAAGATGTGTTTGCTAGATATCCTCATTAATTAAATAGAAACATTAAAAAGTGAGTGGTTACCCATGTATGCGTGTGACCTGATAATTCATCCGTATGTATATGAACTAACATTGAAGTATGAAGTCCATCCCAGGACAGAAAAGACACTTCTAATTACAGAAGCATACTTGTCAGCATACTCTCAGTCACACATATAAATCATATGATATCTACCACTATACATAGTAATTGTTATGCATAATTATCTTTATATTGTTCTTTATGTTAAGGTTAACAAAGCATTATCAAATAAACTTTAGTAGTTGACAGATTTTAAAAAATAATTTATTAAATGAAAAAAACAGACATGTGGAACAGCATACTCAGAAAATATGTCTCCCCAAACAAAATAATTCATAATCTTTTATAGGAAAGCTTTAATAATGTGATAAATTTTAACAGACTCCAAAATGTAAAAAAAGTGATGGCAGTCACGGTAGCAGTTCAAACACAATTTAATACAGCGCTTTTCATTCAGTTCGTAACTTGAACATCATCAGATAAAAAACAGCAGTCATCTGTGAATTTAAATAAACCTCCCCAATAAGTCATATGACAATATGTAAGCACTCTAAAAACCATACTTTTCCTATATGTAAACACTTGATGCTAGATAAATTGTTTATAAAACAAATCATTATAAAAAGTGCATAATTATTAAAAATGCATAATGCTAAAGAAACATCTATATGCATAAAAATCCTTGATGACAATTTCATGTTCCTTAATTTTACATTTCTAGGTTTTTTAACCTAAGAAGGCAATGGATTCAACAAAAATAATTTAATCTGGGGTAATTGTAAGCGTTTAAACATATTTGTCACAACAATTCCAATTGTTCTCATCCAAGCCTGCTAGGTCCACCTCTTGGCTCAATCACTAACTGGTCAATGACATGAAACTTAAAGAAGTTATTTTGATTAGACATAACACGTAATAAGAGGTGCAAACCTGGCACCTTGGTAAATATACCATCATTTTAGAGGTGCTGTTGAATCTTTTGTTACAACTAAATGTTATGCCATTCATGTTAAATGTTTTACCTACATCCATGTGTTCGCAATAGGTAAGTGATCCTAATATTCCTTTCAAGTAGTTCTTTTAAATTCCTATCCTTTCTAAACATAAATTTAGGGTAATTGCCAATCTTTTCCATTATTGCCTTGCTCTATGTCAGGAGTTGCCACTTTTTTACACTATTTGTTTCAAATGTATGGCATCTAAACTAAAAGTCATGACGATGCCCATAATGGAATTATTCTCACTTGGATAATTCATGTCTGAATATGGGCAATACGGTAAAGGTGGGCAATCCTAAGTAGTAATAGCAGTCTGTCCATTGTTCAAAACTGGTTTATAAAACCCGTTGGCTCTTTTAATTTTCACCTCTTCTATCAGTTCATCCAATAAAGTAACTAGATAGCGCCTCCTCAAAAACATTTGTCTAAACTTATCACATTCTAAAATAAAATCCTCCTCAAGTGTCACCATCCTTGTCGCTCTTACAAGTTGTCTCTTAGCTACTGAATATTTCTGGTGGTAAGGGTGTGCACTTGAGAAGTATAGCAAACCATTTGAATAGGTTTTCTTCCTATAAATAGGGGCAGTGTACCTGCCCTCTTCCCTGTCCTTTCTAAGGTCCATATCCAAATATGAAATTGCGTTATTGTGGTAATTAAATGTGAATTGCAAAAAATCAGTGGTACTATTAAAATATTTGACCATCTCCAGAGATGTCTTGTTGTCACCCCTAATTATAATGAATATGTCATCCAAAAAACGAGTGAAAAAATACATTTTATTATTAATTTCACTGTTCATAAACACATATTCCTGCTCCCAGTATGCCATAACCAAATTCATGAAACTGGCCCCGCAGGTTGATCCCATTGCCACTCCTACTGTTTGTAGATTAAATTCTCAGTTAAATGTGTTGAAATTATTAGTCAATATAATGTCTAATACCTCACCTACTAAGACAATGTCAGAAGGGAGTGAACCTTTCTGCCTCAGTAGATCAGAGACCTACTCTATACCCTGAATATGTGGTGTAGACATATAAAGGTCCTTCACATCCATGGTTATGAAATTATATTCATTATTATATTCAAACATGTTAATGCTAGTTAAAAAAGACCAAGAGTCTTTACAAAACTGTTGTTCAGAAGTAAGTTTTTTCAGGATTATATCAACCACCTTGGCACTAGCATATATTATTGAATTCCTACTAATAACCAGTGTTAAAGGTGCTGGTATAACCAAATAGTTGTAAAGTATGGCATCTATTCTTGCCTCTGTAAATAGCTTGCTAATGTATGTCCTTATGTGTTGATGCGCTACATTCATTTCTTTAACCGACACTCATTGATAAGTTTCACTTTCCAAAATTTGTTGTATCCTACTTTCATAATCGTACACATCCATAAAGACTAATCCCCCACCCTTATCTGGTTTCATCATTCTCACCCTAGATGACTTTAGGTGTTTCAAATCTTCCCATTCCCTAGGTTTTAAGTTTTCCATTAGTTTACGCCTATTAAATTTATTATATAAAGCATGAAAATCCAGTTTGCATATTTTTTCAAATGTAGAAAGCAATCGGTGTAAGGGTGGATTGAACAAACTAGGAACTCTAAATTCTTGCTCACTAGACATGTTGCTAACTAATGTTACAGATAAATTAAATTTATGAATAAATAATTTAAATTCAACAATCTGTCTAGCCAAGTTCATCCTCCTAGCAGGTACAAAAGTCAAAACTTTAGCTAGTACCTCTATAAGCTCCAATGTTACACCAAAAGAAGAAAAGTTATAAAGGTTAAAGTCACCTTGGCTGTTTTTCGAGATAACACAGGCATGGCCATTGTCCGTTTGGTCATTAAGAGACATAACATTCATTACCTCCATCGCTTGTTGGTTCTGCACCCATTGGGCCTGTTCTGCTGAACTTGCTAGTGAAAATCCTGTTTTACAGGTCCAATAGTAGATGGATTCACACCATTTGTCTTAGAGGCAGTAACCTGTTGATTAGTATGGTAGTTTTGTTTACTTGATTGGGGTAGTCTAGTATTAGTGTCTACTTGTTGCCTTCTTGTACTGTGAAAGTTTGAATCAATTTGGTTACGTATCCTCTCAATCCATCGTACCTCTGAATTAAAAATTTCCTCATCTTCTATTGTTGTTCCACCCATAGGAGTGGTCTCCATTGCCTCGACTTCTCCCATTGGTCCCTGTCTAGGCTGGGCCACATTCTCTTCTCCAATGGGTTTCCATGCCTGTGATGATGGAGGATGTGGTTAGGCAGTTCCAGTTGCATATTCTGAGTGATCTCTTTCAAGTTTTTTAATCTTAGTAGCCTTTAATTTTATTAAGTGTTGGTCAATGCTTTCAAACACTCTGGTATAGTCATATTTGTAGTGATGGAAATCAGCTTGAGTTTTAATAGCTTCATCCAGAGCCACAGCTTCATTGGCTATGTTCTCCATCATCAAACTATAGTGTTTAACCATCAGTTCAATTAAGTCCAGCCTTGCTTATTAAAAAGCTTGATAAGGTCTTGGTGAAATACAGAATCAGGTTCAAGACCCAAAGGAAACTGCCAAGACCTTAATCCTTTAGGGACTAATTGTTGTTTTAAGCATTCCCTAAAGTACGCTACTTCTAATTGAAGTTTTTTATGTTTCAACAGTTTATGATCAAACAACTTTAAATTATTCATAATGCTGTTACCTCCAGATGAGTGTCCCAAGCTGGAATTATTCATTAGCTCGTTGAAGCTTAATGGAAAATACAGCCAGTCATTCAATTGTGGGACCCCAATAAACTTCGAGGGTGTTGGCAAAGAATGGTTAGAGTTTGTCACTGGGATTTGTACAGTGTTATGATTCAGTTCTCTGCTGAAATCCTCATTGTTCCGAACCCAGCCCGGTCGTTTTGTGTTCAGTCCTATCCACAATGGGTTGTGTCCCAATGACAGAAGTAATAACAGGGAGTACATTATTCACCGGATTGGTAGATACATGCATGTTGGTTGTAACACTAAGGTTATGGCTCATGTTGTTGATATTACTGACAAGCCTCCTAGACAAATCCTCCACTCTTTGTGACAGGGCTTCCACTTGTGCTATAAGGTTACCAATAACGTATATTCCATTGGTATTTTGTGTAAATAAAGTCTGAGAACTGTCAGAACCTTCAGCCACCATTGCTTAAAACAAAACATAAACTACGAAAACAGTCCAAACCAATAGAATGGACTCCAAAATGTAAAAAAGTGATGGCAGTCATGATAGCAGTTAAACACAATTTAATAAAGTGCATTTTATTCAGTTTACGACTTGAACTTCATCAGATAAAAAACAGCAATCATCTGTGAATTTAAATAAACGTCCCCAATAAGCCATCCTCTTTCTATATGTAAACACCTGATACTAGATAAATTGGTTATAAAACAAATTGTTATAAAAAGTGCATAAAAAACTTGATGACAATTTCATGTTCCTTAATTTTACCTTTCTAGGTTTCAACTGCACCTGGAAAATGGTGGTATATTTAGCAAGGTGCCAGGTATGCACCTCTTATTATATTGGTAAATCTGAATGAAAGTTTAAAGAAAGAGTCTACCAACATTTATATAGTATAAGTTGAGGCAAAATGGAAAACGTACTTGCCAAACATGTTATGTGTAATCAAAATTATTTCTTTACGTTTTGTGTCATTGAACAGTTAGTGGTTGATCCAAGAGGAAGACCTAGCAGACTTAGAGTAGAACAATTAGAATTGTTGTGGCAAATACGTTTAAACGCTTACAACTACCCTAGATTAAATGATTTTTGTTCAGTCCATTACCTTCTTAAGATAAAAATCCTAGAAAGGTAAAATTAAGGAACATGAAATTGTCATCAAGATTTTTTATGCATGTAGATGTTTCTTTAGCATTATGCATTTTCAATAATTATGCACTTTTTATAATGATTTGTTTTATAAACAATTTATCTAGTATCAAGTGTTTACATATAGTAAGAGGATGGTTTTAGAGTGCTTACGTATTGTCATATGACTTATTGGAAAGGTTTATTTAAATTCACAGATGACTGCTGTTTTTTTATCTGATGAAGTTCAAGTTACAAACTGAATGAACAGCGCTGTATTAAATTGTGTTTGAACTGCTACCATGACTGCCATCACTTTTTTACATTTTAAAGTAATAAATTTTATTAGTCCTACCGTTGCTAACATCCAATAGAAAAATGCTAGCTAATGAAGTTTATAATACAGTTCATTATTGGTCTTTTAATAAATATCTTAATGAAAATATGTCAAAGTTTAATTACAGATTTATTTTTTATCTTTATTATGCTGCTTAGTATGAAAATATTTTCTTCTACCATGTGATCATGTGATTTAAGAAGAATGCTGCCACAGACACTAAATATACAGAACCAACTGATATTGCCAACATCCTGGCAGATAGATTCAGTGCTAACTTTACTCATATCTCACCCACTAAATGGCCCATCTCTATACTGGAAGAATGCAAAGATCCTGTAATCACGGCTGCACAGGTAAAAACCACACTCTCCAAAGCCAAGAACACAGCATCCATGGGACCTGACAACATCCCAGGCTGCCTTCTACATGACCTACAGAATGAACTGGCACTCCACCTAAGTACCATGTTCAATTATAGCCTCACCTCAGGCTTTGTGCCCACTGAATGGTGCACAACAACAGTTATCCCACTGCACAAAGCAGGAGCCATCATGGACCCCGGGAACTACCGACCCATTAGCCTGACGAGCCTGGTCTGCAAGGCCATGGAACTTATAAACAAAGACATTGGTAATCTCCAAACTCTGGACCCCACCCATTTCGGGTTTGTAAAAGGCAGATCATGTATCCTAAACCTGATATACTTCTTTGAAGCAGTCACCAAAGGTGTAGACGAGGGTAAGGTGGTTCACACAGCCTATCTAGATCTTGCCAAGGCTTTAGACACTACCGCCCACTCTGGAATTATAGATAAACTCACTAAACTAGGTATAAATCACTATGTCACAAGATGGGTTGCCAACTGGCTCACTGACAGGACCCACACTGTGAAAGTAGTAGACTCCAAATCTGACTTCAGACCAGTGTCAAGTGGAGTACCACAGGGTTCAGTCCTGGGTCCTCTCCTGTTTGGTATCTACTTCTCTGAAGTACAGGCTAACACAGAAGGTCTTTGGCTAATTAAGTTCACAGATGACTGCAAACTAGGAGCCTTAATCAAAACTCCTAATGATGTGGACATCCTACAAAAGGGCCTTACTGAGACAGATGCCTGGTGTCACATCCATAGCCTCAAGCTCAATGCCAAAAAGTGCATTGTCATCCCCTTTGGTAAAAACTCTGTACCTGTGAACTACCACATAGGAGGTAGTCTACTTAACACCAAAAGTATGATAAGAGACCTTGGGATACAGGTGGACAGTAATCTCTCCTTTGAAAATCACATCGCTACAAAAGTCAGGAAATCCTTCTACAAAGCACACCTCATCACAAAAGTTTTCTCATCCAGGAAAAAAGAGGTCATTGTTCCCCTCTATGCATCACTCATTAGATCCATTATGGAGTACAACGTCTCTTTTGGTATGTATCTCACATGACATCTACAACAACTTTAAAGGCCACAGAAATACATCACAAAGGGGATTACCAGCCTCAAACAGATGCCCTATGCAGACCATCTCAAAAAACTCCAGCTTTACTCTGTTGCATATCACCTCCTCAGAGGTGATCTCTGCCTAACATACAAAGCTATGTCAAACTCAGAGCTGTTGGACATGCTCTACTTAAAGAAATCCCAATCCCTCTGAGCTACATGCTCTAGGGACCTAAACCTTGTCATCACAATAAACAGAACATGCTGGAGGGATAGATTCCTTCCCCAGAGACTTCCCATACTCTGGAACAAACTACCTATCTATATCAAACAAAGCTCCTCATTAGCACTCTTCAAGAAAAATCTTGATGATTGTTGGGAAATAGGAAATTCACCCCAGGGATCACTTCTGTGGCTCTGCTCGACAGAGGCACAGAAAAATAATTTTCTTGGGTGGCAAAAGCCAGGGTACCTTTTTGGCTAGGCCTATATAGGCCCTAAGGCCAATAGCCTAGTACCTACCTATGAACCTATGTACATTGTATGGAAATATTTTCTTCTATCATGGGACAGAGAGACAGAATGCTGCCTCAGGTGCAGGAAATGAAATGCAACAGTCTCTACTTTTCCATGTATCCACTCATGGTACTGTGACACGTACACTAACCTTCTGAATACACATGCCATTTCATTTTAACCCTTTACGGTCCCCCATTTGATGCTGAGAAAGCATCACATAATGCCATTAAATATATTGCTATACATTTTCCCAAAACTTTTGAGAACTAACTCCTCATCTTCACTTTTTATTTTACTTTCATCGACTTTATCCATAAATAATACAATCACCAATATGTAAACACTGCAACAATGCTTTTGATTTTGTTGCAATAAGCCTAGATATTAAAGTTTTACATAAAAATAAAAGCAAAAACAGGATTATAATACTAATTGCAATAAGCATAATAAATTGTGACAAACTGTCTTCCCATCCTGAAAAGAAATTAGTTAACCAAGTCCATTTTAAATTGTTTGCTTCTTTAGTATCTGAAAATTCAGCCACTTTTGAATGATTTCCAAATGACTATGTATTGCATGCACATTATCAGGAATGAGCGCACACGTACCTCCTTTTGACACAAGTTTGAAATCAGTGCCATTTGGTTTTGGAGTACTGCAACATGCATGGCACTAAGTTCTAATGTAATAAAATTAATAGTTTCAAAGGTAGAATTGCGTACCACTTCCAATAACTTAGAAAGTTTTCTTGTTTCCCATATTGACTTCACAGTTCCATAAGCAGGCAATATGTCAGCTCCAGAAATAACATCATCACCAAGAACCATTTGAGAAAGTCTTAAAAAACCTGCTTGCTCAAAATCATGATGTAAAACCCATAAAGCATCTACTTTTTCAACTGAATTTTTTGCAGTCTTGGCATTTTGTACATTATGAATTTTACCTCTAGGCAGGGCATCTATATGCCAAATAGCTGGAAGAACTCTTCCAACATAGCAACACCCAGACTAGTTTGCTGTTAGCCAGGGATATGGTAGACTACCAGAAATTAAATGAGATTGTATTGTTCTGTCAAGAAATAGAACAGTATTTGCAGTTTCAGCAGGGATCAGGAAATTAAGTAGTAGAATGAAAACAATAATTGCAGTCATCATGGCAACAATTAGGTATTGATGCTGAACGAGTCGAAGTTGAAATGGATTCAGGTACAAATCTGCTTTAAGATAAATAGTTTGCTGCTGCACTCCAAACAAATTCCTAAAAGATTGTTGCTTCAAATTAGCTTCCATGAGTGGCACTTGGTCTCCTGACTCAGGAAAATGTCCCCTTCTAGTGTCTCCAAAGCATTAGTCACTGGTTCTGTCCTTAATATCTCTAGTTCTCCTTCTGGTACAGAAGGAAATTAGCTACTCATCAGACAAGGTTCCACAGGGTGGGTCAAAAGGGGCTGAATGGCTTCCTTCATTTGGCACTGTTTTTCAGATATGTAAAATGTGGATCCATGTTGGAGATCCTTCAAGTCTTACTGCAGTTGCTGAAACCAGGAGTACCAAGAATAGGCCTTTCCATGACGGTTGAAGGGCATGTCATCTGGAGAAGGAATGAACAAGCACCCAGTCTTCTGGACAGAAATTGTGTTTTGCATTAGTATTGGGCTGGAGCTGGTCAGAAATTATTTGCAAATGGAAATGCTGCAGAATAGAAACAAGCTGTTTATAATACGCAAATATTGTTTCATCAACTACCAGTAGATCATGATTTGCAGGTAAGGGTGTGGCTGGCATCCCCATGGGATGTTCCATGAGGATTTCATGAGGGGAAAACTTTCTTGGTGTACTTATAGCATTGCAAATAGAAAATATGACTAAAGTCAATGCATCTGGCCATTTTAGTCCTATTTCTGCAGTAAGTTTTGCCAATCGAGTTTTTAAGG
The DNA here is from genome assembly GCF_019279795.1 of Protopterus annectens. Taxonomy (NCBI): domain Eukaryota; kingdom Metazoa; phylum Chordata; order Ceratodontiformes; family Protopteridae; genus Protopterus; species Protopterus annectens. The sequence continues at coordinate 1,005,487,322 of NC_056745.1, forward strand.
TTTGGTTCATTCATTCTACTATGCCTAAAGCCTGTGGTCTGTGGGGGCAATGATATTGGATACATACATTCAGCACTTCACAAAGTTGCTGAATAATCTGACTAGTGAAATGAGAACCTGTATCTGACTGATACAACATCATACCCCAAAACGGGGTATACAATCATATAAAAGCTTCTTTGCCACAACAGTGGTGTCATTCCTGATGCATGGGTATGCTTCCAACCATCTAGAAAATGTATCACTCAAAACAAATGCATATTTAAACCCTGCATACAATGGTAACTTTATGAAATGACACTGAATAAAACAAAAAGGTAGAGAATAGAGAGATTGTGGAGCCATGATCCCAAACATATAAGTATAAATGTAGATAAAGACCAATAGAACTATGAAGAAAAGGGTGATGGAACATCTTAATGATATCAGGAACAGCAAACTTACTAATGCATTAGCTAAGCATGTCTTAGACTGTGGTGATCAGCACAATTTTAAATTCTTGGTCTTGCAAAAAATGAATGTGAGCCTCAGAAAAGGTGATATTAGCAATGAAATTGAATATGCTGAATTAAGGCGGAAAGTGGACTTTAAGGCTTACTTATCACCTGGTCTTAACAGTACTGTATCTTTAAAACCTCTCTTGAAAAAAAGAGGGTTGTGAAACTGATTTTTAAATAATTTTTATTAGTTATTGGTTTTATTTAAACCTTGTGTGCTAATTTATTTCTGTATTAAGGTCTGAAGAAGAGGATTGCCTCGAAAGCGCTTACCTAAATCTGTGTTTTGTAATAAATTTCCAAGTATTTTAATTCCCAGCCTACAAGTCTCTTTATCTACATTTATACTTATATTTTTGGGCTCTTGGCTCCACCATCTCTCTATTCTCTATATTTATGCAATTTTATTTGTTTGGTGGAACTATTTGGCTGGTAAAAATTTTCTATACATTTCTCTGAAATGGAGTTAGCCCTGAACAGGGATTTACCTTCATCCTACAGCAATTTGGAGAGAAGAGCAAGGACTGAAGAGTCTGCTGAAAATGTTGGTTCATCTAGTTCAACTGGTAATAGTGTGAACCCTTTATTCTCTATATGCTTTAATGATGTAGAAACTGATTCTGCTAGCCTTAACCCCAATGAGATATCAACTTTTAAGAGCCATCTGAAGGAACTTGGAAACAAACTTTATAAGCACAAATGCCTTCTCTGGCAACGTTATCACTTTGAGGCTGCTATCTTCCACAAAGTGATACCCAGAGAGCTCAGGGTACTAAAAATGCCCTCCTATGGGGATAAATATCCAGAACTTTTAAAAAGATGGCAAATACTCAATTTGTAGTTGAGTATTGATTATATGACTTTAATAAATGTGTTCTTTTTGCCTGAAGAGGACGCTTTAGCCACTGACATTAATAATATGACTAATATGCTTATGGATTCCTATACAGATGAAATTTGTGTTCAACACCTCAATGATGTCTTTCTAAATGTCTCTTTATATGAAAGGAGAATGGAGAAGGAGAAAACGAAGAAACTCCATAGAGATTTCTCCGATTTCCAAGCTGAGAATGTCTTCTCTTGGCCAAGGGAGATTTGACTATAGGAATGCAGGGGAATGTTGAAGGGGCAGGACAAAGAGCACTTTCTCCTGATTCAACTGTAAAGAGCAGTCTGACAGCAGGTGCATGCACTCTATGACTAACTGAAGCAGGCAGCAGCTTTTTAGGCTTGGAAACAACACAAAACCATCTTTCCGCTAGCACAGAAGTGTGCAGAGTAGGAAATACCCCTGGCATAGCCACTGTTAATAATCATCAACATGAAGGTAAAGTGAACATCGATCTTTCTAAATATAAATACTGTTTAACTAATCCTACTGAAATGCCACCAGTATTTGGCACTATAGAGATAAACACTGAAGTTGATGTTATTACTTCTGAACAGAATATGCCAGCACCCTCTGCTTCTAATGTTGCAGCTGTTTCTATGGGTAACAGTGTAAATACATACAGCACCTGCAATAATGATGCTGTAGTAGTATTATTTAATGACACTGACAATGATTGTATGACTCAAAACTCTGCAAAAGTGCATAGCAGTCACAATTCAGTTAATGATTTTAATATGGCAATGGTCAAAGTAAAACAAACTGATAATGCACCTGTAGTTAGACTGAAAACTTTTTCTTTCAACAACGGTAATTCAGTAAGCATAGGATTACAAGATAAAAAGGGGGCTGAATGTCTGCATAAGTCAGCCATTTTTTTGGACAAGGCTCCGCCTATAAGGCAGGATGTACGCAAGAGCAGGTCCAGAAGTCGCAGGAGATGGGGAATGATAGGATCCAACCCCACACCTCAGAGCAGAGGCCCAAACACACGGGCTCGCAGATAAATGATCTGGTCTTTAATCTATCTTCTGTTGCTCTTACCAAAGAGGAACATTCGGTCCTTAACAAAGGATTATCCTTCATACCAGCTTGTTGTATGAATTTAGTAGATACCATCTTAGATATTAATTTGTTAGCTAGGAATACAGTGTTGAAAGTTATCCATGATGATAATAATGTGAATAATGTTGATGAATGCATTTTTCAGAAACCAAGTTGCTTTGTTCCTAATAATTCCCCTGCTATGAATGCCTTTGTAAAGATGTGTGAAGATGACCTTAGGAAAACAGCTATGTTGAAATCTAGTAATATATTTTATAATTTGACTATCAAAGAGAATGAGACTCTATGAATATTGACTAATGCAGAATATTTAGTCATTAGACCTGCAGACAAGGGGTGTGGAATTGTCCTATTTGATACTGAAGACTATATGGATAGGATGTTTAGTATGCTTCATGACGAAAAGTGTATATCATTTTACAGAAGTTTCAGGTTAATGGTATTATCAACAGACCGAATTTGTTTTTATATGATTTGCTTATGACTGACCAAATAGATTATAGTCTTTTTAACTATTTTAGTGTAGAGCATCTGACTATACCAACAATTTATGGTCTTCCAAAAGTGCACAAGAATACACGTAATCCCCTCCTTTGACCCATTGTATCAGGAAGAGGTTGGCTCACAGAGCCATTGTCTATATATGTAGAAAAACAGCTAAGGTTTGTGTTGAATAAGATAACCACTGTCCTTCATGACAGCAAACAGTTTTTAGAACACCTTTATGACTGGGCTGAGACTCAACAAGCTCTAAATTTAAGTGATGTGATTTTTGTTACTTTGGACATGAACTCTTTGTTCATGGTTATCCCCAATGATGAAGGGATTGAGAATATGTCAGGCAGTTCCTTATCAAGGAGAGCAATTTCAGCAATACCAAAATTAATATGATATGTGCTCTTCTAGACTTGATTCTAGAGAACAATGTTTTTTTTGTTTCAAAGAGAGTTCTTTCTTCAAAAAGTGTGAGTTGCTATGGGCACGGCATGTGCCAATACATATGCCAATATTGTTTTGTCTCAATGGGAGAAAGAAATGGTGTATACCTCTGACATGTACAAGGAGCACATTACGTTTTACAAATGTTTTGTGGATGATATCTTTTTTTCTTGGCATGGTGATGACACACAATTGGATACATTTGTTAGGTTTCTTGATAACACCACTGGATACCTTTCTTTATCCCTTACTTACTCCAAAGAGGAAAGCAGCTTTCTAGATGTAAATGTTAACAAAAATATGTTTGGCAACATCTCGACAAGGATACATAGGAAGGACTGTAGAAGAACAACATTCTTCACCATTCCAGTATGCATCCTAGGCACATTACTAAGAATATAGTCAAGAACCAAGTCTTATGTTTCAAGAGGCTGCATACAGACAGGAAAGAATTAACAGATGCTATGAGTCATCTCACCACAGAGTTTGTTGAGAGAGGATACAAGAGGGTTGATATTGTTAGGGTGATAGCTGAAGGAGACTTACATGAAAGTAACAAAACCAAAGCTTACTACTCAGATGAGCACTTAATAAATGTACCCCCAGATAAGCAAGTCTCCTCATTACCTGTCAGTAGGCTATATCTTACTTTTTCCAATGATGTCTACAAGACATGTGACATCATTAAAAAGAACTGGTCCATTCTTCTTACTGACCCCAAGATTAGTCGGGTTGTTGGTTCTACACCCAGTTTTAGTTTTAAAAATAGCAAGAATTTGAAAAATACACTCTGCTATAAACAGAATAAAACATGTGACAGGTTTGTCTCATAACATAGAGGGACTTTCCCATGTAGAAACTGCAGAATATGCAATAACATTTGATCCACCTGCATGATTTTACACCCTGTGAATCAGAAACCTGTAGAGTTTTTATTTTATGCAGATTGTTCTACTAAAAACATTGTGTATTTTGCTAAGTGCAATCTTTGTAGTGCATTCTATATTGGTAAAACCAATAGAACTATGAAGGAAAGGGTGATGGAACATCTTAATGATATCAGGAACAGAAAACTTACTAATGCATTAGCTAAGCATGTCTTAGACTGTGGTGATCAGCACAATTTTAAATTCTTGGTCTTGCAAAAAAAGAATGTGAGCCTTAGAGAAGGTGATATTAAAAATGAAATTGAATATGCTGAATTAAGGTGGATAGTGGACTTTAAGGCTTACTTATCACCTGGTCTTAACAGTACTGTAGCTTTAAAACCTCTCTTGAAAAAAAGAGGGTTGCATCACTGATTTTTAAAGAATTTTTATTGGTTATTGGTTTTATTTAAACCTTGTGTGCTAATTTATTTCTGTATTAAGGTCTAAAGAAGAAGATTGCCTCAAAAGCGCTTACTTAAATCTGTGTTTTGTAATAAATTTCAAGTATTTTAATTTCTAGCCTACAAGTTTCTTTATCTACATTAAATCAATAAGGTCCATGTGACTTTTTAATATGCTGCATGGGAACAGTTACAGATTTAGAAATATTAAACTTCAAACAAATGTTACATGTTTGTACAAGATGCTGCACGACTTCTGAAGAATAAGGTTCATAGCAATCTGTCAAAACCTGTTTTAGCAAAGCATTTTTTTTCCCAGATGGGAGGGCAAATGACAGGCTCATGCCAACTGAGGTAAAACAGTTTGTGATGCTACTAACCTTCCATCTGGATGGCAACCAAGTGAGTCAGGGGAATGACAGCATCCATCATGGATCTACTTTACCCTTTCAGAGTCATCAGCCTGGTTTTAAAAAGACAATACTTCCTGTAACATTACAGCTATGCATTCAGCTTGAAGACACTGCAAGAAAAAAAGCCTGAACAGGATTTAATAAAGCAACCTGTTTTGTCGCTCTATCAGCAAATGCATTCCCTGCTGTTTTAAATCAATCAGCTGATTTATGAGTGGCACATTTAACAACAGCTATTTCTCTTGGGAAAAGCAAAGCTTTTAACAGTTCAGTTACAAACACTGCATTTTTGACTTTTGCTCCTGCAGATGCTAAAAAACTCCCTTCCTCTCCACAACATACCAAAGTTGTATACAACGCCACAGGCATACTTTGAATCATTATATACAGTAACAGTCTTTCCCTGTGATAATTTACAAGCCTCTGATAGTGCTACTAACTCATCTATTTGACCTGAAACATTTCCTTGCAATTGTCCAGTCAATAACATTTGGTTAATACTGTAAACTATAAATGCAGCTGTCAATTGACCATCTTCCTTTCTGATGCATGATCCATTGACGAACAAAATTAAGTCAGGGTTTTGCAAAGAAGTGTCCTTTAAGTCAGGTCTAGGAGTAAATGCATCAATAACAATAAAGACACAATCATAAGGTTCACTCTCATCAGCAATAGGTTATAAGTTAAACTGGATATAAAGGAGGACATCTAAAAATTTGCAGAGAGGGATTATTAAGTAGAACTAGCTCAAATTTGCAAAGTCTGGAAGGGGAAAGATATTGTGTTTTATTATGTAACAGCAAAGCATTAACAACATGAAACTGCAACAAAAGTTTCATGACCAAAAGTGAGTGCTGCTGCCATGTCCACTAACCAAGCAGTTGTGGCTACAGCTCTCAGACAAATAGGATGTGTGGCTGCTACTGGATCAAGATTTGTACTGTAATAAGCAACTGGCTAAAGGGATCATTTCTCTTCTGTGCTAATAACCTTAATGTTACATTGTTATGTTCACAACAGAAAAGAAAGAAAACCTTTGAATAATCTGGCAATCCTGATGCTGCAGGAGTTTAAAGTGATTTTAATTGAGTAAAATCTTGTTCATGGCATGTCTGCCATGGAAGGGGTTTGATATTATCCTTGTTAGTAGCTCTAGTGGGGGGTTTAATTGTCTCAGCATAATTGGATATCCACTGTCTACAATAGCCAGTTAAACCAAAAAATGCCCTAATCTTTTAAAAGTAGTAGGTCTGGGTGTTGCCTGAATAGCTGTGCTATGGAAGGGTATAATACGTCATACATTTTCAGAAAGTAGATGTCCTAACTACAGGACTTGTGATTGCCAAAGCTGAAGCTTAGATCAGTTTACTTTAAGTCCTAACTCAGCTAATTTAGTTAGTAAGACAATAGTATCAGTCTGACAGTCAATATAAGAATTGGAAGTTATGAAAACATAATCTGTGTACTGTATTAACGTAGACCAATAAGGTAATTGTATTTTATTTAACTGCTTTTTCATTTCTCTTGAAAAATAAAATAGGTGATTCTACATATCCTTGGGGTAAATGCATCCAAGGGTATTACTGCCCTTTGTAAGTAAATGCAAACAAATATTGACTATCATGGTATATTGGGATAGAAAAGAAAGCTGAGGAAGTATCTATAACCAAAAAGGTGGTAGCAGATGTAGGCAGTGAGCTAAGGATAGTTGCTGAGTTAGCTACTACAGGAAGAACAGGTATAATGACTGCATTCACAGCTCTCAGATCTAGGACAAATCTATAAATGTCCTTACCTGGTTTTTGTACAAGTAAAATATGTGTATTACAAGGTCTCCTACTAGGAGTAATTATACCTTTTTGTAGTAATGCTGAAACAACTGGTTCAATTCCTACCTCTGCTCCTGCAGAAAAAGAATATTATGCTCCCATGGGCAAAGGTTCATGGGATTTTAAAGCAATTTATACTGGTGTAGCATCTTTAATAAGCCCTACCTCATTCTCATGGATTGTCCACAGCTGTGAAGGAACTGTACTCAGTAATTCAAAATCCGATGTCTGTACTAGTTCTGTGTTAGTAAGGAAAGAGAAAAGCATATCTTCATGTAGAATTTCTGCAACACACACATTTGCATTGCCAGTGACTCTCTGGGAACATTTAAATATATCCCATCTGGTATGCAGTATATTATACATTGTAGCTTGCAAAGGAAGATCCATTCATAAAAGATTAAGAGGTGTAGAGGTCCTGATGAAAACTGCATGTTGGTCTGTCAGTGGTCCTAACTGAATAGGAACTGAAACTGCCTTGGGGTAGTCTTAAGAGACTCATGTTACCCCAACTCCTCATACTGAGTTATGAGACAAAGGAAGATTTGTTGTTGCGGAAGTGTTTAACATTTATCTAGTAACTCTAGTATCTATTAGGAAAGGGATGTTACTGTCTTGGATTTTAAGTTTAACAAATGGTCCTTTCTAGTGTGCAGGTATAAAAGGAAACTTCTTTGATTCCTGTTTATCTTGTTGGCAGATTGGTAGTTGCCAAGGACTGCTCCATGTGGGAGGTTGTTGCTTCATATCTTGGTGGATATTTTCCTGACCCTGTGATGGCAACTGATTATCAAATGTACTATTAGACTATGCTGTAGCATTTGCTGGTGGCATGAAAGGACATTCACCTTTCCAATTACCATTTTGGCTGCAATTAAAACATGGATTTATTCCGTGACCCAATGGGTTCTGATTATTCTGAGGCTATAATCCTTGATTTTGAGAAAATCTAGACCTATTCATCCCTTTCTTCCCCTATTTTTCTCTCTGTTTCTAGTAAACTGTTGAAGCTGTAGATTTAACAGTTTTCCCTGTTGTTCTTCTTGTCATTCTTATTTTACACAAATAAGAATGTCTGCTAAATATTGTACCTGATTAATAAGTTCATGAATTCCTAAACTTGGCCATGTCAAGTACAAACTTTTCAGTTGGTCTTGTATGAGAGGCAATAAACCATTAAGAAAAGCACCTGAGAGACCACTTGCTACTAGGCCTTCAGTAGGTTCTGTATAACTTGAGAAGGCTTCAAAGGCATCTGTCATGCACCATAAATAGGATTCAATTTACTCTTCTCTCTGGTTGAATGCATTTATTCAGGACCAGTTAGGTATTGGGAGGCCATAATGCAGTAATGGCTTACAATAACCGTGACTTAGCTGATTGAAAAGCCTCTGCATCTGTATGTTGCGGAATGGGATATGGTATACTGGTTTGATCCTAAATGTGTTTAAATAAATCTGGTGGCATGGATGTGTCCATTACTGCTGTAAGATCCTCCAAAGTAGGAACTTGCAGCTGAACATGTCCCTTCAGAATTCTTGAATATTTTGCTGGATTCATTCTGATTGAGGGGAGATAATCTAAAATAGTCTGAAAATCTACTGCAGACCATGGGCGAACTACATTTATGGTAGAAAAAGATGCTTCATCCCTACAATTTGCTGGGTTTGGGACTTGTCATAGAAAATATAAATGAGTGGTTGGTGCATCTATACTATCTCTCCTGTTCTTCAGAGGTTGAAGTAGCATTGTCTTTAAATTCATCAGGACCAAAATAACCATCCCTGTCTAAAATTACTGGAAAATGAGTAATATATTTCCATGATCGCAATTTTTGCAACCTAGAAAAAAGAGAAAATATCTCCCTTTTTATGTCACCTTGGAATGCTAATAAACATTTGATGTGTCATTGATCAAGTACAGTCTGAAACAGAAGAAGCAGAAGAAGTCTTAGGTTGGCTAGAGGTTGGAGATGATTGAGGGGGTTGAGTAATTTGGCTAGTGAAGATGGATGACTCAGAAGCTTGCCTTCCTTGAGAAGGTGGTGAGAGTGATTTCTGAGGTGAAAGAAGAAATAGTAGAATCCTGTTGGTCAGAGGAAAATGGTGAGCCATTATAAGGTAATGGTGGTGCTGTGGGCAAAAACTAACAGATATCTTCAGATGTCTCACTGAGGCTAAGTTGTAATTTCTGCAGCTCTGTAAGCGGATAAAGCCCATAATCACCTTGGCCCTGAGAATCAGAATGTTGTAAATAGATAACTATAAGCTGCTTGTAATTTTGCTTTACGTTTAGTAATGTTATGTTTTAAATTATGAATTATAGAATCTTTATCTTTAGATTATATCTGCCATGCATTAAAGGCTGACAAGCAGCCTGCAGGAATTTTATGTTTTTGTAAGTTTAACAAAATGTTTTTATAAGAAGAACATGGAGGTGGAAAAGTTAATTTACCATCATTGTTAGTGAGTTCATGACATTTATCCAAATAAAGACAACTATATTTGTTACAGTTCTGAAACATATGTCTCACCGGAGTACCATGCTCTGGTTCTTTTAAAGTACCCACGTTCACTCCCATTCTAAATAAATCTTGCAATGTAAAAATTACCACTCTCATACTCATTGCAAAAAGAAATTTACAATGTTAAAATGCCCACACTCATACTCATTGTCAAAGAGACTTACTATACTAAAATCCCCACTCTCATACCACACTCGTACAAAACTTTTGTTTACTTCAAGGCCTGCCAAGACTAAAAGTTGTTAAAAGAGGTACAGTTGTGACCTGATGCTGCAGAAAATATATTTGACAGATAACTGTCAAAGGGGCCAGTAAAAGTGATTTTCTGTAGAAGCAGCACCAGGCATTTTAAAATATCTAAGTCTTAATGGCACCATTATTAAGATTAACAAAGCATTATCAACTAAACTTTAGTAGTTGGCAGGTTTTAAAAATAATTTAGTAAATGAAAATAACACAAGTGTAGGAGAGCATACTCAGAAAATATGTCTCCCCAAGCAAAATAATTCATAATCTTTTTTAGGAAACAAAGTTTAACAAAATAATACATTTTATCAATCATATAATTGCTAACATCCAATAGAAAAATGCTTACTAATGCAGTTTATAATACAGTTCATTATTCAAGTAGTTTGCTAAATATCTTAATGAAAAGACATCAAAGTTTAATTATAGATTTATTTCTTATCTATATGATGCCGCTTAGCATGAAAATATTTTTTCTACCATGTGTTTGTGTCATTTAGGAAGAATTCTGCCATGGGCACAGAAAATCAAATATAACATTGTATGGAAATATTTTCTTCTATCATGTGACAGAGAAAGAATGCTGCCTCAGGCACAGGAAATGAAATAAAACAGTCTGTACTTTTCCATGTATCTGTTCATGGTACTGTGACATGTACACTAACCTTTTGAACACTCATGCAATCTCATTTTAACCCTTTACATTTATCTGTAAAAATTGAGTGTAACAGTATTAATACAATTTGGAGTGTGCTAGGTTAGACCCTTGTATTGTGACCACGAACTTACAAAGCTACCACAGGGAAGGGTGAGAAAAACGTGTATTTTTAAAGTCATTACTGTCCAGAGTGCTCATTGCAAATGAGGACTAGTTTGTCAGACATGCTGATTAGTTTTATATATATTGAGTGGTTAACCATGTATGTGTGTGACATGAAAGTTCAGAAAAATAAATTTTTTAAATGTAGAACTATAATTGTACTGATACCCACAGTTAGATGTATAACATATATGATATCTTGTGTATGCTCAATCCACCTGCTATACATAGTTATTTTAGGCATAATTCTTTTTATTGCTAATTTTCATCTAGATTACAGTGAATCAGCATTAATATAACTTAGAGTTTGTTGGATTAGAACCCTGACTCACCTGTATCATGGCCATTAACTTATATCTGCTGCCACAGGTAGAGCTAGACAGGTGGTGTAATTTTTGCACTCATTACTGTGTATGAGTGCTGACCACCATACAATGATAAAACGAATGTTGCCACCCAAAAGTAGCAGTAAAGCACCAGTGACCTGGAAACTGTGCCAGAGACAAAACTCTTTTATTAATTTCACAAAAGACAAGGTTAAGCGCTTTCTTCAGAATACAACTGACTTCTTCAGAACACATACTGTTAAAAAACATTCCCTTATATACATAACATCTCCCAAAGGAAACCGCCCAATCCATCAATTAATCAATTGAATGTTCAACATTTAAAGACAAATACCTTATATACAAGTATATCCTATCAATAAAATTGTTTTAAAATTACTAAAACTGCACAAAAACTGCATATATTTAAACATATTCACACTACATATAAATGAATATAAAAAGGCAACATGAAACAAAAAACATATAATATACTTAAAAACAGAGACCTCACAGTCATTAGCATTTACCATATGCTGTAATAGGTCTAAAAAAATATATCACTACTGAAAGTAGTGTACCTATACATTATTGTGTATTAATAATTAGATCCCCACTGTTGTAATGCTTTAGCCTTGTACAAATGACATGGGCCACTCAGTACACCTGATGATATTTACAAAGATGCTCTATTATTTGTTATTAAAAGTTAATAGCAATGTGTCAAACAAAATACTACTGGATGTATTGCCACTAATATATGGAAAAATCAACATAAATTATTTTAGGCCTTAATAAGTGGTTTAGTGGGGATCATCTCATTCAACCCCAGGGATGTAGATGCATCAAGTCTGATCTGCCACCTAATCTCCCGTGTGGGGGAAAGGGAGATTAGGTGGCAGATCAGACTTGACGCATCTACATCCCCGGGGTTGAATGAGATGATCCCCACTAAACCACTTATTAAGGCCTAAAATAATTTATGTTGATTTTTCCATATATTAGTGGCAATACATCCAGTAGTATTCTGTTTGACACATTGCTATTAACTTTTAATAACAAATAATAGAGCATCTTTGTAAATATCATCAGGTGTACTGAGTGGCCCATGTCATTTGTACAAGGCTAAAGCATTACAACAGTGGGGATCTAATTATTAATACACAATAATGTATAGGTACACTACTTTCAGTAGTGATATGTTTTTTTAGACCTATTGCAGCATATGGTAAATGCTAATGACTGTGAGGTCTCTGTTTTTAAGTATATTATATGTTTTTTGTTTCATGTTGCCTTTTTATATTCATTTATATGTAGTGTGAATATGTTTAAATATATGCAGTTTTTGTGCAGTTTTAGTAATTTTAAAACAATTGTATTGATAGGATATACTTGTATATAAGGTATTGTTTGTCTTTAAATGTTGAACATTCAATTGATTAATTGATGGATTGCGGGAGATGTTATGTATATAAGGGAATGTTTTTTAACAGTATGTGTTCTGAAGAAGTCAGTTGTATTCTGAAGAAAGCGCTTAACCTTGTCTTTTGTGAAATTAATAAAAGAGTTTTGTCTCTGGCACAGTTTCCAGGTCACTGGTGCTTTACTGCTACTTTTGGGTGGCAACATTCGTTTTATATTTGGTTGGACACCGGGACATTACTGTTTTTCACCATACAATGATGTTTATTTGCATGATGGAAGACCACACATGTTACAATCTATTTTTTTTACAAACTGACATTTTCTCCTTATTGTCTGCAGATGTTGTGGAACTGCAGGTGTTGTGTTTGCATGCTGACCACTGTGCAACAGCACTTAGCATGTTTGCGTGATGGAAGGCAAAGGATGTAACAATGTATCTTTTTGAAATTGGCAATGTCTCCTTATTGTCCTTATTGTCTGCAACATTACACCATGTTTGCAGAGATGAGCAATGAGCAAATGAGACAGCCAAAGCTCAACATGCATTATTATTGTAAAAAGTGTTTAGTAAGTTTTATCATAAAAGAAAAATGTGGGACTTGAACTATGATCTACACATCCTATGTGCTGTGTGTTTCATCATTTTAGCAGGTATGCTACACACTAATTTATGCTGTCCTTATCATGGAAGCATCTTCCATTAATTTTAAAGTATTTATTTGTTTCACCATATGTGCCCTAATCTGTGTGCTGTACAAATATGAATATTTTAAAAATAAATAAATAAAACAACATAACAAAATACAGTTGAACACGTTACAGATTTTTTGCACAACTCTGGATCTGAGCTATCATGCTAATGAACCTACAAAGCACACTAGGAATGTCTTATCTATTTTTGCCACAGAAACAACTTTGCACCAGGAAAGCAAATTGTATGCATACAAGCAATTTTGTTTCCTCCACAGTATTAACAAGACATATACACTTGTACAGTCTCATTTGTTTGTACTAAATATTTAAGCTACACATGTACTATGAGTGATCACACAACCATTTTGACTCTGTTTGCACCAGTGTAGCTCTGTCTTCTCTTTGTTTTGTGTTCATTCCTCTGGTTTGTGAGCTGCACTCTCACACATGCAGTCTATAGTGCATTTTATATCATTGTCCTTTAAATGTATGATAAAAATACATGACAGTGAAAAAACATTTTCAGCAAAGGCAGGAGAGTTTGGCTATTAGAGTAAAAATGAGAAATGGGTGCTGTTTAGTTCCATTTAGAAGCTTGCTAAAGTTACTTCTACACTTTGTAAGTGTATCCTGGGTGACATACTCAGTGCAGTTAAGGCAATCTGACATGCTGTTGTGTTTTCCTTTTCCCTCACACTAATCTTTCACAGTTGCAATCCTTTAGCAACTAACAGTGAGGTAGTGCCTACACTATGTTTGCATCTGCTATGCGGAGTCGAAAGTTTGAGATTCAACAATTCTAATGAGTTCACACTTCATTTACATTTTCATCATGCTCAGAAGCCTGAATCTATACTATAAAAATGTAAGGATTGTAGCTGGGGAACTTGAAGGTGAGGAGACTTGGGTATTTGCAGAAAACAGAAGATTGCTATTCCTTTTGATTTATCTGCAGAGAAGGCTTCTAATCTTGATAAGGTGTGAAAGTATAATGGAACTTTTAACTGTATACACTCCTTACAATTCACTGTTTGCATAGGCATTTTTGACAGGCATTTAAATTTCTCAGAGAAGCAGGTTATTAACTTTCATCACAAGTGTTATTGTTAAAATTGTTATCTTACAATCTTCTATGTTATTTCAGAATAATTTAATTTACTATGTCAATCACACAAGGTGTTATGCTTTTAAGATGGCTCAGAAACACCTCCAGGGGCATAGTGGGTACAGTGAGAGGTGACTGGCAATCATATAAAATTGACTTTTCTGTTGTAAATGTGTACATGTTGTGATAATTGTGTTGAAAGGATATAAAACAATTATGTGGTATTACTTGGTTTGTAAAAACTTTCATTTGCTTTGGGGGTGTAGAAGTCAACTACCATGTGTGTGTTGCCACAACAAAAGTTGTGTTTCAGTAGGTTTTCTCTTGAAAATGTGTAGTCATTCTTTTACTTCAATGGGAAACAATGCATTACTAAAGTGGTATTCCTTGTTTTGAACCAAACATTGGTTTGTTTGTGAGTGATATGGTACAACCACATAACTTCAATTTTAATAACTGGAATGTGTGTCTCTAGTGCTTAATGTTGAAAAATATGTGTATATAAGCAGAAATGTAATTATGTGATATTTATGTGTTATTTATATCGCATAGGATTGTGGCACCCAAGCATGTAAATGCACATAAACCCCCATTCAGTGACTGAAAATGACATAATAGTGCCAACATTTGAGTACCATGGTGCCTTTCTTCTTGTGACGACATGTGGATATGGCTGCCAGAATACAGATTTGGAACCAGATAGTCAATGATGTCACTGCTGTAGGGGGGTTTCTCCAGGATTTATGATAAGCTGCATCATAGGGCCACTGATATGATCTCATCAGTCTGGAAGAGAGCAGGTGCAGTTGTCTGTGAACAGCTGGCTCTAGGCGGAGTTGATACTGAGCCACCACTGATTCCAAATGAAGAGTTCCTGTCTATTGACAGAAATCCAGAGAGCTTAGTGGAAGATACACACCAACATGTGATTGATGCCGGTGTTGATGTGTCTAGGAGTACATGTATGTGCCAGGAGGAGCTTCCAGGTAAGCTTACGTATGGCGAGTTTTAAGATTTGCTTGTATAGTAAAATATAGAAAAAAAATAAGTAATATTTTCTGTGGATTTTTTTTAATGAACCTATTAATAAATTAATAGACTTAATGAAACATTTGCTCATTACACATGGGCTGTGGGTGGATGTGTCAGCCGTATTTCAGTTAAAACTATTCTTAAGAGACATATAACCTAAATTATGTTATTGCAATTGTGTTGTTTAATTTGAGCCCTTTCCTTGATTCATTTCTTCCAAGACCATCCTCCCTACCAAGTGTAGAGTCATCTGCACATGGTAAGCCAAACATTTTTCCTTGATTATCGATGACCATTTTCAGCTATATGCATTTATCTGTATGTGTGAGGTGGGTGTAATGAGTGTGTGGATTGCTGTACCATTTGCGATAGTGTGACCAGGGTTAGCTTGTTAATATTTAGTGTAGTAGTAATTTCTTTCCTGTGTTTGTTGATTATTATCACAGGTGATCCTGACAGTGTAGGTGAAGAACTCTTACCACCTGATGTCAAAGTTTCAGTAGACTCGGATGATGATGGTGGCCAAACAGTTACACAGTTGGTGAGTGCAGAGGTTGAATCTTACACTAAGGTTGACACTCAGCCATCCCTTGTATTTCCCTCAGACACACTCAGTAAGCCTATGCATACCGATTCCACTGACCCCTCAGATACTGGATTGGTGAAACATGACACACTTGAACAGGTTTTGTGGCTAGTGCAGCTTCAGTGCTGGTTGACTCTGGCTATTGCCAAAGTGTGGGTGAGGTACCATGCAGGAGGGTTCCCCTGGCACCTATCAAAATGAGTAGGGATCCTTTAACTATATACAAAAAGAACACTTATTTACATTATATTTACAAAAGTAAAAATATAAAGATATACAAATCTATTATCACATACGCATAATTTCCTTTACAATCATACAACATTTTCACCCCCATTTGACCCCCACTCCTTTTTCCATAACTACCATCTGATTTTATTGTTGTTAAAACCCCATTTACCATTAAACATAATTTTGTATATTCTTTCATTCATATGACTCATATAACATAAAATAACTTTTTTATCTATTCCTTTAACATATTCTTTATTTGTATTCTTATAATATGTATATTTAGTCATATCCATGTTTATTTTATCCACTTCTTTTATATCTTCAAAAATCTTCATTACATAGTTTTCTCCATAATTTTTTTACTCTTTTACATTTTAAAAAGCACATGTTCTGTAGTTTCTTCTTCTTGACAATGTCAACATATGCTATCAATTTCCTTTTTATATGGCATATTCCCTTTTACTAGCAATTTATATATTACCAGTCTACAAAAAAATCTTGACATTCTACTAACTGATTACACCATTTGCTTTATATTTTTATAGCTTTAATGTGTTTTATCATTACATTCTTATACCATACTTTTCTTTTTCTATATCATCAATTTTTATTTTCCACAAATATATATATATATATATATATATATATATATATATATATATATATATATATATATATATATATTTTTTTTTTTTTTCTTGGTGGCATTTTATTTCTTCATTTATGCGCTATTTTTTCCTCTTTTCTTCTTTTTTACCATACCCCAAATTTATCATATTTATATTCATACAATTTTACTGCTAATCTCTCCTGTTTTTCATTTATCCATTTTAACACTTTGTACAAATTTAATGAAACAGCATATACCACTGAGTTAATTTACCCTAAACCTCCTTTCTCTTTGTTTACATATAAAACTCCTTTTTTACTTTGTTTACCTAGAACCCCATATAAATAACCACCACAATGAAAAATCCTGAGTATAACTAATAAACAACAAATGAGGTTTGGAACAGGCCATTTTGTCCAGGGACATCTTCATTGTGGGGGGTCAGAGTTGCTGGATTTGAGAGGATAGGCGTAGGATAGGGTTAAATATGAATGGATGAGGTTTGGGAGGAAGTGAGGTAGTGGTAGGGAGGGGCTTAAAGGATGTTAGGCAAGTGTGTGATAGGGCTTTAGGAGTTAACTATATCCACCTTGGTTAGTGGGGATAGGGTATACCGAATGATGTTTGGCCGGATACCTTAATGGTTTTTAGATATGCTGCAGAGAGGGGGAACAGCCTGGTCAGGCTGGTGGGCAGGAAAGAGGGGCAGGCTTGCCTTCATCTGCTCCCCCTCTGGTGCTGGATGGTCAGTTCAATAAGTTGGGAAATGAAAGTGAGTGGTTACGCTGCCTGAAAAGTACTTAAGTAAGTGGGGGAAGCTACTTATCTAGTTGATGGTATAATTCAATAAATGGTAATGAAAGTGAGCGGTTACACTGCTTAATAAGTATATAAACAAGCGGGTGAAGCTGGTTATTGGATTGATGGTATAAGGCAATATATGGTAATGAAAGTGAGCGGTTACGCTGTTTGATAAGTACTGATAAATAGTAATGGAAGTCAGTGGGTACGCTGCTTCATAAGTAGGTGAGTGGAGGTATGGACGCTGCTTACTGATCAGGATGAGCAGGTTTATGCTGTCCTTGCTGTCCTGTGCTAAGATAATGTTACATGGATGTTATTTCATCTGTATCATGTTTGGTTGAAATGAATGAATATTGAGTAACATTTATGTTTATGGAAATTTAATAAAGGTCGTCAAATGTCATTCGGTGTAATGTGTTTCTTGAAGGGGACTGGGGCAAATGAGGTTTGGAACAGACCATTTTGTCCAGAGACTCGTTCAAGGTGGGGGGTTAGAGTTGCAGGATTTGGGAGGATAGGGGTAGGATAGAGTTAAATAGGAATGGATAAGGTTTGGGAGGAAGTGAGGTAGGGGTAGGGAGGGGCTTAAAGGATGTTAGGCAAGTGTAACTGGATTAGGAGTCACATTTTGGCATGAACTTGCTACCCGCCCTCCCTCCCTCTCTTTGTTAGTTAGGATGTGGTTATGTTTAGTTTGGACAGGGCAGAGAAGAGGGCAGGCTTGCCCTCTTCTTTTCCCCCTCTGGTGCTGGATGGTCAATTCAATAAGTTGGAAAAGGAAAGTGAGTGGTTACGCTGCTTGACAAGTACATATGTAAATGGAGGAAGCTGCTTATTTGGTTGATGGTATAATGCAATAAATGGTAATGAAAGTGAGCAGTTACGCTGCTTGATAAGTATGTAAGCAAGCGGGTGAAGCTGCTTATTGGATTAATGGTATATGGCAATAAATGGTAATGAAAATGAGTGGTTATGCTGCTTGATAAGTACCGATAAATGGTAACGCAAGTCAGCGGGTATGCTGCTTCATAAGTAGGTGAGTGGAGGTATGGACGCTGCTCACTGATCATGATGAGCAGGTTTATGCTGTCCTGTCCTAAAATAATGTTACATGGATGTTATTTCATCTGTATTATGTTTGGTTGAAATGAATGAATATTGAGTAATATTTATATTTATGGAAATTTAATAAAGGTCATCAAATGTCATTTGGTGTAATGTGTTTCTTGAATGGGACCAGGACAAACAACAGTTACTGGATGCTGGAATGCAATAAAAAAAATCAATTGTAAACAATGAGTGTTTTCATTCCTTTTCATTATCAGTATGAAACTTCATCAGTAAGACATGAAAAGCCAAATGTTATACTGCCACAGAAATTTCATTCATTGTAAAATATATACCCCAGGGCGCAGATTCAATAAAGCCTACATAGCTCGCTAAAACCCTATGCACCCCAGTGTGTAAAGCCTCACAAACATGGTAAACAACATGGCATGCTAATTCCAGCATAAGCAGCTGAATATAATATGATATCTAGACTTGCTCTGTTCACCAGTATGTCCCTAAAATGTATCCCTTTGTATTCCAGTTTTCCAAACCCTTTTGTTCCCTTGTCCTTTAACAAACATTCATAAATTAAAAACCTGTAATATTCCTGTTAGTCATGTAATTCAATGAAGTTCTTATATTGCAAAGTAAATCTGTTTTTATTTTCCACTTGAATTGCTAAGAAACTTAAAAGCTACATAGTAGCATTAGAAATGCAACTAACAGACTGTGTATGTGCAACAGGCCCAAGTCTATGCTGCTGCTGCAGTTGCTAACAGCCCTTGGCCATGAAGGAGAAGGGTGTTTAGACCTTGTTTAACTTTTCATGGTCTGCATGAGATGGAAATTATAGAGCACTACAGTGTGGATAGATGCACACTACAGGAACTCTGCAACCTCTGCCATTCTCAATTGAGAGCAAGAGCAAACTGAGGGGAACAAATACCTTTGGAGACTAATGCATGTGTAACACTTAAAATATTAGCTACAAGAACCTTTCAGAGACCAACAGGGATTATGCTGGGGTTATCACAGGCATCAGCATCCAGGATCCTGTACCAATTTCTGAATACTATGCTACAGCATGCCAGTGAATACATACATTTTCCTCATACACCCGAATACAGGGTTAAAACTATGCAGGATTTCTACCCCATAGCACATTTCCCTGAATTGCTGGGTGTCGTAGACTGCAAGTACATTAAATCAAAGCACCACCTGGGGAATAGGGAAAGGTGTACATAAATCGAAAGGGCTTCTACTCCATTAACTGTCAGGTCATGTGTAATGCTAAGGGAATCATGCTGAATATGTGTAAAGGAAACTGAGGCAGTTAGAATGACTCCCATTTCAAGTACAATTCTCAACTGCTTCAGGGGTTTTCTAGAGGGGATATCCCACAAGATCATTTACTGGGTGATGCCGGGTATGCATTTGAGCTATAATTAATGACACCCATCAAAAATGTATACACACACACACACACACACACACACACACACACACACACACACACACACACACACACACATGCGCACGCGCACGCACACCGAAGAACATTATTATGAGGCACACACTCAAATATCATAGAGTGTATGTTTGGGCTGCTGAAGTCATAGTTCAGTTTCTTAGACACTTTGGGGGAGCCCTGCAGTGCAATCTCTGTACTTGTGCTTAAAGTTTCATCTTTCTGTGCTATCCTTCATAATATTATACTGAGAAAACACCTTCAGCAGGATCACAAATGTGAAGGGACACACATCACACCGCCACTGACAAGATCACCACAGCCACATGCAGGTGAGGAGTTGGGGGGAACCACAAATCGCTGTGGGTGTAGGTAGACATAGGCATGTACAATATGCCCTCGGCCTGGCCAAGAGGCAACAGATAACACAATTGCTCACTACCTAAATGGGTACAACTGTTATCCTATGCACATACATACATTAAAATGGATGCCAGGCAATGCTCACAACCTTTATTTACTAATGTAATTACTGTGTACTGCTAGCATCACAGAAAGTCAGCCCCAAATAAAACACTTGCAAGTTCCAGACTATCACGGTAAGTGCTGAACCTGGAATAGGAATATAAATGGCTAATAATGCAAATGAATGGCAGATCCTTGCATAATGTTACTTGATAATGTAACTAAGCTGAAGGAGGGTTATTTTTACAGCAATTACATCATTATGTAAAGGCAATAACTTATGTTAATAGATGTGTTCTTTATCAGCTAATAGGCCTCATGCATCAAGGATACACACATTACAAAACCTGTAAGAAAGCAGTACAGTTTTTAAAAGAGCATCACAAACACATACATACTAATCACTCAGTTAGGTGTGCACCCTGAGCATCAGACAAAAGAGTCATGTATCCCTGAATCCAAAAGATAGCATATCAAGAATATGGCACATCTGTCATCATTTGCACAGGGTGTTGTTTAGGGGAGGTGGAGGCAAAGGCTGACACAAAGGTAATGAGTGTGTGTGACAGGGGCGGCTCGTGGCATAGGGCTGCCGGACTGCAGCCCCCTCAAAATAAAAAAAAAAAAAAAAATTTTTTAAAATTAGCGGACTTTTAGCATGGACCAAGTCCCAGCTTATCGGTCTATGCATGCTCAACAGCCCGGCCCGGCCATAGGGGGACACAAGGAGTGTCTGTGCACTTTTACAGTGCACAGACCCGCCAGGATTATGGGACGCGTCTGGACTGCAAGAGGAGCAGCAGGGACTCGGGACAGAGCCTTAGGGATCTCGTCGGCGTCGGAAAGGAGCATTGGGATCTCGCGGGTCTTCAGTATTGCGCGGGAAGGATGTATGTACGGACGTTAACTCTGGATGTATTCATTCAGGTAAGGTGCCTTTTAATTTACAATGTTTATTTTTATTGAGTTTGTGCTTTTTCTTTGTGTATGGTGCTTGAGTTTGTGCTTTTTCTTTTTGTATGGTGCTTGTGCTTTTTCTTTTTGTATGGTGCTTGTGCTTTACTGGAGTTTGTGTATGGTGCTTGTGCTTTACTGGAGTTTGTGTATGGTGCTTGTGCTTTACTGGAGTTTGTGTATGGTGCTTGTGCTTTACTGGAGTTTGTGTATGGTGCTTGTGCTTTACTGGAGTTGTTTTGTGTGTGTGTGTGTGTGTGTGTGTGTGTAAATGCCCCAGGTGCTTATGGTGGTGTGGTAGGGAATGCCTCAGGCTTGAACCCTGTACCCTGTATGCAGGTGTTAAAGACTTGAGTTCCCTACCCACCACCATTTGTAAAAAAATTTCAGATTTTTACCTCATATTCGATCTGATCTGTTCCTCATAATATCTGTGGTTTGTAAATGTTGCAATGCTTGATATTTGATGGTGTAGTAGTAGCATTGTTGCCTCACAGCTGCAGGTTCTTGGGTTTGATTCTTGGCTGGGGTTCCTTCTTTGTGGGGTCTGTATCTTCTCCCTGTGTTTGTGTGGGTTTGCTTTTGTGCCCTCCCATGTTACAAAGACATGTCTGCATTATTTCTTCCTGGGCCTCTGCTGAAAATTTGTTTATTTGTTCCAAGTCAGACTGTCCTGATTAAAAAATGTTAAATAAAATTGATAGGCATTTGAATTTCAGACTTAAGGGTTTCTGAATGTTTAATTCCTTGCGTATTTGATGGTGCAGTGGTAGTATTGTTGCCTCACAGCTATAGGTTTTCTGGTTTGATTCTTGGTTGGGGTGGCTTCTGTGTGGAGTCTGCATCTCCTCCATGTGTTTGTGTGGATTTGCTCTGGTGCCCTGCCATTTTACAAAGACGTGTCTGCAGTTTTAATCCCTGCTGAAAATTGGTTTTGTTCTGTTCGCAGTAAAATTGACAGGCATTTAAATTTCAGACTTCAGGTTTCTGAATGTTTAATTGTGGAAGTATTGTTGCCTCACAGCTATAGGTTTTCTGGTTTGATTCTTGGTTGGGGTGGCTTCTGTTTGGAGTCTGCATCTCCTGCCTGTGTTTGTGTGGATTTGCTCTGGTGCCCTGCCATTTTACAAAGATGTGTCTGCAGTTTTAATCCCTGCCTCTGCTGAAAATTGTTTTTGTTCTGTCCTGACAGGCATTTGAATTTCAGACTTCAGGTTTCTGAATGTTTAACTCCTTGTATAATTGATGGTGCAGTGATAGTATTGTTACCTCACAACTATAGGTTTTCTGGCTTGATTCTTGGTTGGGGTGGCTTCTGTCTGCATCTCCTCCCTGTATTTGTGTGGATTTGCTCTGGTGCCCTGCCATTTTACAAAGACGTGTCTGCAGTATTAATCCCTGCATCTCTGCTGAAAATTGTTTTGTTCTGTCCGCAGTAAAATTGACAGGCATTTGAATTTCAGACTTCAGGTTTCTGAATGTTTAATTCCTTGCAGATTTGATGGTGCAGTGGTAGTATTGTTGCCTCACAGCTATAGGTTTTCTGGTTTGATTCTTGGTTGGGGTGGCTTCTGTGTGGAGTCTGCATCTCCTCCATGTGTTTGTGTGGATTTGCTCTGGTGCCCTGCCATTTTACAAAGACGTGTCTGCAGTTTTAATCCCTGCTGAAAATTGGTTTTGTTCTGTCCGCAGTAAAATTGACAGGCATTTGAATTTCAGACTTCAGGTTTCTGAATGTTTAATTCCTTGCATAATTGATGGTGCGGTGGTAGTATTGTTGCCTCACAGCTATAGGTTTTCTGGTTTGATTCTTGGTTGGGGTGGCTTCTGTTTGGAGTCTGCATCTCCTGCCTGTGTTTGTGTGGATTTGCTCTGGTGCCCTGCCATTTTACAAAGATGTGTCTGCAGTTTTAATCCTCTGCTGAAAATTGTTTTTGTTCTGTCCGCAGTAAAATTGACAGGCATTTGAATTTCAGACTTCAGGTTTCTGAATGTTTAATTCCTTGTATAATTGATGGTGCAGTGATAGTATTGTTACCTCACAACTATAGGTTTTCTGGTTTGATTCTTGGTTGGGGTGGCTTCTGTCTGCATCTCCTCCCTGTATTTGTGTGGATTTGCTCTGGTGCCCTGCCATTTTGCAAAGACGTGTCTGCAGTATTAATCCCTCTGCTGAAAATTGTTTTGTTCTGTCCGCAGTAGAATTGACCGCATTTGAATTTCAAACTTCATGTTCTTCAGAATACATAGTAGCACAACCTTTTTCTAGCAATTTTCTAAGTTTATAAGATGAATATTTTAAATTTGTCCCTATTTTTGGGACTGTATTCCCCATTATTGGCTTGGTCCAGGTTTTGTGCTAAGGTTGACAGCTATGGCAAGAACTGAATTCACTGAATATGGACTGTAGAATTGTGCATATTTACTGATAAAGGTGCACTGTAGAATTGTGCATATTTACTGATAATGGTGGACTGTAGAATTGTGCATATTTACTAATAATGGTGGACTGTGGAATTGTGCATATTTACTAATAATGGTGGACTGTAGAATTGTGTATATTTACTAATAATGGTGGACTGTGGAAGTCTGAGTAGACTTTTTATGATAAATGTTCTCAACTGGGCAGTTTTGCCATTATGGGTGCATATGTTTTGTTTCATTGCTTACTGGAAAAATGTCCAAAACAAATTTAAAACACCCTCTAACAAGTGTACTGTATTGTACAAGGAATATAATTTTTAGTACAATGAGGAAGGTGTATCAAAGAGCACATGTATGTTTCATATGCAAGGGGCCTATGATTCGAAAACAGCCCAAAATTAATCTTTATCTGCCACTGGCAAAATGTATTTTCTTTGAATGTGGGTTTCAATGCTGCTTCAATGAATGTGAGTTTCAAGGGCAGAGAAGTTTTAATGCTAAGTTTTCATTGTGAGACTGCATTGCTTTGTTTAACAGATTACTTAATGTTTGTGCTGTAAAATACAAAATAAAACTTTCAAATGAAGTCCAATCATTGAAGTAAAGCAGTATGCACATTAGTGTTTATGGTAAATGGAGTGAAATAGCCAAGTAATGGTTAATTGGAATGGCTGCAGAGGCTCCAGTTCAACCATTATTTTGTCAGGGGA
The DNA here is from genome assembly GCF_019279795.1 of Protopterus annectens. Classification (NCBI taxonomy): domain Eukaryota; kingdom Metazoa; phylum Chordata; order Ceratodontiformes; family Protopteridae; genus Protopterus; species Protopterus annectens. The sequence continues at coordinate 1,005,511,760 of NC_056745.1, forward strand.
AGGGCAGCAAACTCAGACAGGCCCAGCTGAACTATACCTCCCAACTGTCCAGATTTTCAAAGAATGAATAGATTTTTGCTTCTTATTTTTGGTTTGTTGTTCATAAAATTTGTAGTTTTAATTCCTAAATGATTTGCCAGAAGTCACTAAATAATAAGTTTCAGACTTCATAACCTTCATAAAATGCATGTTAAAGTAAGAGCCGTTCTATCAACTGTCTCAATTTATACAAGAGCAATTTTAGTACTGTTTATATGTGCCCCAATATATTTGGCCTTGTTCAGATTTACTGCATTAACAGGTTGAGAGGTACATGCAAATAAGTTGCTTTATAGAATTAGGCATAGCCAACCTCTCAACTGTCCCCAATTTTTGGCTCAAAATGTTGCTCTTCCCCTAATAATCCCTCCATAAAATAGCAATTTTGGAAGAAAACATGGAGGGTTTACAATTAAGAAATAACTGTAATAATCAAAGTTATAGATTACTTGAAATGCATGTAGATTCTTTTATTTTGTCAGCTGCTCAAGGTAGCAGTACTAATATTAAAGTGTCCCTTCTTTGACAGGTAGAAGCTGTATTGTGTGTCTATTTTATATTTTTGCATCACATTTTTGGTCCATTTTTCATAAAATTGTGTTTTTTGGCAAATTAGTGACAAATCACTAAAGACTGAAGTTAGAAAATGACAGACATTTGAGTTTCAGATTTTATACCCTTCAGAAAATTCATACTAATGCAAGACCTATTCTATTATCTTTCTAAGTTTATTAGAGCAATATTTAAAAATTGTCCTTCTTGTTGTGCCTTTGTCCAGATTTCTTGCTCTTGAAGTTGAGAGGTATGACAAATGTGTCAGGGCCATCACAGTCAGCCAGAGAGATTTCAAATTGTGACATGCTTGTTGCACCCCACTCCCCCATGTAGTGACTCTGGATGTGTCCAAGCAAGGCAAGGAGTAGTTGTATCTACCTTGGATGGGGAGGACACACTGCATAAGTACTACAGTGGCTTTTCATCTGTCCTTGATTTTGCAGAATGGTCTGGTTTCTGTCATATTTTTGTACTGTTGATTTATGCTTATTACTCAAAGTGCCTGTTGCTCTGTGTTTAAGTAGCAATGCTTTAATGACCATAAGGTAAGCTTGTCTGACATCGTAAGATGCAAGTAAGCTTTAATAAGCATACTGTTAAAGAATTGCCAACATTGAAAGCCTTTCTGTTGTTGCCATGCAGAGAATACTTGACTAGATAATGTATAAGCCTTGGGTATTAAAGGACAGGATTCCATTATTTTAAAAAGCTCATTACACTTGTTGGAGACTTCCAGTCATCTCTACAGGCTTTACCCGTAAACTAAACAGAATGCCAATCATGTGTGGTCCATAACCTGTACAGTAATCCTTTAAGCAATGTATCTTGAGCTTGTTTCTTGTTTGCTTTTCATTTTTACTTTTATCATGTTTTCCCCATGAAGCGTTGTCAGGCAGCAGGTCTTTTGGATAAGAAACATTTTTACAAGTGGGGCATCACATAGATTTCTACTTTCAGCATGTTGCTTGGTACTTTAATAAAGCTGAATATATTATAATTAGAACTGCAGTGCAAGGAGAAGTAGTTTGAGTTGAGTGCTTCTGGTTTTTCTTATACTTGATTTTGACTGGCATTCCAGTAATGTATTTAAAAAGTAATTTATTTTTCATGCCTCACAACCTTTTGTTTCCATCTAGATATTAAGTAAGCTGTCATGCAGCCAATGCACTTGAAATATTTTTATTCTTCTACACTTATTTTTGTCTTGATTGGACTTTCATAATGATGGTTTGCCACCCAGGGCAGCGTATTTAATTAAAGTTAGTTTTTTTGTGGTTTTGTGCATAGCTCCTCCCCTTTATGGTTGACCACACCCCTTCCCTTTGACCCCACCCATTCAGCGTCTCCTGCAGCCCCCCTGTGATTTGAAGTCACCAGCCGCCACTGGTGTGTGAGTAAGAATAACAGGCAGGCAGAAATTCAGATAAATTATCAAATGATCAATAAGACAGAATGAACTATAAGTCTCACTAATGACACACATAACTGTTATGTGTGTGTGTATGTCTGTCTGGGTAGTAAAGTTGAAATGTGTGTGAGTGTCTGCAATAACACAACCAAGTTCCATGCTAGCTCTTTATCCTGGTGTGTCAGACAGATGTGTGAGCTATGCATAGTAGTGGTAAAAATTCATCGTCATTGCCCTCAACAACAAGAACTGGCTTTGCCAGGAGTTACACTGACATGCCCATGACCATGGTTAGTTATGCTACTGCTACCTGAATATGACTGATGTCTGCTGGACAAACTCCTAACATGTATGTCCAGGAACATGACCCCCATGGCCTACCACATATGGGTGTGGACAGCTCAATCACTGACAGAGCTGAGGAAGTAGTGCCACTTGTGATCAGGCTTGACCAAGTTGGCCACCACCAGAATATGATGATCTACATCCACATGGATGCTTTCCTCCTCCCAGCAGATGTTCCATCACAGACACTGTCCATTCCATCATGTCATTCATCCAATCCATTAAATCAGCTGCAGAGCAATCATATCTGCAATTGTGGGAATGCACACATATCTGCTGACCTCACAAGATCCAAATATAGTGAATACTTTGAAACATGAGGAGAATAAATCTAAGATGACTACCCTGCTTAGTCTAGCAGAAGCATATTGGCATCAAGCAGAAATGGAAATCAAACTAAAAGTAGATAAAAATCAGGCAGCAGCTGAATGTGCCAAAAAAACAAAAAAAAAACAAAAAAAAACAAAAAACAAAAGAAAGAATACAATGGGGAAGGATCAGATGAGAAGGCAAGAAATGTGGAAAATTCATAAATATAGTATAGAAAACTTCTGGAAGAAACTCGTGTTGATCAGGATTGAATACAGGAATGGTTAAGGAGAGGTGAATTCAAACCAGAAGATGAAAGGTGAATATTGGTGGCCCAAGATAGTGGACTACATACATGTTGGTTTACAAAGTCCATTGAACATGTGAGAGAAACAGATGACTGTAGGTTTTGTAAAACAGAATTGGAAACGGTTGCACACCTCGTTACTGGTTATGACTTACTAATGACAGAAGAAATGTATACTGAAAGGCATAATAATGTGCCAATGCTGCTGCACTAGGGAATGTGCAAACATTATGGCACTGAAGTGGCTGAAAAACACTGGAAACATGAGCCACAAACCATCATAGAAAAAGATGAGCCCCAGGATTTAATAACCTCCATGTAGGAATAGTGTAATTCCTACACGGAGTGTATCATGACCATGTCTGCAGCTCCCCCTTGGCAGCACACCTTGCATATTAATGAAGGCACGCTATTGATGGAGAGCCATGTACATGGTTACTGAATCAGTACTAGGGGTTGTGTTACAGTGCTCACAGATGTGTAACACATCCCCTGCACTGTGAAAGTGCCATATGGCACAGCAACATGACAGAAAGTGTCCTCGGACACATAATTATACAACTTTTGCATATATTTAACACAGGGGGTGTGTTACAGAGTCAGTAATATACCTCCTGCACTGCAAAGTGACGTACTGCACTAAAAGAATATTATAAAGTGTCCTCAGACACTTATGTATTTATATATTAACTATGTCACACAAGGGGTGTGTTACAGTTTCCATAACACACCCCCTGCACTGTCAAAGTGCTAGACAGCACTAAAAGAATATACAAAGTGTCCTCGGACACATATGATGTATTTATTTATTTATGTTACACAGGGAATGTGTTACAGTTTCAGGAATGCACCCCCTATACTGTCAGAGTGTCGTACAGCACAGAAATCAAATGTGAAAATGTGACTATCCCTTTTATATTCATTTATTTTCTTTTAATTTTTTTCTCAAGTTTAAGCATAGCTGAGCATATTTGTGCAGTACAGCATGTTGCTCAGCAGTGCTTAAATGTAAAGAAAAGCTATATAGAAATGTATAGTTGAAATCTACACATCTAAGTTAGCTGAATGGTTAGAGTCATGGCTATGTGTGCATTAGGTGAATAGTTTGAATACCATGACAGCCTGTTCAGATTTTACATCGGAAAGCATTCCTATTTATATTTCAATTTTTTTTATTGCTGTAGTTATTGATATTTGTCAACCAGGTTAATGCAGCTGGTCCAGACTACCAGTATCAGTGGATATATGAGGTGAAAACCTCCAGTTAAACTGAAATGTCCAATACAGTTCATTCACACACCAAGGAAATGTAATTAGTACATAGGGTGAGGTCATGTAAAGTAAAATACAAACGCATGATAATAAAGTATCAGTAATGAATAATTAATATCAATATATATTTGTGTTATGAGAAAGCTTTGTTTGCCCTTAGCTAAATTTTGCTAAGCACTGCTAAGCCAAGCTAATCAAAGCTTAAACAGGACCTTGCTTAGCAATAGCTAACAATTCTCAGCGCCACTTAGCTGGTTTGAGCATTGCTAAGTAGTCCCATTCTAAGCAGCTCTCAGCTCAGATAAGGGGATTTGTGAACCACTAAGCACTGCTAAGCATTTGCCACTTTAAGCATTGCTCAACTCAGCTTAGTGGGTTTGCACACTGCTGCGCTTTGCTTAGCATTTTTTAAAAATGTTCCAATGATGGTGGCAAAGGGTGGGAAAATAGCCTTCTTTAAGCTGCACAGATGAGAATATAGCCAGTACCTGTAGGAGTTTCACCCGTGCAGGAACTATGGCAGGAGTTGAAGAGGGAGCAACTTTCAGGTGCAGTGCTAGGGCATGTTGGAGTCCAGGGTCATGATTGGACTCCTAGTGACAGACCATGATGCCAGATTGCTGCAGGGCCAGTACCAGAGTTCTGAATACAAGTCTGAGGCCTGGGATCATCTGGCACATGAGTTCACCAACACTACTGAAATCCCCCACACTGGTGAGCAGGTGCATCATTGTTATGACAACCTGAAGTGGAGGAAGGGAGTGCTCTTGGCCCAATGGATCCAAGATGTTCAGGACAGGAATGCCCAGAAGTTTGTAAGTATAGGAACCATTGCTTTATGAAATTCTAGCATGAATATGTAATAGAAAGTATGCATAATGGTGTATTTCTATTCCCACAGCTGCAGAGGAGAGGACTCACAACTTAGATGCCCAAGCAGGGCACCTAGCAAGCATTCCAGTCCTGAGCAGCTAAGCTTAGCTGAGCACTGCTTAAAGTGGCAAATGCTTAGCAATGCTTAGTGGTGCCCAAACCCACTTAACTGAGCTGAGGACTGCTTAAACTGGGAGTGTTAAGCACTTCCCAAACCAACTAAGTGGAGCTACACATTCCTAAGTACTGCTAAAACAGGTCCTGTTTGAGCATTGCTTGGTTTCACTTAGCAGTGCTTAGCTACAGGCAAACCACAGTTTAAAAAAAATATATATTGAAAGTATCTGTTCATTAATGATGGGTGGCCAGGGTGGTGCAGCGGTTAGCATTGCTGCCTCACAGCAACAGGTTCTCTGGTTCGATCCTTGGCTAGTGCCTTCTGTGCGGAGTCTGCATTTCCTCCCTGTGGTTGCATGGGTGTCTTCCGGGTGCTCCAGTTTCCTCCTATATCCCAGAGACATGCTGTAGGTGGATTGGACACTCTAAATTGGCCCTAGGCATAAGTGCATGTGTGTGTGTTCCTTCTGTGGATGGTTGGGTGCCAGGCTGGCAACTGAACACCGTAAAACTCCACTGCCAATCATGAGCAGACAGGTGATTTGCTGTGGCGAACCCTAACAGGGAAAAGCCGAAAAAAAAAGATTTGTTCTTTAATGATAATTTATTACTATGTGTATCGATTTTACTTTATATCTCCTAAACATATGCATTTCACTATGTTATCTGGTAGTGTAACTTTAATGTATTCGACACTTGTGTGTAACTGGGTCTTTTATACTCGGCTCTCCACTTAAAAAAGGCCTTCTGGTCAACTAACTATCCTGGTTAACAAATTTCAATATGTACATAAAAGAAAAAAATGTACATTTCCTATAAAAAGCTGAAGGGTCAGTATTTGAACCATGCTCCTACTGCACATGAGGCCATCACTCTAACCATTCAGGTACCAAGGATATGCTGACAGCAGCTATATTGTTCTATATAGCGCTCAGTTATGTCTAAGCATTGCTGAGGACCACGCTGAGCCATGCAAACCCACTCAGCTATGCTTAAACTTGACCTTTTCTATTAAAATTAAAAGCATCCAGTTTCTATTTTTAGATGTCCGGCACATGTTTCTTGCTAAGCGCCATTAAAGCACAAAAATAAATAAAAAAGAAAACATAAACAACAGGGTAACTACTGTTTAACATTTAACTTCACTGTCATACGGCACTCTGACAGTACAGGAGATGTGTTACAGACACTGGAACACACCCCCTACAAATATAATTTTGTACAACAGACTGAGGACATTTTTTATTTATTTATTTATTTACATTTGTTTACCGAGAAGTTCCAACTAGACACAGGTTTTTTTTCAACTGAGGCCCGGAGAGAAAAGTTTCACAGAACAATTAATGAGCAGCAGAGTACATGAAGAACAATTGAATATACATACAATAGCAAATAATACATACTGCAGCAAATATTAGATATACATACAATATGTAACATAGTAATGAACAGATATACCAATATTTAGCTAGAGGCTAGGAATAAAGTAGGATGTATATACAGATAGTATTAAGCTCAAACATATACTGTTCTAAACTCATATACCTAAATCATATATACAAATATTGCACTAAACTCAAACAGATATAAAGCAGATGCTCCACACGAAGGTGGAACAAGCTAAAAGGGCTAATGGGATGGAAGGGGAAGATAGAGGAGTAAGAGAGGAGACTGAGTGAGTAGTGTACATGGTAGTTAGAGGAAAATAGGTGTAAGTCAGTTGGATATGTATTTGGAGTTGAGATAAAGTGAGGTAGTTAACCATGATATAACAGGTCTGAGAGATTGAGTGAGGAGGGAAGGGGAGGGTAAAGGGTGAGCCAGAGCATGCAGAGCAAGGAATACAATGATCAGATGGTGGCTAGGGGAGGGGAGAGGAAGGGGAGCTAAAAAGGATGGCTACTAGTCGGTATTGGTGCATGGTCATAACCAGAGACATTTTAAGTGAGTTTTTAGTGCAGTCTTGAAGTGATTGGAAGAAGGTAGTGTTGTTATAGAGACAGGAGATTGTTCCATAATCCGGATATGATACAGGAGAATAGTGCTTCTCCTGCTGAGTTCTTAAGTTTGGTCACTAGAAATATATTTTTGCTGTTGGAGTGTAGTGGTCTAGTGGAGCAGTAGGGCCGGAGAAGTTCTGAAGGCATGGGACTTTAAGAGGATGGTTTACTAACTTGTGGATGAGAGAGAGAGTTGATCCAGGTGAAGAAGCTGAGGGAGTTCAAGCCAGTCAAGTTCTCTAAGTGAGATACAGTGATGGCTGCGATAAGCTGCAACAGTGGCAAACTTAGCTATTTTATTGTAGCAAGCCTCAAACTTGTTTAGGTCTGTTTGTCTAAGGTAAGTATATGAGAGGTGTAGAGTGGGAATTGGCAGCAGAAATTCTGACTGTTTTGGTGAGAAATTGTTTGTTTCTGCACAATGCACCTAGTTTTTTTGGACCCTTTTTATGGTAAGAGAAATGTCAGTGTCAAATCTGAGATTGTTATCAATCTCAACACCAAGTAGTTTGGTGTGTTCTGTTGGGGAAATGACAGTATTGTCTTTGGCTAAAATATTAAAGTGGGGGATAACTGGGTTAGATATACTGGGTTGGAAGATAAGGAGTTTAGTCTTGCTTGGGTTGAGTAATAACTGGGCATTAGATAGACAGCTTTCTACAGATTAAATCCTGTGTGATTTTGTGAAGTTCAGGTATAGCTGGGGCTGAGCAGATGAGGGTGGAGTCATCTGCATTCTGTATAAAGGAAGCATGCTTGGTAGCTGTGAACAGATCATTTGTGAAGTGTGAGAATAGTAGGGGACCAAGGATGGAGCCTTGGGGAACACTGAGTGTTACAGGAAGTCAAGGTGATAGGTCATTATGTCAGACAACTGATTGTTGGTGGCCAGTTAGCTGTGAAACCAATCTGTCGCTGAATGGGAAAAGGATAGGTTAGTAAGAACAGAGATTAGTAGTTTGTGAGAGACCTTGTCAAAAGCCTTGGATAGATCCAGAAATATAGCAGAGAACAGGCCATTATTTTTATGATGAAGGATAGCATTAGTGAAAGAGAGCAAGGCGGTAGTAGTGCTGTGGTATGGCCTGAAGCCGTACTGGGTGCTGGAGGGGAGGTTATTAGCTAAGAGGTAGTCTAAGACTTGAGAATGGATGCATTTCTCAAGTATCTTGGAAAGTGGAGAAAGGATGGCTATGGGGTGGTAATTGGAAAGTTCAGAGTAGGAGCCACTTTTATGGAGGGGAATAATGTGGGATATTTTCCACAGTGTGGGGACATAGCTTTCTGATAAGGACTGATTAATTAAGATAGAGACCAGATAAGCTAGGGCTTCTGCTGATATTTTTAGGTATTCAGAGGGGAGATTGTCATCTGCAAGTTTTGTAGGTTTAAGTTTCAGTAGAAGGTTTTTTTTTATATATAGGAGGTAGGCACTGATGAAAAAGAAAAGACTGTGGGCAGAGTAATTGGTTTTGATGAAGGAAGGGTGGGTAGAGGGTTGTGCTGTTTAGTCAAGGACAGAAAGGTTTCAGTAAAGTGTTTATTGAATGAGTCAACAATACTGCTAGAGGAAGGGGGGTGGTAGGTTGGGGGGTGCCTACTTTACCTGGGTGGAGAATGGAGTTTATTGTGGACCAGAACTGCTTAGAGTTGTGATGGCAGAAGTTTAGCGCAGACTGATAATATTGGGTTTTATCTTCTTTTATTTGCTTTTGCATTTTAATATTCTAGTGCCGTACGGCACTTTGACAGTCCAGGAGGTATGTTACGGACACTGTAACACACCCCCTACAATTATAATTTTTTACAACTGGCCGAGGACATTTATTTTAATATTCTATTGCCGTACATCACTTTGACAGTGCAGGTGGTGTGTTATGGACACTGTAACACACCACCTGCATATAACATTTACAACTGGCACAGCACTTTGACAGTGCAGGAGGTACTTACACATCTCTGAGCACTGTAACACACCCCCTAAACTGATTCAGTAACTGTGTACACAGCTCTTCCTCAGTAGCATGCCTTCATTAATATGCAAGGTTTGCTGTCAAGGGAGAGCTGCAGACATGGCCATGGTACACTCCATGTAGGGCTTGCCCTATTCCTACACAGAGTTTACTAAATCCGGGGGATTGTCAATTTCTAAAAGATACATTGTAACATGTGCAGTCTTCGATCATGTAAATACACTGACATTGCATGGTGGTCAGCACTCAAGTAATGACTGTAAAAAATAAAGATGTTGTCTAGCTCTACTTTGGCAATAGGTATACGGTTAATGGCTACACTACAAGGGAGACAGAATTCTAATCTAGCAAATTCCAAGTTTTATTAATGATGTTCCACTATAATTTACATTAAAACTAACAATATAAAACTAATTTTACATAAAAATACCTATGCATTGCAGATGGACTGAACATACACATGATATTGGGGTCTGTGTTATAAACCCGAAAGCTCAAGATAGGGAATACATCTACACTGACACATAAAGGTCAATGTACAAAAAGAGCAAAATATGTATTTGGTGAGAATGAGAATGCTGAATGTATTTGCTTGGCAACCAGTTCGATCATGGGAATGAGGAAATATATCCTTTTCCCCACTGTAGTGCAGTCATGGAGTTGGTACATTTAAGTAGGGAGATGTGTGGGGTGCAGGGGACTTGTCCCCTGCAAAAGTGTGTTAGTTTAACTTTATTTAGTTAGTTTGAGCTTACCTGCATTGTGCTGTTGGTTGATACTACTCAGCAACAGCTCCTCGTGGTCCTGCAGAGTGGTCCTAGCAGCAGAGAACTGAGAAAAGCGACTACTTTCCTGATTTAAGTATTTTTTGCTGTTTTTTACCTGAAATACCTTCTCTTGCTTACCTTGAACAAGCTTAAACTGTTTTTTTTTTTAACTGTTTGTTCCATTATATATTATTTGCACTTAAAGTTTTATTTAGTCGAAAATTGGTCGAAAGTTGTTTGTTTGTTTGTTAATTTACCTGTTGAGGCTGCCCACTAAAGTGTGCTAGCCTGTGTAACTGATTTATTACTGTTTCCTGCTTTTCTGTGTGCTTTCTATCTCAAAAACAAAACAAAAAAACAAAAAAAAATCCTTGTTTACCCACCTCTCCTCGACCAGTTTAGACCAGTATACAGGCTTTGCTGTGTTCTGGGCTGTGGTGTAGCTCCTATGGTGTCCATTGCCTTACTTGGATAAAAGGAAGTTTCTTTGCTCACCAGTGGGAGTGGGGAGCCTTGAGCAGCCTATCTGTCCCTGAAGGAGTGACCTCAGCACAAGAGCTTGTAGTAATTGGTTGTTTTGGCCCATTTCTAGCTCTTTTGAAGTTCCCTGTTTAAAATCCGCCTCTGAGCATTTTTTTCTGGCTATACTACTCAGCAACAGCTCCTCGTGGTCCTGCAGAATGGTCCTAGCAGCAGAGAACTGAGAAAAGCGACTACTTTCCTGATTTAAGTATTTTTTGCTGTTTTTTACCTGAAATACCTTCTCTTGCTTACCTTGAACAAGCTTAAACTGTTTTTTTTAACTGTTTGTTGCATTATATATTATTTGCACTTAAAGTTTCATTTAGTCGAAAATTGGTTGAAAGTTGTTTTGTTTGTTTGTTAATTTAACTGCTGAGGCTGTCCACTAAAGTGTGCTAGCCTGTGTAACTGATTTATTACTGTTTCCTGCTTGTCTGTGTGCTTTCTATCTCAAAAACAAAAAAAAAAAACAAAAACAGTATCCTTGTTTTCCCGCCTCTCCTCGACTAGTTTAGACCAGTATACAGGCTTTGCTGTATTCTGGGCTGTGGTGTAGTTCCTGTGGTGTCCATTGCCTTACTTGGATAGAAGGAAGTTTCTTTGCTCACCAGTGGGAGTGGGGAGCCTTGAGCAGCCTATCTGTCCCTGAAGGAGTGACCTCAGCACAAGAGCTTGTAGTAATTGGTTGTTTTGGACCATTTCTAGCTCTTCTGAAGTTCCCTGTTTAAAATCCGCCTCTGAGCATTTTTGCGTGGTTGTGCGCATAGCGCAGCGCCGGTTAAACAAGGTTAAACTTTTCTGGCTTCGCCAAGTCTGCTCTTCAAATTTTCCCTTAAGAAGGCTCTACTCTTATAATAATCTAGTCTAATTTCTTTACTATAACACTTGTTCTCAAAATCTCTCTTCTAAGAAAGCCCTCACAAACTAAAGTAAGCACTACATCCACCTACCTTCCCTGTGAGTACCCACTTCCCTTAAAGGCACACTCCCTGTGAGTACCCACTTCCCTTAAAGGCACAGCACTCCCTTAAAATTTTAGCATGATGAGTGGTAGATTGCTGGCATCCTCTCCGGTTCAGCTGGTTAATCTGGGAATCTTGAGACAATGCTACAATTGTCTCATGTACATAGACAACCTTCTCCTCCTCCCAACAAACACAAATACATGTGAGAGATGCAACTATATAGCCAAACTGGAGGCTGAACTCTCTCAACTCAGGACTGGCAAGACCAGACAGGAGGAGAAGGTAACCACACACACACCAAACCCAGTCCCACATAGACCTACCACATCTGCAAACCAAACACATAAAGACACAAAGACATACTCGGAGGCTCAAACAAAAAACTTACCAAAACAACAGAGGCTTCCAAGGCAGACACCCAAAAATCCACCACCTCAAAATATAACACATGCATCACATACATCAACAAATCAGTGTGTCAAACAATCGCAGCCCTTAAGGCCAAACACCATGCCTGATACACTAGTAATAGGTGACTCTATAGTCAGACACACTGACGTTCCACTTACCAGGCTGAACAAGGAGAGGGTAACGGTGAGCTGCTTATCAGGAGCTAGGATCTGCCAAATAACACACGCACTCAGGTCACTCCAAAGCAAGTACAAATATGACCCCATCATTGTCCATGCTGGTGTGAATGACCTGAGACTTACCTCCCTGGACTACATGAAAAGAGACATAGAGGAGCTCTCTGATTATGTAGCCCAGGCTGGTATGACCCTGACCCTGAGCAGCATCTTGCCCTCACCAAGAATGATGCCACAATACAAAGACAAGATGACCAGCTTTAATAATTGGCTCAAATACTGGTGTCATTCTAGGGGGATCCAATGTCTGTCTGCTTGGAATGACATGCTGGACAAGCCATGCTGCTTTGCAAGGGACGGCTTGCATCTGTCAACACTGGGCTTCCGGATATTGGCTAAGGCTCTTGCCTCCCCCATAGTGCCTTTTTTATGCAAGGCTCAAAAGACAAACCCACCTCCTTAGAAAACAAAAATGGGAAAAAAATTAAAGGTAATGCTGCTCAACGCCAGAAGTCTAAATCTCAAGATGCAGGCTCTCTAAGCACTCCTCAGTATGGAGGACATCGATGTCTGTGCAGTAACTGAAACCTGGTTCAAGGCTCCTGAGATCACCCCAGCGCTACCAGGCTATACCTCGTATCATGCATTTCGGCCCCAAAACTCAAGCCAAACCAAAAAGGGAGGGGGAGTGTTCATATTTATCAAGGACACCCACACCTCCAGGTTAGTGGCAACACATGAAGCATCAGAGACCATCCAGGTGCAACTAACCGTAGGAAAAACTGCTATACAACTGGTAGCATGTGACAGACCACCTTCCCAATCTCAGGAACCCAACTCAGCCTTCCTGAAGACATTGGAGGATATGAATGTCTCACCAAACACCATCATATTGGGAGACTTCAACTACCCTAACATAGACTGGGTACATTATTCTAGCCCAAACACCCTAGCCCAAAGGTTCCTGGAATTCATAAATTCAAATGCAATGGAACAGCTAGTCACCTCTCCCACAAGGGGAGATAATATACTAGACCTGATCATCACAAACATGGGGACAAAGTGCTCCACACCGGAAGTATACCCTTCACTAGTGAGGTCTGACCACAAACTAATCACCTTGGATATACATATCCCACCTCCACCCCCAACACAAAAGACTACAGTGAAAAACTTCTCAAAAGCCGACTTTACACTTCTTAAAACTGAGATGGTATCCTTTAAGCCCACTGGGACAGTGGAAACCACACCCCACAATGCAGAATCCTTCACAAATGCTTTCTACGGACATCTCCAAGAATGCATGGATCATGCAATCCCAAATAAAACCAAGACCCTCTCCACCAAGGGCAGGCATCCTGTCTGGTGGACCCCAGCCATAAACAAATTGTATAACAAAAGAAGGAAGCTACTGCACGTCAGAGCAAAATCCCATAAAGAGAAGGCATCTCTGATCAGCACTAGTAGAAAGCTACGTTCTCTCATAAAAACATCCAAGGCCAACTTTGAGAGAAAAATCGCTATGGACACTAAAGATAACCACAAGGCCTTTTTCAGCTATGTTAGAAACCTGGGCGGAAACCCTCAGATATGTTCATAGTTAGTTCACAATGACAAAAAATACACAGAACCCACAGATATTGCCAACATTCTGGCAGGCAGGTTCAGTGCAAATTTCTCCCCTCCCTCACCCCCAAAAGAAGAAATACTCATTCCATCTGACTGTAACTGCCCTGTCATCTCAGATGTCCAGGTGAGAACCGCCCTCAGCAAAGCTAAAAACACAGCATCAATGGGACCCGACGGTATCCCGGGTTGCGTGCTACGAGAACTCCAAGAGGAGCTAAACCCGCACATAAAAATGCTATTTAACCTTAGCCTTACTACAGGATATGTACCTCAAAATTGGTGTACAGCAACAGTAGTCCCACTCCACAAAGGAGGCACCTCTACTGACATTGGTAACTACCGCCCCATAAGCTTAACCAGCCTGGTCTGCAAAGCTATGGAAAGAATCATTATGGAACTAATAAACAGAGACATTGGGGACTTACAAACACTTGATCCCACCCAGTTCAGCTTTGTAAAAGGCAGATCCTGCCTTTTAAACCTGGTTGACTTTTTTGAAACAGTCACTAGAGCCATTGACGAGGGCAAAGCAGTCCATACAGCCTACCTGGACTTGGCTAAAGCTTTCAACACAATACCCCACTCTGGCATCATAGTCAAGCTCAACAGCTTAAATGTAAATCCATATGTCACAAGATGGGTGGCAAACTGGCTAAAAGATAGAACCCATAAAGTCAAAATCGCTGGAGCCATGTCAGACTCAAAGCCAGTGACAAGTGGTGTCCCACAGGGCTCTGTCCTGGGACCCCTCTTGTTCAGCATTTATTTCTCAGATGTGAAAGCAAACATGGGTGGGTTGTGGCTGACAAAGTTTGCAGATGACTGCAAACTAGGTGCCATAGTCGATACACCAGCTGAAACATACATCCTACAGACAGGCCTCACTGAAACGGACAACTGGTGCCGGAGTCATGGCCTTAAACTAAATGCCAAAAAATGTATAGTCATCCCCTTTGGGAAAAACAAAGTGCCCACAAATTATCACATAGGCGGTAACCTACTGAGTACAGAAAAAGTAATCAGAGACCTGGGGACCCAAGTCGATAGTGACCTCTCATTTGACACCCACATTACCAAAGTGGTTAGAAAGACTTTCTACCTTGCCCACCTTATCATGAAGGGATTTACATCCAGATCAAAGGAGGTCATTGTGCCCCTGTACTCCTCCCTTATCAGGCCCATGATTGAGTACAATGCCCCATTTGGTATGTACCTCACCCGGCACTTGCAACAGCTAGAGAGACCCCAAAAGTACCTCACCAAAAGGATCAAGGGTCTCCAACATATGTCATATGCTGCCAGACTAAAGAAACTCCAACTCTATTCAGTAGCATACCGCCTACTCAGAGGTGACCTGTGCCTGACGTACAAGGCCATGTCCAATCAGGAATTGATGGATATGCTCCACCTCAAAAAATCCAAATCCATCAGAACCACGAGAGCTAAAGATTTGAACCTCAGCACAAATATGAATAGGACATGCTGGAGGGACAGATTCATAACTCAAAGGCTTCCCATACTCTGGAACAGAATCCCAGTTTATGTTAGGCAGAGTCCCTCACTGACTCTCTTCAAGAGAAATCTTGACGAGTGGATGGGAGATCGTAGGTTTACCCCAGGCGTCATCTCTGTGTCACTACTAGACAGAGGCACAGTAAAGTAAACTAATTCTATTATGTAAGGGGGTCTTCACTGTGTCACTACTAGACAGAGGCACAGTATTCTAAATCTATTCTGTACACTTTTGTACCATTACATGGGGTGGCGAAAGCCACATCACTATGGCTAGGCTTATAAATGCCCCAGGGCAGATAGCCTAGTACAAAACTATGCAACTATGAAACTATGAAACTATGAAATACATTCGGCATTTTCATTTTCACCGATTATGTATTTCGCTCTTTTTGTATATCGACGTTTATGTGTCGATGTAGATGTACTCACTGTTTAAAGCTTTTGTGTTTATAATATAGACCCTGATATTGTATATATTATATGTCTAACTGCAGTTATCAGTATAATTATGGTCCTACAATTAAACATTTATTTTCTGAATGTTCATATCACACACATACATGGTTAATCACTCAGCACTTTAATGTGTATATATAACTTATGATCATGTGTGACAAACATTTCCTCAGCTGCAATGAGCAGTGTGCACTGTAATAACTGTAGAAAATACACTTGACCAGCCTTTCCTGTGGCAACTGGTATAAGTTAATGGCTATAATACAGGTAAACCAAGGCTCTAATCCAGCAAGCTTCAATTTTAATTAATGCTCTTCCACTGTAATTTATATTAAAATTAAAGATATAAATATAATTATGCATAAATGACTATGTATATCATAGTGGATATCACATGAATTATATGTGTGACCGAGGGTATACTGACAATTATGTTTTTGTATTTACAAGTGTCTTTTTTTCCCTGGGATGGACTTCATACTTCAATGATAGTAATATACACATAAATGTATAAACCAGGACATTTTCAGGTCACACACACATGCACGGTTAACTACTCACACTTTATTGTGTTTATATAATTATGACTACAACTTCCTGTGTGGCAAGAAGGTAAAAACAGCTAAGTGAAGCATTATATATTGTCTATTTTATTTAGGTTTGAATCCTGTATTGTACAAATTACTTTTATCAGTGTGTAAAGCCACCCAAAATATGTCAGGTCATAAAATTTATACACTCCAATAAATGTCTAAAAAGTTAACTCAACTAACAGGTACATCAACAGCCAACCAATAAACTAATACCAACTGTCACATTACCATTCTTAATTCATAAACTGCCTTCCCCTCTTTTGGCATTGCTGCTCTCTGTGCACTGACCATTAAATGTGATATCACAAAATGGTGAGAAAACACTTTAACTGCTGCTGTATGACCAGTGAGGACATGGAAGGAGCTAGAAAGAAAGGTTCCCAATTTATGGTTCAAATATGGGGTGAAGAGGAGTCCAGAATATTGTTTGGACTCTTTGTAAAGTGCCACAGCTGTAGGCTAGTGCAGGGGGACTATACCAGGTCTCAATATAAATCAGAGGCTTGTAATAGTCTTGGCAAGGCTGTCTCCACTGTGACTGTCAGTCCATGCACTGGAGAGAAATACAGGCACCCCAAAAGGTGCAAGCAGGCAGAATTCAACCAGTGGCTGAATGAGTTTAGGATTGCTGACATCCCGCAGTTGTGTAAACATATAAATAAAGATACTTTAAATTATACTCAAAGCTGGAGATAGGCAAGCCTAGTATCCATAATGTTCTTCTCTTTTTCTCTCCTTTGTATTTTACAGCTGCCCAAGAGATTGCAGCAAACAGGGAAGCCCATGCTAAATATTTAGAAAGATTAAAAGAAGCAAGGGGTATGTATGCTGCACAAAATAATTATTATTGTATTGCTGTCCTAGACACTAGAAGCAAATTAATCATGCATATCTTAATTGTAAAATTAAGCATGCATGCTTCATTCTATTGCTCAAGGGAATTGTAGGAATTAATTGCAGTAGTGTATTCAGATGTTTGAGTTCAAACCCCACAATTAACAAATACAGACTAAATTAATAAAAAATATTAAATATTAATTTCAACATAATTGGTATAAATGCCATGCTGTTAACTTAATTTGTATTATTTGAAAAAGCATATATGCAATATTGCATATTACACATATTATTTGGAACAATTCTCAGTCGTATTTTGTAGTTTTTAAAAAGTATAGTTAACATAAAAGTAAAATTATATTTATATCATAGTAATTTATTTCATGTGACATATGATGATTCTAATTATCTTTTTTTCTTTTATCGTCTCGTAACCCACCACTTATTTCTCTTTTTTATTTTTATGTGTGTGGTTACAATGTTCTGATGTCATCAATTTCTGACAACTGAAAAAATATTTTCAGCACAGGGTGGTAGGACAACCACTGCAGCTCAGCCTGCCACCCCTCAAATGGCTGCCACACTGACACCCAGCACATCTGAGAGGTAAACTGTCTGTACTGCTTCTGCACCTCTTGCACTACCTGAGCCCTCAACATCAAGCACCATTACCCTGGTGCAGTGGTACCCTCTGGGATTATTGGTCTAGGTGGTGATTTTATCACCCAACAAAAGCTGCCAGGCATGGTGCATAAGGTTGCAGAAGGTACCATTGGTGCATGCCTCAGCCATATGGAGAAGATGCTCGCTGGAATGCTGCAAAGGAAAAAAAACACATGAAGCACTCCAGCAGCAAACTGAGGAAGGTGACAGTCATTACAGTTCTGAGGGTAAGGACTAGATTCTCACTGTCCCCATGCTTGAGGGGCATGGGCCTTTGATGTCCCCTCCCTATCCCAAATCATAGTGTCTCTCAACTTTTTATGTCTTTGTCTTGTTTGTCCTGTTTGTCTGCAACTGCTTCCTCACCTATCCAACTTATCTGTACCTGACATAACTACATCCCATTCCCAACATTCCTCTCTTACTGAAATAAAATAAAAAAGAGCACCTGTTCCATAAAAAATATTGTCCCGTACATAGCTCTCCAATGCATACTTGTATCTAAGCGACACACTAGATTCAATCCAATTGGCTACACAACATGAATATGTTGTTTTCATCCATGTCTGACGAGGAGAAAGTCCAAAATCATGTGATATTATACCCATGGTCATTTTACAATTTTGAAAAAAGTGGATAGCTATGGTTATTTCCTGATTCCCTTCTGCCATTCCTATATTGTTTCCACTTTGTTTTCTACCCTGCTTACCTCCATTTCACCATTTTCCTATCTACCCTAGTTTCACACCTTTAATCTGGTCAAAAAACAAAATCACACATCACACACATAAATAATAAATCCCTAATAAATACCTTCACTTTTTATCCTCTGCATTTGTATGCATTATGGCATCATGCACCAATGCCAAGTGACAGTGAATGGCTCTTCATGTCCTATGACACAGTGCAATTACCTATGAGCAATGCTGTTTAAACTCATTGCACTACAAAACACACAAAGCAAAGTAAAGGCACTATTATTAACATTTATTTAGACTGCTGGATGTATAAAAATCCAAAGCCATATGTGTACTGTTGACATAAATCAGTTGGCTGATTTTTTTATGCAGTACTTCACTTCAGTCATTGTCTCTCACATTTGCACTACAGTCATTGTCTCTCACATTTGCAAAAATGATAACATTTACTTATGTAATGCCATCCTGAAAATTTGTTAAAAAAATTGATTGAGCTGGATTCAACCTTGTGTCATTTGTATTCAAAATATGAAGTTCTTGCTCTTACACCTGCTGTGACAGTAAAAGCTAAGCAGGAGGTATTTTTCTTACACTCAGTACTGTCCAAAGTGCCGACTGCCATGCCTTGCTGTTTAGCGTATTTTTGCAATGGAAGGCAAACCAATAGATATATTACTATTTTTCCATTTAAGCAGAGAATTGCATTTGCATATTGTTTAACTCTGCACAAATGGGGAAGGCAATAGCATTAGTCCTTCACATCATAAAAGTTATAAACTACACTATGAGCATCATAGTATCTGTCAGCTAGTTCTACCCTAGCATACATACATAAGTAATTCCCTAGTTCAAGTTGTATTCACTAAATGTGAATCTTGCTTGTGGAAACACTTTGCCATCACTTTTTGTATTCTAATTTTCATGGAGTTTGGCATCATGCACCAATGCCAAATGCCATTGAATGGCTCTTCATGTACTAAGGCATAGTGCTGTTACCTTCAGTCAATGCTGCTTAAACTTACTACGGTAAAGGTACACACATTTAAAGCAGAGTAAACATGCTCAGGTTAGATATGTACTAACATTTAGTTTCACTGATGAATGTATAACACTGCAAATCCATATGTGTACTGTTGACATAAATCAATTGACCGATGTTCATTGTTATACACTACTTCACTGCAGACATTGCCTATCACATTTTCAAAAATTATCACTTTTAATTATGTAATACCACCCTGAAATAATGAGTATAAAAATTAGATTGAGCTGGATTCAAACCCTGTCACATTTCTGCTCAAAATATAAACTCAGTGCTGTTCCATCTGCTACCACAGAGAAAGCTAGGAAGCAGCTGTTTTTCTTATACTCAGTACTGTTCAAAAGAGCTGACTACCACGCTTCTCTGCTTAGCATGTTTGCCCGGAAGAAGGCAAATCAATAGATGAATCACTTTTCCTAATTAAGCAGAAACCCATGTTTGCTCATCCCTTAACTTCATGCAAATGGGGAAGACAATAGCCATAGCACTTCATGTTTTAAAAATTATGACACAATATTTTACAATATAAAATAAAGTATGAACGCCATAGTGTTTGTCAGCTATTTCTAACATTGTCTTATATGCATAAATACTTCTCAAGTTCAAATTGCAGTCATTAAATGTGAATCTCACATGCACAAACACTTTGCCATTGATCGTTAAAGCCAGCTGTTTGGTGGTGTGCTAGGGAAAGTGCTGACTGGCATGTACTAATATGTTTAATGCACAGTTAGTCTTCAACCCATTATAAATCCATGTAAAAACACAACCAATGGGAATGCATTTGTTAATGACTGAACACATATTTACTCAGACTCATGTGTGCCCTGCACCCATGCACTTGAAAATGGATATGTCTGTAGTAGTTCATAAGTGCCAACTACACTACAGAAATAAATAGCACAACTGCATTGTTACATCAAGTAAAGCCTTACACTGACAATACACGTCTGGATTGTCTTAGACATGATTAATGTGGACATCAATTCATAACAAATATGAACACACATAAACAGTTGCATCCATGCTGATCACAAAACATGTGTGTGTGTGTGTGTGTGTGTGTGTGTGCATATGTGTGCGTGGGTGTGTGTGTGTGTGTGTGTGTGTGTGTGTGTGTGTGTGTGACTGTAAGCATATGTACACAACATATTGAGAAACAGGTGCATTTCTCTCACTTTTGCAACAAGCAGCCCTGACACCTTTTTGCATCTAGTTTGAAATCTTGTCTTTGAAAGTATACATGCACATTGGAAATACAGCAGAAAATACAAAGTCCACACTTTCCACATCACTGTCATAAGAGGATATGTTAGCCATATCATATAATGCTGATATCATCATCTGTGAAGACCAGAATGAAAAGGCAAACGCATACTTCAGGGAGGGTGCAGTTATTAACTACTGTGTTTTGTGGATGAGAACAAAATGCTTACATTTGGGTTAACTTAACACAGCAGCCACATTATGTGTGTGTCTCTATGTATATGTAAGTGTGTGTGTGTGTGTGTGTGTGTGTGTGTGTGTGTGTGTGTGTGTGTGTGTGTGTGTGTGTGTGTGTGTGTTTGTGCATAGTCAGGTGGACATGACTCTCTATCCTACCTTTAGGAATCCAGTTACATACAGAACAAATATTTTGACAGTTGTACTACCTACACAGCCAGTTCACACAGGCCTTCCAACATCTTCTCCAAATATACAGCGATGATGTCTTCCACTCTAAATTTCAAGGAGCAGTGTAATAATCTGACTTGTGCCATATCACTTGTGTTAATAACTGACTTCTCTAGCTTGTGTAACTAGTTAGTTAAGAGTTCTAATCTCACTGCACTCTACCGGTGTGTGTGTGTGCATGTGTGCATGTGTGCGTGTGTGCGTGTGTGTGTAGTCAGAACAGCATGAATCCATATCATACTGTCAGCAATCTAGTCCAACGCAGGACAAATTTTTTGACAGTCATACATGCCTACAGAGCCAGTTCATACAGGCCTCACAGCATTTTCTCCCAAACATACAATGATGATGTCATCTACTCTAAATTGTTCAGCAGCAGTATAAAAGTCAGACTTGTGCTGTGGGGCTTGTGTAACTGGTTAAGTAGACCCCCGAATTCACGAAACCTCTGTGTAAGACTTAATAAGTCTTACTCGGAGGTTGCAGTTGAATGGTATGATGTCAGCATGCCATGAATATGCATGAGGGCACACTGACTCAACCGTAAGTCTTACACAGACCGTGTAAGAAATCAGGGGGCGTGTCCGACTGCCGAGCAGTCTAAATGTCCACGCCCCTGCAAGTGTTTTAAAAGTAAAAAAAGCAGATACACAAGAGCGAGTCCGCTCAAATGTCCCTGTACCCAACACCACACTCCTTGATATTGTAAACCCCTATCACAGTTCTAAAACGCAAAACATTAAATTTATTTTTTTAAATTAAAAAAAGCCGCCCGTATTTGCGCGTGTGTGTGTGGGTGTGCCCATTGCTTAGCTAGAGTTAGCAATTCTGACATGGAAGAGCATAAGAAAGAATGTTTATGCAAATCACACCAAATAGCAATAGCGTAATGGTAGAGCGTTCACACAAAGAAGAGGCATTCGCGGTTCGAGTCCCACCACTCCCCTTCATATTTATTTTTTAAATCAGTATATGAAATAATACTTGACAAATATGTTTAAACATTACTAAAAAGCAGCGAAATGGCCAATGTATCAGTGAACAAAATAAATATTTTAAAGGATCCTGATATAAAATTGCCTGCAGTTAAGCAGCGCTTCACCCAGCGCAATAGAGTTGCCCATAGTTTAATAGCGCTTCACCCAGCGCAGTAGAGTTGCCCATAGTTTAATAGTGCTTTACCTAGCACAATAGAGTTGCCCATAGTTCAATGGTGCTTTACTTAGCGCAATGTGTTTGCGCAGATGTGCATGCCGCGCCAACCAGAGCACCGAGGAGCAACATACAGCAAAGTTGCTGAAATGCAGCCACACCTCTTAGCCTGTCTGGATAGTATAAAAATAAAATGAATGACAAGGTTAGAACCCAGGACTCTGTGCATAAGAAGTAAAGTACAGAACCACTAAGCCATGACAACATAGGGGAAGCAGCCACTTTTACCATTCATATACTTACGAATGGTAGTTTATCCATTACTAAGCAGGGCTGCAGTCAGCCGAGAATTTTACAAAATGGCCAATCACAAAAAAGTGTGAGAAATGAGGCATATTTAAGACCCACAGGCAGGAATTCACGCCATAACTGATTGTAGCTCACATCTGCAGTTAGAATGTCTGGTGTCGGAGAGGGAACACGCTTCCGAGCGCAACGTTGGGGCATCGAGGAGTCCAAATACATGGTTTGGCTCCTTGTCCACCATCATGAGTCAAGACTCCTGCAGGGCCAGTTCCAAGGGATGGAGTACAAGGCAGAGGCTTGGAACCGGTTAGCTCGTGACCTCACCAGTGCCACAGGTGTTCCTCGGACTGGTGAGCAGGTCCATCACCACCATGCAGACCTGAAGAGATGAAAGCAAGACCACCTGAACCAATGGATACAGGAGGCCCGTGGGATGCGGGATGCCCCACAACTGAGTATGTAGCCATGGAATGTAGTATGTAAGAATTGATAATGGAGTATGTATAATGGATAGGTATGTCTCAATATCCCTTCATTTACTATACAGCTGCAGGTGACTGTGCTATGAATCAGCAAGCCTATGCTGATAGGCTGCTAAGGCTGCACCACCAGGCAGGTTAGTGATTATTCTGCATGTATTGTTATATAAAATATAGGAGAGAGCATGAAATAAAGTGTTGTAGTCCAATAATACAGCCATAAAATTGCCTGAATAAGTCTTCTGCATGTACTGTCAGATACAAATGTCAGAGAGGCAGAAAAAGAGTGTAGTAACCCATTAAGAAAGGTAACATATGTCTGGAATAATATCTCTGCAGGCACTATCATATAACATAAGTGAGTGAGCCTGAAAAAAGATTGTTTTAACCTATTAATAAAGGTATAATATGTCTTGAACATGTCTGCCATATACACCGTTAAAACAAATAAAGGAGTGAGCCTGTGAAAACGTGTGTAATGTCATTAATAAAGGTCTAAAACCCAGAGTGTGTCTGTGTCACAGAGTCTGAGATGTTGTTGTACCCTTGCATTATACAAACAGTACTGTTTGAAAAGGTGCTGGCAACCCAGAGTTGTGCAGTCCCATATAAAGTGGGCGATGGAAGTGCTAGTAGCTGTGAAACATATATACAGTTCACAACAGTCAGTTACTGGCTGGCATGAATAAGTAAACCTGGCACACATGTAGCATGTAATTCTTTCCCCAGAAATGTGAGTGTGTCAAGAAATGCAGGGTTCTGTACAAATCGAAGTGAAAATGTCATGTGAAAACATCCCAGATATGTAGATAAAGAAATATAAATTCAATCAAGAAATATGTAGCAGTAACATCTGCATCCTGGACAGTTAGTATGTCAGATATAGGTCAGGCATATATTGAACTAGCCAAACCCATTACACAACTTAATATATGGTGGCAAATGTAATAATACAGGTAGGGGATATATACTTGCAGTCACTAGGAATGTAGTGTAGACTAAAAGGTCATTATAAGATGTTAACCAAGGTTTTTTTCTACACCCTACTGTATGTGCATAAACCATGCAATTCCACACCTCAGTGGGTATGTGTAATCTTAAATATTTGTTGGGACATATGTCCTATTGTTCTATAAATATTTGCATTCACATTGATGCATGTGCCCTGTTTAAACACCACAGTCATGGTGGCCTGTTGCTACCAAACATCCCTGCATGCTGTTGGAAAAACCACTGTGGTTCAATATATGCATGTGTTATGCTTGCTGTTCAACTGTTGTACCCTTGGTGTGTTGGGTTAATGTGAATATCATTGCATACTGTTACAACTAATCTGGAATGCTGTTTCGCTTTTGTTGTAATTAAACACACCTAATCACAGAACGTATGGGAAGGCTGGTCCTAGCGGACCCACCTGTCCCTCCTCAGCCGACGAGTGCACCTGGCACCAGCAGGTCCCGTGCCCAGTCCGGGCTCCCCTCCTCCATTGGTCCTGTGCCACCTTCGGGTGGAAGTGCTGCAGAGGATGGGGCTTGTCCCCCCATTGCAAGCGTGGGCAGAGAAGGGCCACCTGTCACCCTTCGAAGGGTCCGGGCTGTGGTGCGTAGGGAGATCCAGCGCTGAGTCGCTGATCCCCTATGCCAGCTTGAGGCGAGAGTGGCGCATCTCAAGGGTGAGCCTGCACGTCCTATACAGCCCCCAGCACAGTCACCCTCGGGGCTGTGAAGGTTCAGTGGTGACTGCCCATGGATGGGGACTTCAGTTCCACTGTTACCATCTGTGGGCTCATGGGCTTGCGATTTCCAAACATCCGACCCCGTCAATTGTGTTCATCCACCCCATGTGTCATACACCACCCCTGTATGCATCTTGTCTGTCTTGTCTGTTTACCTTCCTAACCTACCTCCCCGGACATACATACTTCCTCTACCTCACTTCCCACTCTCACCTGAAAAAAAATAAAGGGCAATCTGTACCCACAAAAAAATATGCCCCATACATAGCTGCCCATTTCACACACATGTCCATCAGACAAACATGTAAGCTGATAATTAGAATTGGCAGTACAACATACTTTGTTGTCCTCACCCCTCTTCCAGGGGTGGAAGGTTTCAAATTTCACTCCAAATTCATTGCATATGCACAGCTGTTGCTGTTAAAGAAATAGGCAGCTATGGACCTTCCCTACACCCATCCTGCACATCCCGAGCTTGTTTACCTACTCTGTGTCCCTCTTTGTGCCCTCTTTTTCACCACTTTCCTATATCCCCATTTTCTTTTCTTTAAAAGAAATTAGCGCAGGGGTTAGCGTGAGTAAGCACTTTTAAGCAGTAGTAAGTGGGATTAAGCGAGTGTGTGCATGTGTATGCTTAGATAAGTGTCGCTAAGCATCACGCAAAGCCGAGCACACCCGCTTACAACTGCTTAAAAGTGCCTTAGTCACTCTATGGCAGGGCCCTTGTTCTGCTCAGCAGCAAAAGATAAAACCTCTGCCAGTCTCAAACCCCAGACCATTGACTGCATGGATTACCACTAAGCCACAGCAGATATACAAATAACTTGGTTCTGAAATAAATATACCATGCATTATAATGAGGGAATGTAAATCGGAATTAGGAATGGTATAACACAAATACTTTTCTGTGGGTCTTTACCAGCAGTGGTTGTGGAATTGCATGACATGACCGTGAAAGGAGAACCACCCATCCTAGCAGGGAATAATGTTACAGTATCACCTTACAAACACCACACAGTATCAGACCAGGATTAATACTGGCCACAGGAACACAGTGCAATAACCACATTTGTATGGCAGTTAATTGTGTAAGTGAGAAAAAAGTACATACTCCCATGTATCCTGTGTTAGCATTTGGAGGGGTGTGTACATGTCTACACTGAGATGTGTGTACTGGAAACAGCAACATTCAGGTTTGAGTTCAACATGCATATAACTGGCTACAACCCTAGCATCAGATAAGAGACATATACCAACCTTCAGACTGACACAACGGTGTCCAGAACAAACAAGCATGGGCCCCACCTTGAAAATCTGAAATGGCTACGCCTACCTAACCTAGCATTTTATAGCAGTGGGCTGCAATCAAAGTGAGTAATGCAATCACCAAACAGCAGGCTGCATGCAATTACTGAATGATGGGCAGCAATTGGTGCAGAGGCTGCCACATGCACAAGTGCAGATACCTAGAAAAGCAGGCAGTACCTGCAGTCCACACATGCAATTATATCATTGCAGGTGCTGTGAGATAAAGAGTGAGAGAGAGAGAGAGAGAGAGACACGGACACAGACACAGACACAGATTGAGACAGAGACAGAGACAGAACAGAACAGAGTGAGAAACAGAGACAGGACTTTGAACAGAGGGCGAAAACCCCCAAAAAAACACCAATAAAAAAAAAAAAAACTACAAAACCGTAACACACGGAGCAGGGAAATACTAAGGTAAGGTATGTAACTCACATGTATGTATTGGCATGTTGTAGATGTTCCTGAAGAGTACTCTACACACTACAAACCATCCATGTGTGGCAGCAGTATGCATCTATCTGTATCTGCATATGTGCATAGGGCAAGGGACATACTGCAACTGTTAGTGAAAGGTGGACAGATATCTTTCAGTGAAGGTTGATTTGTGCATATATCCATGTAGCTCATAGTATGTGGCTTAGAAAACAGCATGCGGTGCGCAGGAGCGGCCGTAGGTCAACTGGTGCCCTACGCAAAAGGGCTCCATGGCGCCCCCTACCACACTTCCTGGTGCCCCCATCCTTGTCTTACTACATCACATAAATAGTGGAAAAGCACCGCTGCTAGAGCGGCACCCTAGGCAGCTGCCCAGTTGGCCTATGCCTAAGGCCAGCTATGGTAGTGTTGATATATGTCATGTGGTGGTTAAATGCTGTGGGACAGATTTGTCAGATCTGCTGTGTTATAGCCAGTGAGGCCTGCTAATACTACAAGGGCTGAGGACACCCACATGCATTCTGCACAACACTGTGCAATTTAATCACATACCTGTACATCCCACAACTGTCGCTTGTGACATCCCCACCATGAAAGGTGGACTGTACATGTGCCTATATGTACATCCATGTGTACAGCAATGGATGTGTACATGTATGTGTATAGATATGCATGTATATAATATATATATATATATATATATATATATATATATATATATATATATATATATATATATATATATACATATAGAGTGAGAGAGACAGAGAGACACGGGTTCATATGTACTGCAACAGGTGTGTGGTGACCAAGGCATGAACTGTAGACAAGTGTTAATACTGCAGTGCCATTCCACCTTCCCAAAACAATGTACCCATTAACTACCACATAGGTAGAGATCTACCTAACAGTGAAGGTGTGATAAGGGAACATGGGACACAGGTGGACAGTAGCCTCCGCTTTGATGAAGACAGTGCCACACTACACCTGTAATCTGTCTGTGTGGTATGTGTCATGACAACAGGTGTATCAACTATGGAAGTATAGGGTAGAGTTCCCCTCTACTCATCACAATGCCCTGTGTGGTATGTACTTCACATGACAACTACACCAGGTGAACAGGCCACAGACAGACCCCCCAGAGGGTAATACTGGCTGCAAACAGATGCCCCATGCAGACTGACTCACAAAACCAAACGTACACTGTATTGCATACTGGCCACACAGAGGTGACCTCTGCCGGACATACAGAGTATGTCACATCCATAGCTGGGTGACAACCACCATGGCAACATATCACAATCCCTCCGGGATACACGCTCTAGGGCCCTAAACCTTGTCAGCTCACTAAACGGCACATGCTGGAGGGATAGGTTCCCATCTCAGAGATATGCCATACACCAGAATTGACCACATAGCAATAGCAAACAAGGCTCCTCCTTAGCAGTTCTTATAAATACCCCTGATGATTGTGTGGGAGATTGGTAATACATTCCAGGAAACACCTCTGTGGTTCAGGTTGGCAGGGGCAAGTGAAATCAAAGTACATGTGTGTCAAAGGCCAAGGTAGCATATGTCTAGGCTGCTGTAGGCCCTAGGGCCAATAGCATATTACCAACCTATGACACTATGCACTCACACATGTACTTAATGCAATAGCTGCTATGTGAGGTTGCATAAGTGTAACGCTGAATGTGTGCAAGGTCTGTAAAGGTGTGATAGCTTAGTGTGGCATTGTATCTGACATGGTAGTGCCTATCCTAGTTGTGAGGACAGCAACTGATGTGTAATATACTGTTAGGCAGACATAGTAGTACGGCAGATGATATGACGTAGTTCTCTGTTGACAGATGTGGTGTCTCACTGTAGGCTAAAGCAATACATGTATGCTTAGTGAGTGGTACTGCTGGTGAATCCATCACCAATATGAACTGTAGTACTACCTGAAGCTGTAGGCCTAAACAGCACAGTATGGTGTGTGTTCACATTGCTTGGAAACACTGTCATGTGTGTTTCCTGTAGTCTCCACAGAGGACAGAATGTAGACATAAGGGTAAGTAGTGGCACACAGTACCGTATGGTACACAGGTGATGCTCATCTGTGTTGGCATACAGTGGTGAGTTGTATGTTTGCCTGATGTGTGTGTGATTATGCCTGTACAATGGCTGCAATCATATGTGTGTTACAGGGTAAATGTGTGTATCCAGCAATATATATAGTCTGTTACAGCAGTATGCCACCTATAGTAACAACTGGACACATCTGTTAGGCAGGGCTTTGGCATCAATGACTAGGGTGGTTGATTGGTACTACTGTACCTGTACTATACATCCATTGCAATGGATGACATCTCTGTTCGTGCATCGGTGTGATATACACCCCTTTCTTGAGGTTGTGCAATGTGTCACAAACAATGTATCGAGTACTGTTGTATAGTGGTGTGATATATAGAGTCTGCCAGGCAGTGTTAGTTAGTTGTGGCCTGTGGTATTGAACGTGTGCAACCTCTGACAGACAATAGGATGGTATATATGGCAGTAAAGTGATATCTGTGGGTAAAGGTGTAAAGTGTGACACAGGACACTCTCACATATATTGTTCATATCTTTTTCATCCAGATGGCACACCACCGCAACCCAGTGTATACAGCGGATGAGGAAGAGGTGATACTCGACAGCCTATTGCAGCAGTACACAATGCTCTTCTCCATTAGCAGCCAGCACCAGCAGGAGTGGACTGAACTGTGGCAGGAACTTTTTAGTCGGGTAAATGACATTGGCATGCATAACTGGACATATGAGCAGGTATGCCATCACTGCAGTGATTTAATTAGACAAGTCTGGCGGCGTGCATCTGATATTCAAAGACAGCAGCTTGCAACAGGTGGAGGGGTGGCCATTCATCCCCCCCCCTCACCAGAGCGGAGGAGCTGCTCCTAAGCATGGCGGCTACTGGACAACAGCTACAGCAACCAATGACATGTGTTGTAATGGAGGATGGAGCCACCCAACACATCCACCTGGAGCAAGCAGGCAACATGCCCAGTCTGTAGACTACAGTTAACTGTATTGTTAGGTTATGTGTACGTGAGATGTGTACTGTGTGTTTAGAGTTCAGCTGCCTAGTGTTATGTAATACAGATAGTTTGAATAATATCCCTACAGCTGTGACTGTTGACTGTTGTTGTACTGCAGTTTAGCATACCCACTGTAGCAATGCCACAGTTGTGGCCACTGATGAACCCTCTCATATTTTTGTAGGTCCCTCTTGTGTGACGGCAGGGCAGCTGATCCATGCTGGTGAGTGTGTTATACCTGCAATGTTGGTAATGAAATATGCATGTCATAGGTGAGGTGTAGGCCATGTACACGTAACACACCTACGCATAATGTATGCCGTGCATGTTTACTGTGAGACATATCACAGCTCAGTAATGTCAGTAGCTGCCTCACTGACATGCAATACACAGAACATGACACACAGTTGTGGCAACCCCTTACTGCACATTGGATAGGCATAGTTGCAACACCTGTACACAACATAACACATTTATCACATGCAGTACACAAAGTCATGCTACATATGGCGTAACCACACACCCGCTGTAAGGTCACATTTCAGTATCCCAAATGTCATCCACACACACATGACGTACCGCGGGGGTAGAGGCCTATCATGGGGCTGTGCAACACTCTTCAACACATAACACAGTCATGTGACACAATGCTCCCTACTGGGCACCTCATACACCCATGTACAAAGTGGCTGTGTAATAGTGAACATATCCACGGCACTGCATTTCAGGTACAGCATGCTAGGCAGTGGTCTGTCACACAGTAGTGGCCGTGAGTGACCACAAGATGCATGATGATGATGATGGCACATGGTACTACACCCCATCCAGTTACAGTGACTACAGTACTTCACATAGCAGTCTTTGCTGTGCACCTCATTGTTCTGTGTGTGCAAACATATGCACCTATACACACCATGCATAGCATGTTTTGTGTGTGCTTACATATGCTAGTATACACATTCTGCACATCAGTCGCCATCTGTACAAAGAGTCACATATATGTCCTGGAATGCTATTGGATGTATAGGTTACATGACACACATTCAGTATGTGTGGTGTTTAATGTTGCAGTCGTGTAGCATGCCATGTCGTGGCTGGCACTGACATATCTGCAATATGTCCCACACTCACCATAACCACTGTACAATGTCCATGTCAAGCATTGGGATTCCTTCATGTCTACATGCACCACTCATCCCATGACTGTAGATTGCATGCATTCGCTACACCTGTGCCCACTATTATGTGCTATGGACACAGACACTGTCATCAGACATGGCAATCTATGTGTCACACAGATAACACATGCAGGCATGGTATGTATACCATTGAGTGATGGTGCACATGACATTGCAGAGCAGATAATACTTGCACAGCAATGTTGTGTCCATGTACGCACTCTGTTCCAGGGTGTACCCAATCACTGAACAACTGTACACATGCATCAAAGCCATGTATAATGTCATTAGATAGGGATGTATACGCTTGCACTGCATCGTCTTAAGCAACACATATTCTGCATGCTGACACATGTGTGGTGACTGTTTTCCTTGTGATACTGTCACCCACCATCACCCACTATAGTGTATGTGTTGGATTGCTGGTGTGTGTGTGTGTGTGTGTGTGTGTGTGTGTGTGTGTGTGTGTGTGTGTGTGTGTGTGTGTGTGTATGTGCTGTGTTGAGCAGTGTATTTATGTGCATGTGTACATGTGTTCATGTGTTCATGTGTGCATGTGTGCATGTGTTCATGTGTGCATGTGTTCATGTGTTCATGTGTGCATGTGTGCATGTGTGCATGTGTGCACGAGTGCATGTGTGCTAACATCACATACAGATTGTCAAGTGTGTTTCCTATCTTCCTTCCACAGGTGCTGAGTTAGGGGTGGCTGAATGCAGCAGGGAACCTGATGTCACCACCACTGATAGCGGAGATGATGAGACATGTATTGTGGCACAGGAAGGTCTAACAGGGTCTGTTGTTGGTCCACCAATCGACACTACACAGCGGTCAACCCCATCTATGCGCACATTCATACTGCCAATACATCCCTCGTCACCAATGGCCTTAGCTGAGGGACAGCATACAGTTGGCATTGACCAGGAGAGTGTGGTACCTATTGCACATGCATCCCCTCACAGCAGACATAGCCAGATTACTGGAATGGTACCACATAGGCGGATGTCCAGGGGTTCTCGGGGGAGCACCACTGGTCGTATTGCCCCTGGCAGACGTGCCCCCAGAGGTATTACAACCTCCAGTATGTGCCGGGCTGTAATGCAGGCACAGGCAAGTATGGAACGGTACACCCGACAGGGACTAAGGGCACAGAGGGCTCATTACACTGCTATCAATGACAGCATCCATGACCTTGCAGGTGCCATCTGGAATTACACAGAGGTCATTGATAGCCATTGGAGGGAGACATTAGATGTCCTCCATGATGTGTTAGCCATGAGCCAGGACTGTGCGAGATGGATGAGAAGCCGACATGGATGCATGCCAGCAACAGCATCAGCTGGCAGTCGTTGTGGATGGACCACGGATCACAGCCACTCCCGTAGTGGCAGTACCAGCGCTAGCAATGTTGGGGCTGACCTGTCCATTGACTGTCCTACTAGACCACATGCACGTGGCACTGGCCAGTCCCAGCAGGGACATGGGTCCAGTCATCATACCTCTGTCTCTGATGACAGCACCCAGTCAGGGTTGGTACCCGATACTGCCCGTAGCACCCCTGCTAGGCACAGGTACCATGTCCGTGGCTGGAGACAGTGATCTGTATGGCCTAGCAGGTACAGTCTGTGGCTGTCCCACAACCACCCGTATATGGCAGCCACATGTTGGAGTTATGTGCATGCAGACACACACACATTTACCATACAACTAGGGCTCACACATACACAAACACATTACATCAGCATTGGCCCATGCAGTACTGTTGTCTCTCTCTCTCTCACACACACACACACACACACACACACACACACACACACACACACACACACACACACACACACACAGACATGCCGATTGGATTGGTCAATGTTGGGCTCTGGCAAACCTACAACACACCCTGTGCATATGATGACACCTGTGCCACCTCTTGTCACCTGTAACATTGATGCAGGAACAGGCTAACATGGTTCTGATGCACAGCGTGACATTATAGCAGTGTAGCAATAGTAGCAAGTTGACAACATGAAAGTGTAATGATATCCTTGTAGGTATACCTTAGCATGCATTATGCATCACAGCTGTGATAGTCATTGTAGCATGGTTTACACCAGTGTTAGTCCTGAGTATATAATGTCCACCCATGTGCCACTTGGCTGAAGTGTACAGTGTTGCCAGCATGTGTTAGTGAGTGGACTGTATGTGTGTGATGTGTGCATTACAAATTAGCGGGTGTACATCTGTGAACATGGTGTGTGCACACTGTCTGCATGTACGTGCATAGTGGACACGTGGGATGTGCGACATACCCTGTTCTACACATTGTTAACATCTCATGGTATCTTTCGATGGCCAGTATGCATTCTACTACAGATATGTACTAACATGGGTACACATGTGTGTATGACATGGGTTGGCACTATGCTGTGGGTGATACTGTTGATATCTGTCAATGATCTGCAGTCTGGTAGTATACACCATCTCAGCAGCATGACTATAACCAATCATTAGATGATGTCCTGACAAATAACTCACAGTTGTAGGGAACTCAGTAACAGTTGGATCCTTCCAGTACTATACAATAACAGTAGCCGGTGGTATTGACCACCACACGTTCCTGGGACCACACCTGTGTGGCATATAGCCCTCTTAGGTACGTGCAAATATACTAGGGATATGTCCATCAACATCTGGAAATGCATGCATTGGCTTACACTGCATTGCCTGGATGGGACGCATATCCTACACAAAGGTATCATACAGACAGATACCTGTTGTCCAATACATGCTGTATAGCAATAAGCCGTCTATGGCATATTCATCCACATTTACTATACATACTATCCCGACAGTACCACATAGGTGGTAGCCCTCAACATGTATGGTGGGTACCAATGTGTACAGACAGACACGTGTTATGTCATCTGTCCCTTTGTATCCACATATCCATAGGTATTGTGGGGTCCCTCGGTGTTTCACATAACACATTAAGGGCCAGCATGCATATCCACAGGGCTGGTGTACACCTATAATGACTGTCCATTATTGCCAGTCGTTGTTGTGTATGAATATATCTGACATATACCCTGGCAATTACCCTCACTCACAGTACTCTTCAGTACGTGTCATGGGTGTGTGTGGCAGAGATGTCCTTGGCCACGGATCACTACATTGGCTGGGCATGACACAGACATACATATGTGACCTATGATTTGTGAAGCAGTGGCACAATCTGTCGAAGGTTAGAAATGTATTCATGTCGTATGCAGGCTTCACACCTATGTACTGATTGAGGTCACATGTACACATATTTATTTGACACGCAGATACCTGATGTGAGCAATGCACATACTGTTTGAAACATATGTCATATCGTAGTAAAAGCAAAACCCACACTGCACTTACCACCTGTGACACACACACACTTGGCGTTAGCAGGACTCATACCCCTACTTAGCTATGTTATGATACTAGAGAGATACGCATTAACATGGCGCGCTATATGCATTACTGGGTGGTTTATGTTCTCCTTGAATATTTGTAGGATGCTGACATCATCAGACTTTCCAAAGAGGGATGTACCTCTTTTAATGTGTTTTCCCAGTCTCCAAAAAGGCTACTCCTCTCAAAGGAAACCACACACATACACCCCACATGCACAGTTGGCATTTGCAGGACTCAAACCCCAACCTAATTATGGTTATGATACTAGAGAGTTACACATTAACATAGTGCACTATATGCATTACTGGGTGGTTAATATTCTCCTTGAATATTTGTAGGATGCTGACATCATCAGACTTTCCAAAGAGGGATGTACCTCTTTTAATGTGTTTTCCTAGTCTCCAAAAAGGCTACTTCTCTCAAAGGAACCCACACACACACTTGACATTTGCTGGACTCAAACCCCTACCTAATTATGTTATGATACTAAAGAGATATGCATTAACATGGCACACTATATGCATTACTGGGTGGTTTATGTTCTCCTTGAATATTTGTAAGATGCTGACATCATCAGACTTTCCAAAGAGGGATGTTCCTCTTTTAATGTGTTTTCCCAGTCTCCAAAAAGGCTACTCCTCTCAAAGGAGACCACACACATACACACCCCCCACACACACTTGGCATTTGCAGGACTCAAGCCCCTACCTAATTATGTTATGATACTAGTGAGATACGCATTAACACAGTGCACTATATGCTTTACTGGGTGATTTCTGTTCTCCTGGTATATTTGTAGGATGATGACATCATCAGACTGGACATGGTAATGTGTGTACACATTGTTTTGCAATCCCAGGAATGATCCATGTAGGTTGGCAGGTATCAACAGCTTGTACAGGACCCCGTGAGTCTCACCTTGTGTGATCTATCTGTGGACACATTGACATCCCTTCATATGTCAACACATATCTACGCACAGATTGTTGATTTTGTAGATATGACATGTGTCTGTGATGTTGATGAAGAGCTGTTCAAAGTCTATGTGGGACATGTGTAGCTCTGTTCCATGATGTATGTCCTGGGTGGCTGCCTTGAAGATGGTGTAGCATGCTTGGGAACCATGATCTGCACATGAACATACCACAGTTGGTAGGGTTGTGTGTTTGTCGGTTTCCAATAGCTCTGTTTATCATGTCTGCCATGATGCACTCCATGGCCTTGCAGATCAGACTTTATAGGCTTACTGGACTATACTTCCCATGGTGTGTTGTGCACCCACACATGTGGGGAGTGCCTTATGTTGCTGTAACACATGCAACGGTTCCAGGTCCTGTGGAGTGGGTGCGGCTCAACAGACTGTTCAGGTGCAGGGTCTGTTTGTTCTGTAGTGCATGCATGACATATATTGGGAAACAATGTAATCCAATTGCTGCCATGCTTTTGGCTTTGGGGAGAGCTGTAAAGCCATTTTACTCATGATATCTCCTGGTATGATGTCAGGGACTATCGTCTGTGGGAGGTGGGTATGTATACATGGGCCTGTCTGATAGGATGTTGACAATGTCAGTAAGGTACAGTTGTCCCTGACTCAGCACATATATGCATGTACATTACTATTTATTACATAACTGAAGGACATGTCATGATTCTCAGTCTGGACTCATTCTCAGCTAGCCTTTACAAAACACCAACAAACCTGAGCACTAATCCTGGTTATACTCTTTTACACACTTAACACCCTTCTGATCCTTTGCGCTCAGGCTACAGAGTATGTCATCATAATACACTGGCATGTCCAGGGGTCAGTTTAATGTGTATTCTCCAGTCCAGCTAGTGAATATTGTTGTTATGACACAATGTCACATCTGCCTCATGTACACAGACAACCCTCTCCTCCTCACATCACACTCACATATATGTGGGAGATATAACAATATTGACATACAGGACACTGAGCTCTCTCGACCCATGACTGGCATTGTCTATCAGGTGGTGAGGGTGACCACACACACCAC
Organism: Protopterus annectens; assembly: GCF_019279795.1. NCBI lineage: Eukaryota > Metazoa > Chordata > Ceratodontiformes > Protopteridae > Protopterus > Protopterus annectens. Next base: position 1,005,548,038 of record NC_056745.1, read on the forward strand.
ATATCAGTCTCACATACACTGATAGTGACAGCACACAAACCACATTATCACACATACACATATTCGGAGGCACTACATACACTCTGCCTAAGCAGCAGAGACCTCCACAGCAGACACACATACAACTGCTACCCCACTACAATGGCTACATGTCACACAGTTCACAATGTCAGTGTGCCACACAGTCACTGCCCTTTGGGCTAAACAACACACTTGATACACTTGTTATAGGTGACACTTACACTTATCAAACATACTGTTGTCCCACTCACCATTCCAAAAAAGGGAATAGTCACTTTGAGCTGTCTCTCAGGTGCCAGAATCTGCCACATAACACATGCACTCAGGTCACTAAAGCAAGTCCAGGACTGGCTCCATCATTGTCCAAGCTGATGCATACAACCTCAGATGTTCCTCCCTGGACCACATGACATGAAACATAGAAGAACTCTGTGATCATGTAGCCCAGCCCAGTATTACCCTGACCTTGTCTAGCATCTTACACTCACCAAGTATGATGTCAAAGTATACCAACACACTGACCATGTTTAATAGTTGGCTAACATATTGGTGTTATTAAAAGGGGATACAGTGTCTGTCACCCTGGGGTGACATGCTCGACATGCCACATAGCTTCCCTATGGACAGCTTCCACCTGTCACCCTTGGACCTTTGAATACTGGCTAGGGCACTTGCTGCCACCATAGTGCCTTATTTAAGTGGGGCTCAAAGGACAGAACCACCTCCATAGACATTACAGAGTACACGACACTGAGGGTAATGCTGCTCAACACCATATGTATTACCCTTAAATTGCGCCCACTCAGGAATCTCCTCAGTATGGAGGATAGCAATATCTGTGCATTAACAGACACATGGTTCAGGCTCCCACATGCACACCAGCACTACCAGGTTGTATTTTGTACCATGCTTTTAGACCACATAACTCGGAATGGCCAACACAAATAGGGGGTGTATCCATATACATCACAGATACACATACCTCCGGGTTGGTAGCACTGCACAAAGCATCACAGTCCATACGTATGCACCTAACATTGTGCAAATTGGCCATTTGGTTACTTGCCTGCTACAGACCACACTCCCCAACTCAGCAATCCCACTCAGCTTTCCTGGGAACATTGGACAATATGAAGGTCTCCCCAAACACCATTATATTGGGTGACGTCAAATACCCACACATTGACCTTGGATAGTACTCAGGCCACAACACCCTCGACCAACAGCTGCTACTATTTCTACACTCATATGCTATGGCACAACCGGTCATCACACCCACATGAGGGGACAAAATATTGGACATGATCATCACTGACATGGGGACACTATGTTCCACACCTGCGATATACCCCTCATTGCTAAGGGCAAAACATACTTTATCTCACTCGACATCCATATCCCGTCCCCACACCCTTCCTGGGTAATGTTGGTGAACTTCCCATAGGAAAATGTCACACTCCTCCAAACCACGGTGGTATCCTTCAGAGACCCTGGGTCAGTGGTAAGTATGGCTCAGACTGCTGTATCCTTTACATACGCATTCTATGGACACCTAGTGGACCGCATGGATCGTTACATCCAATATAACAACTGGACTCATTCCTGCAATGGCAGTGGACCTGTGTGGTAGACCCCAGCCATTCATACACTTTACAACAAATGAAGGAAGCTACTACATAATAGAGCACAATCCCTGACAGGGAAGGCATCTGTGATCTGTACTAGCAGACAGCTACAATCACTTAGGTAATTATGTCAGGCATGCTTCTAACGGACAATTACACCAGATACGTCAGACACTCACAAGGCCTTCTTCAGTCGATTCAGGTACCTGGCTGGACACTCACTGATATGCTGTGTGTTACTGCATACTGACTAAACATACCCTGAACCCACTGACATTGACATCATCCTGGCAAACAGGTTCAGTGCAGATGTGTCCTCCACATCCCCCTAAGGTGGTACTGTCCATACCAACAGAGTGTAACCTCCCAGACATCACGAGAAAACAGTTGAGTGCTGCACACCCCACAGCAGATAACACAGCATGAATGGGACCAGATGGTGTCCCAGCCTGTGTTGTACACAGACTTCATGACAGACATAGCACTCACATTACGTCACTGTTCAACATAAGAGTTACTGCAGCATATGTACCCAAGGAATGGTGTACAGCGATAGTGGTCCCACTCCACTGAATACTGCCACAACAGACCACAGGCAATATCAGCCTGAAAGGCTAATTAGCCTGTTCTGCAAAGCTATGGGGTGTATTGTAATGGGACTCATGCACATAGACATGGGAAACCTACAGACACTGGGTAATACACATTACAGCATTGTTGTGGGCAGATCTTGCCTGTTGGACCTGTTCATATTCTTTCAACAGTTACCAGGTCCATCAGTGTTGGGACGGTTGTCCACACAGCCTGCCTGGACCTTGCACAACCCTTCAACACAATACCCCACTCGGCCATTATGCATAGGCTCCCCAGCATCAATATCGACACATAAGTGACATGATGGATTGCTACCTGGATCAGGGATGGCACCCACATGCTCAGTGTTGCAGGTGCCATGTCTGACTATACACCAGTTACACATGGCATCCCACAAAGCTCAGTCCTGGGACCTCTCTTGTTCAGTATATATTTGTGTGATGTACAGGCTATCACAGGAAGGCTATGGCTGCCCATGTTCGCAGATGACTGCAAACTGGGTGCCATAATCAGCTATCCTGCTGGCACATGCATACTCATACAGGGTCTCACAGAGATAGGTTGAATGGTGCCTGAGCCATGGCCCACAGCTACATGCCATTAGTTGCATAGTCATCCCCTTTGAGGATGACAAAATGCCCACACATTACCACATAGGTTGTAATCCATTACATACAGTAGTGGTTGTTATGGTTTTGGGGACACAACCTGTTTGTACTCTCGCCTTTGACAATCCTATTGCCATAGTGGTTAGACAGTACATCTACATAGCCACCATATCCCACATGGTTTCACATGTTGATCACGTGTGGTCATTGTGCCCTATACTCTTCACGACCATGCTTGGTTACTATGCCACATTTGGGATGTACCTTACCTGACACCTGCAGCAACTGTAATGGCCACAAATGTTACTCACAAGCAGATGTAGGGACTCACACCGATGCCCTGCACAGTTCCGGTACAGTAACTCCAGCTATACTCAGTCACTTACCACCTACTCGGATGTGTTGTGTGCCTGTAGTTGCAGGCAATATCTGACCCAGACTTACTGGACATAATCCACCTCAGGATATCCGACTCCCTTGGAGCTACACACTCCAGGGACATATACCTCAGCACTAATGTTAAAGGACATGCTGGGGGGACAGATTATTATCAGAAAGCCTCCACTCACTCCGGAGTGTAGTCCTGGTTTTGCATAAGCAGAGCCACCCACTGACCACCTACAGGTGACATCTTGACATGTGGATGGGTGATCACATGTTTACCCATGGGATTTCTTCTGGGTCCCTGCTAGACAGAGACACAATACACTCAACATGAATGGGCTATCTTGTGTGACCTACTATTCAGAGGCACAGTGTTCTGATTAGACTGGGTTGCAGAAGCCAAACACACTATGGCTATGCTTGTACATGCTCTAAGGCAGATAGCCTAGTATCAACCTTTGAACCTATGATAATTTTCATGATGCACAATGTTTATTGCTGATACTGTTTGCAGGTTTTTATCATCTTTGCTTTCACACTTTCTATGAACTGCTTAGGTATCTGCAGAACATATTTGCTTATGGCAGGGTTCCACTATATTATTTAAGTGTCTGTTGTCATATCAGTATGTGCACAGGGCAGATTGCTGGGTAGTGAGAGGTTCCTGGGTTAACACATGCAACTGCCTGCTATGTGTGGCCCAGTGCTGTTCTCCAACATGGCCTAAGTGTGTGAGAATGCCCAGTTCAGACTGTCAGTGTTCTGTTGCCTGACATTTGTCTCATGTATTCAAGTGTGTGAGCATGTCCAGTGTGACCTTTCAGTATGTTGCTGTCTGAGGTCCACTACATTTGTTGATGTATGTCTACATGTCCAATATTAACATTTGTACTGTGTGTGTTGAAAGTCATGTTCTATTCTTACTGCAGGACTCACCTTTGTGTCATAACTCAACAGGGATTATGCTGTGCCTGCAGGGTTTCCATGAAATACTTTGCATAGACTTATCGACATTTCTTCATACAGACTAACCACTGCAATACTGTCATGGTTTAGTGGTTCAGTACGATGACTATAGTGCACAGTATCCTGGGTTTGAGGCCCATTGCTGCTTATATTTTCATACTGAGCAGACCAGACTGCTTAGGGGCCAGTAGAGCAAATATGAGCATGTTGGATTTTGTTCAGCTATGCCCTACCTAGACCCAGCATGTCCAACATTGCTCAATATTAACCATCATTGCTGGACATTGGCCAATATTACTCTACATTGACCACATTTGTAGTAGTTGGTGTGTGCGATTTTGTTTACATATACTTCATGATGGTAAATGCTGTTTAGCACTGCTTTATATTGCTTAACACATGGCAATCATGCCTCAGGTGTTGATGCAGGGCTGCCTAAGTCAGATGCACATACTACACTGCCTATACATGTTTGAAAGCAGGTAGTGTCAACGTAGGCATCTCTTTTACTATATGTGCAGGTCAGAGAGAGGTATCATTTCCAGAGTTCCTACTGAGCCAGTGTGTGTGCTATGCGTTGCCTCTTTGCCAAGACCAGAGCATACTGGGCATGCCTCCTTCTGCCTATTGGGGCAGGCTCAGGTTGTTCCTCCTCTGAGTCACGCTCTGCCTGTGATGGCCTTGGCAATGGTGGGGGGCTGTTTGGCCCAGGCCTATGCTGGTCCTGCTGCAGCTGTTTTTGCAGGATCATATTATGTAGCATAGCACATACCATGACAATTTGGGTACATGTAGTTGGTGAGTCCTGCAAGGCTCCACCAGATGTGTCCAGGCACTGGAACCGTGTCTTGAGCAGCCCAAACAAACGCTCAATTACATTTCATGTTTGTGCGTGTGCCTCATTAAGGCATTCCTGTTCAGTTGTGTGTGCGTTTCTGATGGGGGTCATCAGCCATGGCTCCAGTGCATAGCCAGCATCCCCCACTAGGTGACCATGTGGGATGTCCCCATTGGCAAATGTCTGGTACAGCTGCGTCAGATGCCAGATATGGGAATCATGGTAGCTCCAGGGCAGCCAGCACACACATTTAGTATTATGCCTGTGCATCACACACAACCTGACAGTTGATGGAGGGGAAGCCCTTGCGGTTGAAGTAGACCCTACCCCGCTCACCAGCTGGTGCTTTGATGCATATGTGCGTGCAGTCTATTGCACCCACTACCTCAAGGTATTCTGCTATTTGCTGGAAGAGATGCATATTGCTGGCCAATTCCTCACGGGAATTGGGGAAATATACATGATCACCGACATGTGCTGACATGGCATCCAGGAACTGGTGCAGTACCCTGGATGCTGATGCCTGTGATATCCCCATCATATCACCAGTTGGTATCTGGAAGATACCTGTTGCTAATATTCTTAGGCCAACACATACCTTAGTTTCCACTGGGATGGATTCCCCTCTGTTGGTTCTGTGTGTGAGGCATGGCCTGCACAGCTCAACAATTTGCTGCAAGAGGTCTCTGTCCATTCTATAGCGCTCCACTATCTCCAGCTCATGTAGCCCCTGGTAGGTAACCCTGGGCCTGTACACTCTTCTCTGTCTCCTCACTGTGGGTTGTCCAGCAGCATTTGCATTATCACCACCCTCAGCATGTTGCATATGTCACCTTATAACAGCAATGGCAGCCGCTAACATTTTTTGTCTCAGTGAAGCTTTTTCAGTTTTCACTTCTATTAGCTTACTGCAGTGTTGCAGTGTCTCTTAAGAGAAACATAATGAACTGTTATATGCAGAGTTTTAAGTGCTGGGCTGGGCTTGTGTTCTTCCTGGGTAATTACCTGATCTGATTGTTTTCACCTGCTAGCACTGCTAGTACTCCCTGGTAACTTCTCACTGTTTGGTGTGCTTCCTTTTTCCTTTCTGTTTCCTCGGGGGGGAGCGCCGCTCACACAAGCGCAAACATGCGCACAGCAGCTAACACACGCGTGCACATGCTTACATGGACTGAAACTTGCTTATTCTTGTTAAAATGCGTGCACACTGGTGCAAACACGCTTACAACTGTTTACACCGTCTTACATATGCTTACTGAAGCCTACATGCGCGCACACACGGTTACACATGCGCACACTGTCTTACTCAGGATTACTGGTGCGCACACACACGCATGCATGCTCAGCAAGAAACTTTGGTGTTATCCACTGCATACACCTTTCGATTTCTTGACTATACCTGGCCTACCTGTTGACACACCTCTTTCACTACTATGTGAATGCAAGCTGACACATGACACTCTGCTCCAATGAGCTTCACTCCTTTCATACATACCCCCTCGTGATGTCACCTATCTTCTACTCTGTTACTCCCCTTATCCTACTCATACATGCCACTGACTGTGCTCATTTGCTATGTAAACTTGCGATTCACTATCTTAACTCTCAGTTGCATAGGATTGCCTACTAATGCTTAGTTAAATCTCTTAGACTGAGCTTTCCCCCTTAGCAACCTCTACTCGGTGGCCATGTTGTCTTCAGCCTACCATTCCCTTGCATTGTAAGTTCTTTTTAGCTATAAAATCCACATTTGTGGATCTTAATTATTAATTTTCTGCTTTTTAGGGCGCAGCGCATTTGCACGGTGCTGCACTACGGTTAAATCCCGGAGATCGGGATAAAAAAAAAGTTATTTTATTTTTAATTTGCATCCCTTCGCGTTGCCAATGGCCATATTTTTGGCCATTGGCATGCTTCCTCCTGTACATTCATGCTTTATTTCCAGCTGACATGGCTCTGTTTTGCTATTTGCAGAACCGTACTCAGTTATCAACTGAGTACGTTTCTGCAAGTAATGCTACTCCTACTCGGACAGGTTTGGGTTTCCTGGATCAGAAATTTACCTCATTTGCATAGCTTTCACCTGCAATTGAGATAATTTGCATATCCCAGCCCTGTCCATGTAGGACTAGTTTAGAGATCTCAGTTGCACACCCCTACCGGCTTTTCCTGGATCGCTCTGCGGACATGTTGGCTGCATGGAGTCTTACTCTACTCTAAGACTCCGTGCAAGCCTTCGTGAATCCGGCCCAGAGGTTCTAATCTCACTGCAGTCAAGTGGTGTGTGTGTGTGTGTGTGTGTGTGTGTGTGTGTGTGTGTGTGTGTGTGTGTGTGTGTGTGTGTGTGTATGTATGTGTCTAGTCAGAAGAGCATGAGTGTGTATCCTGCTATCATCAATCCAGTCCCATGCAGGTCAAATTTTTCGACAGTCTTGCATGCCTACACATTCAGTTCATACAGGCCTCACAACATCTTCTGCCAAACATACACTGATGTTGTCATCCACTCTAAATTATACAGCAGCAGTGTAAAAGCCAGACTTATGCCATGGTGTTTGTGTTAAGTACTGACTTCTCTAGCTTGTGTAACTAGTTAGGTAGAGGTTCTAATCTCACTATAGTTAAGAGGTGTGTCTTTGTGTTTGTGTGTAGTCAGAAGAGCATGACTGTGTGGTGCTTGCATTAAGTACTGAGTTCTCTCGCTTATTTAAATTGTTAGGTAGGGGGTTTAATCTCAATCTAGACAAGTGGTGTGTGGTGCCTGTAGTCAGAAGAGAATGATTGAGTGTGTATACTATTGTCAGTAATCCAGTCCCATGCAGGATAATTTTTTGACAGTCGTACATACCTACATAGTAATTTCATACATGCCTCCAAATATCTTCTCACAAACATCCACTACTTACGTCATCACATACAAACTGTTGTCTAACACAATGAAAGCCAGACTTGTGCTGTGGTTCTTTCATTAAGTACTGTATTCTGCACATAGCTACATAGGGGTTCTACTCTCACTGTAGCAAGCTGGTATCTGTGTGTGTATGTGTGTGTGTAAACATTCAGTTAGCTCAAATTCTAGAGACCATTTTAGAACAGCTTGTGAGGCACTCCTACTTCCCTCTTCTTCTCACCACACATTGCTGATGTCATCAGCAATAATGTGTTGTCTGACACCGTAAAAGCCAGACCTGTGCTGTGGCACTTGTATTAAGTGCTGTGTTTTGTAGATAGTTTGGTAGATTCTATAGACTAACTGTGGCCAGTGTGTGTGTTTGTATTCAGCTAGTTTATATTCTAGACACAATTTTAGAACAGCTTGTTAGACATTCCAACCTCCACCTCCCTCTTGTCACACACTGCTGAAGTCATCAGCTGTGATGTCTGACACTACAAATGCCAGACTATGGCACTTGTGTCAACTATTGTGTTCCCTAGATAGTTAGGTAAAGATTCTAGTTGTACTGTGGTCAACTGGTGTATGTTTGTGCTCATCCAAAAATAAACATGGTGATAAACTTTAGAATGGCACATGACTCTACAGCTATGTTCGATACTCCTCCAAACATCGTCTCGTAACATTCACTGATGATGTTATCCTGTACATTACAAAATGCATTATGTCAGTGTTCTAGTCAAGCTTGTGCTGTGCCAATAACATTAAGTACTGTGCTTTACAAGTTTGGTAACTAGATATTTAGGGGTTCTAGTGTGACAGCAGACAACATGAATGTGTATACATTTGTATAATATGTCTAAGACAATTTTACACCAAGATGTGACTCCACACCCATCATACACTCCTCCCAACATGTTTATCTCCACATAGGGTGGGAGGGTGGCCTAATGGTTAAGGTGTTTGCCTCTCAAGCACAAGGTGCAGGGTTTGAGTCTCACAAGGGACAATTGGCTAAGCTTAAAATGGCTCATAAGGGCAGTTAGCTTAGTACTAATCTATGAATCTATGAATCTATGAATCTATACAATGATGCTATCATACTCTACAAAGTGCAGAGTGAGAGTGTTAAAGTCAGGCATATGTGGTGGTGCTAGTGTTACACTGTATGTAATTCAGCTTCTATACCTAAACATGTGTGAGTGTGGTTGGTGGTACATTACATTAATTGTATGATCTTTTGTTTCCTTTTCATTCCACTGTCACTTAGGAGAACCTTTAGCATAGCCCAATGCATCCAACAGCGCTTTTTACCTCAGGCCACATAACATCTTTCCTGCAGAGGAGTGGAAGATGTCCTCATTTCAAAGATGCATACACACATCATGAGGCAGAGTCTTTCCATGAGATTTTGCAAGCTATCGCCAAACCACTGGATGTGTGATTGCTAATTTTGTTATGGGGAGGTGCACATATCACATATGGACAGAGACAGTATGCAATGCAATCAAAGAAATACACACATACACAAATATACTTGCTACCTTCCATCATATAAATATAGGAAGTTTGGTTTAAATGGTATAACAATGAAAAGTATTTTATGCAATGTTGGCCATTAGTTCAGTAATGTAGTATGACCCTGTGAACATTTCACATAATATTGCTCTCATCAACATGTGCTATATTGAGATGTGGATGCACAGTAGGCCTACAAGATGGTATTACAATCTGTGATGAGAGGCAATGTATTAATGGCCACTGCTGCCATTTGATTACATGTCCCTTCCATAACAGCTGCAGTAATGTGCCTCTTGAGAACTGTTGGCATGGGATGATACTATGTATATTGTTATTATTAAGGCATGTGTGTTTGTAGTGTAGCAGAGCAACATTCTAAGCAGTTCTCATTTAACCATCAGACTGACACCTACAGTATAGCACATGTGTGCATGTGTATACCTACCATCACAGAACCCTCTGTGGCATACATCAATATAAATTAATACTGATTAAATGGGCACATAAGTCTTATTTTATCCACATGCTGCAAATAATGTGATATACACAAAAATAACACATTTTTTGATTCAATTGCAACATTGTGGAATTCATTGTATCTGCAATTGCGTTGTTATTTACAAGGATTATTGAGATGGTCGCCACACTAATTTGTGACTATCAGTATTTGAGTCAGTAACTTTTCTGCATGAATGAACCACAACTAACTAATTTGTAATATGTCCATATATGTTACCAGGCTGCTGAAACACAGCTTTTTAATGAAAAGCATGTAGGCATATGTTGTGCAATTGATGTAGTTATATGACATTGGTAGAGTTGTATGAATGTGTGAACAATACCACTGTGTGGAATGTGATGCAAAACAAAGGTTGTATTTGGGGGTGATGTCACAAATCAATTGTTTAAATAAGTGTGAAATGTTAACGGGAATGCACAACTAAGTGCAGAGCTGTTTGTGGATGTCACCAGCCATACTCAACTTGAGACAATAGACATTCTGCTAGATGACAGTTTGCCTCACACTTACCACCCTGTCCCGACTGGACATCAGTCAGAGTATACATGCAAATATTTATCTTTTTTTTCAGGAGATCAGCTCATGTGTGCACTCACTAATACTAGTAACTCAGGATCAATAGGCCCTAACAACATCTTGACTCCACTCATCTGTGAGGCTGAGCGGCTCATCATGGACCTTATCACAAATGACACACATAATATCACAACTGTACCAAACATATTTTTGATTTGCTAAGTCAACATTATGTCTGTTAAATCTGGCTGACATCATCAAGAAGACAATCAGGGGCATTCATGAGGAAAACAGTGTCACCCCACATAAACTGACCTCACCAAGACATTTGGCAAAAATCCACACTCAAGGTATTATTAGAGCGAAACTGACTCAAGTGGGCATAAACACCTGCATCGCCAAGTGGTTAGGCAAATAGATCACACATGGGACACATAATGTCAAAGTGTGTGGAATCACCTCTAGGTAGTCTTCAGTGATCAGGTCCAAACCTCAGGGTCCTGTCCTAGGCCCTTTTCTGTTCAGTACTTAAGTTTCAGAAGTCTAACCAGCTATGTGGATGACTGCAAATCGTGGGCAATTTTTGAATCCTTGAATGCAATTGATATACTGTAGAAATTATTAATAGAGAAAAATGATTGTTGCCAGAGCCATGGAGACACACTATATGAATAAAATCATGATTATTTTCTTTTGAAAGCAAATATATGAGCTAAACACAATATAGACAGCACACCCCTATGAGCAGACCAAGTAATTTATGACCTGGATACTCAAATAGATAGTAAGTGGAACTTTCAGCAGCATGTGACTGCAGTGGTGACAAATCCCTTGTATGTACCATATACCCTGCGTATGAGTAGGCCATTTACATCAAACAGCATTATAGTTCCATTGTTCTCAGCCTTCGCCAAACAAATAATTGGCATGTACCTCACCATTCATTTTCCAGGGATTATTTAGTCAAGTGTATGATGTTTGCCACAGTGTGCTTCCACATATCTTTTTGTTCATACATAAGTATTCTTTGTAATGCATAACTATTAGGAGTTGACAGTGCAGACTTTCCTTCACGGTGTTATACAAGATGCATCTGTGATACATCTTGCTGTGATGCACCCAGTAAATACAAAGCCCAGTAAATACATAGCTCATTGACAACATTGATGGCATGGGTTACATTCATGCAAGTGTGCATTGTGGCATATATGTGTCATGCAAGCCTCTCAACTAGCAAGGATTACCCCTAATTTAAAATACAAGTGTAACATTGTCCTTCTTTATACCTCCAAAATGTGGTCACCATTGAGAAAGGTGTGCTTGTTTTGCCTTATAGATTACTGACAAATCATTACAGTGATACAAGTGCGTTCATGCAGAATATGTTAATAACTCACAATCACATATTTTATGTCAATGATACAGATTAATGATGGTGTTATCCTGATATTGTCTATGACTGTGCATCCTTCTGTCTACCGTTGTCCACCAGCCTGTTGTTATGTGTCCAAATTTGTTGAGACCTATGCTGACATCATATTCATATTCAAGAACTCTTTTGGCACGTCTTCACTATATGCACATGTCCCCTGTTGTATATACCGTCTTTACTAAATGTCCTCTCCAGTGATCATGTCAGGTTGCTTATATCAAAACCAATAATTTCCATTGATATGTGACTTTGTGTGAGAGTCACATAATATACACTTAAGTGTGTGATGATAAGAATATACCCACACAGAAGGTGTAATCAGCAGCGCATACTGTATTGTATGATTACTGTACATGCTATAATTGTCTTGCCTTTGGGGTGCACATACATTGACATAGCCTTATCCGATATACATTACTAGGTTTCTCTTGTCCTCTTACTCACTTTTCATTCCTACCATTCCTGTCTGTGGCCCTTTTTAATACACACACTTCCCCAGACTACTGTCTTTATAATGCAGTCTATGTACCCTTGATAATCATCACCAAAGATTTATTTAAGGATGGCAAAAACTTGTTTGTACTCTACATTGCACTGAGTACACTTTCCTATTATGTGTTAATAATGCAGTCATTACCTTAAATTAAACCCTGGTAGACATGGTGGCTGTCTGCACAATCCTGCAGAACTAGTTTGCCTGTAGGTAAACATATCTGCATGTCTGAATGTCTGTGCTGCTTTACATGGTTTCCTTGCCAGCTATGAAACCTCAGGAAAACTTGAAAAACGAAAGCAAACCAATGAAAACGAAAATAGGATCCGCGATGCACCAGTCCACACAGCCGGCAACAAGTTGAGGTGAATAAATGAACTTTAATTCCTTTAATTCCCTAAGTGTGCTCTTAACCATACTTGCCCCAACTTCTTCAAAAGAAAGTTACAAGCTATGAAACCTCGCTTGTATTCGTGTAACCCCAATGCACAACATGCTTATGTAATTATCACTACTACTCATCACCCAAACATGTGAACTTTGTGTAGGCTTTGCGCTAAGCCTACAGAGAATTTATTGAATCCTCAGGATAGTATGAAATTTGGAAAACTTGCCTTTAATTAACTAACACATTTTTATCTGTTCAAGAAAAGGCAACAGAAGGGGGAAAGAGGAACCTTTTTATTGCATGGTGTTTTCTGTAGCTAACATACCATAACAGTATGCTTAAGATGGGAAATTACCAATATCCCTTTCCAAAAAAAATGAATAAACCTCTACTTACACTGAGAATTATTTCTTCATTGGCTATAATACCTTGTCTTGCAGTAAATCATTATGACTGTAGCTATATGGGTAGTTCAGAAATAAAAAGGAGTGCAAATCTCTGCTAGATGTTTACAGGTAATTTAATTTATTGAAAATGATAAGCTCTTTTTGTTTAGAAAGATAAAGCCTCAAGTATGGCATAAGCATTTTTATTTCAGTTTGATGCCCAAGTAAAAGAACAACTGATTGGGATAGAAGAGGCATGAAGAAGCAATATCTACTGATCTCTCATAAAGGAGCAAGAGGTGGTAATGCCCTGGGCCCACTTTCTGGTAGATAAAGGGCACCACATGTGAGCATTTGCTCTAGGATGCAGCACCTTCTAAGAGCTTAGGCCATTTGTAGAAGTCATGACATGCCCTTGCTAAGGATTATTGCATGCCAAACCCTGAGCATGCTATTGAGAATGCACAGTGAGGGCATTTAGGGTTTAAGAGCAAAACTCCTGATACCCAGAAGAATGGACAAACACACAACTTTTGCCAATCATCCTTCAGCCCAATGAGGAGCAAATGGGCCATAATGTTCTCACCTTCTTGGGGAAAGTATGATATAACTGGCCAAATAAACAAGATTTGATAGTGGATGGGGAATCAGGGGCAAAAAAAGAAGTAATAAATAAATAAATTGAAAATACATTGTGGTTCATATTTTTCCTGACTGTGAAAAAGATACATCTAACAAAATAAATGAATAAAAAAATAAATGAATAAATAAATAAACTTTATAGACATTTATTTATTTTATTCATCAATCATTAATTTATTAAATAACCAGTTATAAACAATCAATTATTACATTTCAGCCTTGGTTTAGGACTTTGTAATAGATGCCTATGCTATTCAAAAACATACATGAAATACAATGCAAGCTATACCTTGTACTGGAGATATTGACTGGCCCCTTTAATTATTTAGCCAATAACCAGTAATTAATAAGTGTTTTTGTGTTTTGGCAAAAAGTATATTTTGTCATTTTTGACCTTGCCTCAGTCATGGGAAACATAACAAAGCGTACATTTATGACATCCCGGTATTGGCATTTTCCCTGCCGTGTTAGCAATAATGAAGAAAGGAGCTGCAAAAAACATATTGCATATTGATTTCCTTCTCGGTTCTTTGCAGTCATTAATTAGATTTAGACTGTAAACAAAGTTGGCTTACAGTATAAGAGTTATTAATGACCAATCACACTAACTCTAACCAAATTATTATATCCTCTTTGAATACTATTGAACTGTGCTGGGTAAAATTTATATGCATTGTATGAAAGGCTATAACTTTTTAAAGCTTCCTATAATGTTGTTACAACCCCATTATTTAGGCATGTGCTTTATATCTTTATTAGCTACATTTTAGTGCTCTATTCATTCGTCAAGAAATTGGCTTCTGAATACTAATGTACAAAGTGGAATGGAAACAGATGAAAGGCGAAAACTGCATTGAAATTCACATAGCTTATTTTTCCATCCTACTGCATAATGATGTTGACTTATTTATATATTTACTTAGCTATGTATTTTCTTAGAATGGCTTAGTCAAATCTTATAACTGTGCCTTCTAAAATGTCAAATTTAAGAAATGCAAAAAGAAAGCATGCATTTAAAGAGTGAAACTATTTTTGTTAGTCAAAAAGAATCATCCCATATACAGCTATACAAACTACTTATCTTACAGTGAATGAAAAATACACATGAATGCAAAGATGTTCCTTACTCTTTATGAATAATCTACTGATTAATTGCAGACTTGACAAAACTATAGTTTTGGATAATCCTTCCTTTTTGCTATAGAATGCCTGTAAATAATAAAGAGAAAATACATTAAAACATAAAAATGTTGACAGCATTTACAAGGATGGAAAGGTAATTTGTATCATGGGAAAAGTATGTCTAGCAGTTTTGAAGCTTGACACACTTAGCTCATTGTAAACCTGAACAGGTGCCTAAGCATAAAGGAGTTTCATCAGTTTAAAAATATAGCTGATCATCCACAACAAGTTTTGCAATGGGCAAAGGGAAAAAAATCTGTTTTCTGTTATGTGACTGAACCCATGTTCTCTGATCTACATTCTTAAAAGGTCTATGCTCAGGCCAGGTAGGAAAAAATGCTACGATATTAAAATGCATACCTAATAAAATTCAGATCTGATTTACCCATATTGTTTGGGTTGATGATATAAGACATATATAGTTATATTAACTAGCATCAGAGGGCAGTAATTTCAGAAAAAAAACTAGCCCCGGGATTTAATAAAATATGTGTAGGCACAGTGTAGAGCCTACATGGAATGTTACTGTGTCTGTGTACATGATTCCCCCTTGGCAGTGTGCCATGCATATTAATGAGGCACACAGTTATTGAATCAGTACAGGGAGTGTGTAGTGATAACCATGTCCGCAGAGGAGTAAAAGACTCAAAAAACACTGTCTTAGTGTTTTATTTTAATCTATTTTTTTATACAAAAAGCATGTTTGCATGGCGCGGTGTGAAGTCCAGCAATGCTAAGCTTTGCCCAGACAACTGCCAGACATCTAAAAATAGAAACTGGATATATGTAATTATTTATTTAAATGTATGTTTAAGTGTATCTGAATGTGTTTGCAAGGTGGGGCGTGGCACGGTGCTCAGCACTGCTTATAAGTAGCTCAGTTTTATATGTAAAGGTACACCTGATGTCTGAATATCCACATAGCTTAACGGATATAGTCATGGCTCCATGTGTAGTAGGTCCAGGGTTTGACTACATGGAAGGCAAATATATATTTAATTTTAAAATACACATTTTGCAGAATAATTTAAAATATAGCTCCACTGCACTCTGCTAAGCTCTGATGTGACCTGCTAAGACCTGATAAGTACCACATAAACATGCTACGCATCGCCAATGTTTATGCCCTGCTTAGCACTTTTTGGCTTGTTTGCATGCTAAGCTCTGCTAAGACTCCTGTTCTGCCTATTTTTGCACTTCTTAGCTTAGCCATGCTGGTTTGTGCAGCGCTAAGCTATGCAGCACTTTTTTGAATATTGCCCAATGACGTGTAATGGAGAGAAAACAGCCTATATTAAGCCCAATAGGTGGAAATATAGCAGAATCCATTGAAGTTCTGTCTCTGTAGGGTACTATAGCTGGTGTTGGAAAAGGTGTGCACTTTCAGGCGCAGTGTTGGGGTATTCTGGAGTCCAGGGTCATGGTTGAACTCCTAGTAAAAAAACATGAAAACCGGCTGCAACAAGTAGGTTTCCAGGGCTCAGTGTGCAAAGCAGAAAACTAGGACCAGCTGACAAGAGAACTCACCAGTGTTACTGGCATTACCCACACAGGTGAGCAGTGTCATCACCACTATGACAACCTGAAATGGAGAAAGGGGGATCTCTTGGGCACCTGGGTCCAAGAAACTCAGGCAGGGAATGCCTCACAGGAATGTAAGTAATTTTACCTCTGTTTCACCAATATCTAATCTAAATGTCTGCATAACTGGTATGCATAATGGTGTGCTTCTCTCTCAGCAGCTGCAGAAGAGAGGGCTTGCAATTTCGAGTTGCACTCCAGGTGCCTGGCCAGGTTGCACTGTGAGTGTGGTGAGTACAGATGTATTATGTTAACTGTAGTGAAATAGGCAAGCAAGGGTAAAGTATTAACTGTATGATAGTATATTCAATAAAGTCTATAGTGAAGGCGTGGCCAAGGATGAACACAGGATAGCAGCAGATTTCTTCAGCTCCACCAATTTCATTACACTGACAGGAATTAATTACTTAAAAAATTAATTTTTGAAGTAATTTTCTTTCTAAATATGTTTGTTTTATATAGTTCTTGAACTATATCTAAAAAAGAAAGGAAATCTTAACAATATTCCTGACAGAAATCACTTTGGAAATTTTCCTGTCAGTTTATCAGTCTGAAATGAGTTCCAGTAAGACAAATTCTCAAGACTCCAGCATCAAGAAAGAACTTCAGTCTTTGATAATTATAATCCAGCAACTTACTGCTAAGATGGATAAAATGGATACTAAAATAGACACCTTCATAGAAAAAACTACAAAACAAATAGACTTGTTACATATAGACCTGCAACAACAGAAGATCCAGATGACAGGCATAGAAGAAGCTGTGAATGACATGGAAAATAGAAAACAAGAAGAGGAAATCAACATTGAGTTTCTGCTGAAACAAAATACACATATACAAACAAAGCTGGATGACCTGGAAAATAGATCTAGGTGCAATAACATTAGGATTTTTGGACTGCCAGAAAATATTGAAGGTAACAATATTACTTCTTTTTTTAACAACATGGCTCCCTAAAACTTTAGACTTACCAGAAGCATTCTCTTTTGGTATCAAAAGAGCACATAGATCTATAGCTAATACTAACTCTAACAAAAACTATCCTAGATCAGTTATAGTTAGATTTCTATCATCTTTTGATAAAGAGATGGTTCTTAAATCTGCTTGGGCTAAAGCTCCTGTTAAGGTTAATGAGACAACTGTGCATTTTGACAATGACTATTCTTCCATGGAATAAAAGAAAAGTTTTTCTGCCACTAAAAAGGGAGATTAAAAAAGCACAGTTTAAAACATACCTTCTGTGTCCTGCCAAGCTTAAAATCTTCCTTCCTGATGGTCCTAAAATTTTCGATGACTTAGACTCTGCTTTACTGTTTATCAAAAAAAATAAGATTTTGGATAAAATAGAAGAAATGGAATGGGCTAGTCCTTCATTAAAGAGACTGGCAACTGAAACTTCGTGGAAGACTTCAGAGAAGAAGAAGAGACTAAAAAACAAATGATTTGTTCTATGTTTTTTTTTCTCTCATCATTTTATTTCATTATTAATCTTTTTAAATATAGTTCCTGCATTTCCAAGAAGCAACAAATATTTTGAAAAAGATTTATTCAAAGTTATTCTCTGTGTGCAAAGAAATGTTTTGTTTCATAACTAGTCAAAATACCTGGAGATTTAATGGCAAGTTGTGATTCAACTGGTTTCTCTTTCTGAAAAGGACAAGTAAGGTCAGTAATTTGATAATTTTTTTTCTTTATCTTTTTTTTTTCTTCTTCTTTTCTTCTTTTCTTTGTTTAAACAATGACATTCTATTTAGATTATGTAGTGGGTAAAGGGTGGGGGAGGGCAGGGAGAGAAGAGTAATGAAAATATGATTAATAGAATAATAACATATTTATTCCTTGTAAAAAGTTTATATGTTCTTCAAATGCTATTCCTAATTATACTTTCTTGATTACACTGCTTATGCTTGTCTGTAAATAATCTGTCATGCTTTAACTAATAATAATTAGAACTAAATAATAGTAAATAATATGTTTTATTTTAACTCTATTAATATAAACAGTAAGTAATATTCCATTGTATATACTTCTTATAGATTTCTCTTACATTTTTTTTATTTCTGCCTTACACCCTTTTACTTTCTACTCTTTTTTTCTTTTCTTTATTAATATATAGAAATGCTTTTGATCATATAGACACAGTAAATAATAAGATTTGCATAAAAATTGATTTGGGACAAAAATATTGAGTTTTATTACTTATTAATAATTTTGGGCTTAATTTCACTTACATAGAAGCTGTAATAACCTGTAAAATACATTGTGAAGGTTTTATCATGTTTAGATGCATTTACACTGCTAAATGAATATTTGTCACTAGTTTTTAATAAGTTTCCCACCAAAATGTTAAGAGAGACAATCTGGGATGTGGGCTGTCTCATGCACAGTGTCCATGAGCTACTTCAAAAGCTTCAACTCTCAGAATTCTCACAGAGAAGCTGAAAGCAGCTAGTCTCACCTTTGACCTAGATATCACACTGACACATCACAGATTCAGGAATGACACTCTACCAAGAAATAGAAATGATACAAATGCAACTATGTGAAGGAAAATGAACTCTTTAACATCTAAATGTGAGTTATTTTATATAATTACTTAAATATCTATGTTATAATTCATAAAATATGTCAGTTATAATGAATTTAAATGATACAGTTTCTTGTAGTAAGTAAATGTCTTATTTTAGAAGGCATAGAAAATGAAACATTTATTTAAGTGTTTTTGAAAATCTACTTAACAGCAGCTTAATAATCTGTATTAAAAACTTATGTTCCAAACATATACATTACTATAACTCATTTAATTCATCTGATTGACAAGCATAAATAATTTTATAACTCTATACTGGAAGAAATTGTCATGTGATATATTTTAAAGCAGTAGTATAGCATGGTTGTAAAATCTGGTTACTAAAATGTGTTTGCTGTGCATTATTTTGTATAAAGCAGACAGATTTATTATAGGGACAGCAAGTAAGATAATGCTAAGTAAGGACACAACTCAGTGAGATCAGATATATATATATATATATATGTGTGTGTGTGTGTGTGTGTGTGTGTGTGTGTGTGTGTGTGTGTGTGTGTGTGTGTGTGTGTGTGTGTGTGTGTGTGTGTGTGTGTGTGTGTGTGTGTGTGTGTGTGTGTGTGTGTGTGTGTGTATGTGTGTGTGTGTGTGTGTGTGTGTATGTATATATATATATATATATATATATATATATATATATATATATATATGTGTATGTGTGTATGTGTATGTGTATGTATATATATATATATATATATATATATATATGTGTGTGTGTGTGTGTGTGTGTGTGTGTATGTGTATGTGTGTGTGTGTATGTGTATATATATATATATATATATATATATATATGTGTGTGTGTGTGTGTGTGTGTGTGTGTGTGTGTGTGTGTGTATATGTACATATATATATATATATATATATATATATATGTGTGTGTGTGTGTGTGTGTGTGTGTGTGTGTGTATGTATATATGTATATAAGTGTTTCTGAGAATCTGCATAACTATGCAGTATGATTTATAACAATTTCTATGAATACAATATTTTATTCTATTGACAATAATGAGTTTGAGTAAATGCTCATATACAAGCAATTCAAGATTTTTTTTGGAAGCCGTTAATTGCATTTACATGACAGAAAATAGATGCATCTTAATATATGTAATGTCTGAATCATATTAGCCAAAGTTTTGATTTAAATGAATGTTAGAACTTATTTTCTCTCCTCTTGATTTCTAACATCAAGATTATTTGAATGTTATTTGAATACAAGTGTTTTATATTACATGGATGTATATAGTAGTATGAACAGTTTTTAAAAAAAAAAAAAAAAAAAAAGGTTTATTTTAGTTTATATGATGCTGTTTTACCAAATGTGTAGTCTTGTCTTGCTAGATAATTGAATTGAAAACTGTTAACCTCAGTTAAATATAACTAGTTTTAAATTGATAAGGTGGTAGCTGAGGTACTGCTGCTTAGGGTAGGGGGTTAACTTGAGTGGTAAATACTACTCTAAGTTGGAGTTTATAACTCCAGGCTGGATGCAAGGTTTAATCCTTACATTATTTTCACTTGTTCGTTGTTATTTGTATATAGTTTTGACATCCACAATATATTTTGTACATTCATTGTCACTACAAACAAAATTGAATCCTATACGAAATCCCATAAGAGATTCAATAAATACAGCTATATTTAAAGGTACACCTAAAGGAGGAGATGTAACATTACTTATCTTGTTATTTGTTATTTTGATCATAAGATTCTTAAGTTTTAAAAATGCCAAATGACATCTTTAAAAAAAATTTCTTTAAACATTAATGGATTGAATAATCCATGTAAAAGGGCAAGCCTAATAAGATACATTAATTTACATAAGGCCAACTTAGTCTTCCTGCAAGAAACCCATCTCTTGAAAAAAGATATTGATAAACTAGCCACAAACAAATATACAGTATTGGTTAGTTCAGAGCACACTCAGAAAAAAAGAGGAGTTGCTATTTTATGGAATAAAAGTATGCCCATTCCTAAAACCATTAAGTCTTATCAGGATGACAAAGGAATGTTTTGTATGGTTACAATACAAATTAATGGGAAGACTTACACTTTAATTAATGTATATTGGATACCTGGAATTGGTATTAATACAGTGAAACATCATCTTGATAAGATCATATCATTCTCTGTAGGAGATATTATTTTAGCTGGTGACTTTAATTGTATACTACATGAAAGTGATACTACCACTATAGGAAAAAGAAGAATTACATCTAATGCAAAACATTTAAATGATTTTGCTAATTCTTATCATTTGAATGATATTAATAATCAGATAGATTCAAAATCATTACCATACACCTTTTTTTCTAACAGATACAAAACTTATTCAAAAATAGATAGGCCCCGGGATTCATGAACCTTGCGCCAGGCGCCAGCATAGCGTCGGCGTTATAACGCCAAATATGGCTGCTGAGCGATTCAGGTATGAATGAATTCCACGTGCACTACCGGCGTGCGCCGGACCGTCTCCGCCCCCGGCGTAGGTATGCAAAACACACTGTGTGCAGTATTGCACCATGCAAATGAGGGCAAATAGCGATCCACGAAGTGGCGCAGGCGTAGCGTAAGGGCACGGCAATGTAAACCAAAAAAAACGGTTTACATTTACTCAAACATGACCGAGGAGTAACGGAAGGCTGTCAAAGTCAGGTATCATACAGGTGCAATATGCCAATGTGGAAAGGCACCGAGAATGTCCAAAGAAAATATGCACAAAATGTAAAAATGACATAAATGGCACGTACGTAGAAAGAACAGCAGACCCCCGGGATATGTGCACAGAAGTTGCAAAGCAAAGAAATAATATGACAATGTCCTAAAAGAGCAGTATAACACACATCAGCTGCACAGCCACCACACACCATAGTATGTATGTAAAGCTTCAACCCCAGCGCAATGGTTGTCAAGGAGTGGTGGCGGTGTTCGGCGCCGTAACCATGTATTAGTAGTCAATTCCATGCAAATGAGGCAGATAATAGTGAATTGCAAAAACGGCGCCGGTGTAAGGATGGAGCAAACGGCGTAGCGGTACTACACCGAGGAGTGGCCTACACGAGATACATGTCAACCACAGAGGGGTGTGCCACTGTAGGAGGAAGGATATTGGAGGTCAGCAAATCTGGGCTGTATAATGCACATCACAGCATCAGGACTGGCGTGTGAGGAAATAGATGCGCTGAGAGTACATAATGCGCACACAGATGCATGTGCACGAGGATGACTACGTTCCCTAAACCAGTCATGTGACGGCCTCCCCGTCAACAACCACGGATATAGGAAGGTAATGCGGAGAATACGAGGAAATGCGGAAGCAGTGTAAATGGAGCCGTAATGAGCAATCAACACCAATCAATCCAGGAAGGGCAAACGCCGGCAGCTGATAACTCTGCATGCAGACTCCTGCATAACGGGAAAGGGGAGGCATATGAATGCAAAGATAGTAGGGGATGTAGTAGAAATGCAAAGAGCTAAGAACCGAAATAGCACAGCCAAGTACAGAGGTAGCATAACTGCGGCTGCAGATAAAATGCATCATATGCCATGTGCCTGCAGGATGCAGTAATGTAAGATGCAAGGCCAAGGCAATGCAGGCAACTGTAATGTAACACTACAGGCAGTACCGTTGCAGTTGCAACCGTAAAACCACGGAAATAATCCATGGATACGGCTGCACAGACACACTCAATGACATCACCGGGTATACAGCACAACAGTATTAAGTGTGAATGCACACAACACACAGCGATTTCCCAAACGCTGCACCGTAGGGTGTAAACAGACGGG
Organism: Protopterus annectens; assembly: GCF_019279795.1. NCBI lineage: Eukaryota > Metazoa > Chordata > Ceratodontiformes > Protopteridae > Protopterus > Protopterus annectens. The sequence goes on from NC_056745.1 coordinate 1,005,570,998, forward strand.
GAACTTTTAATATGTATATGCTGGGTGCCGCCGTGGCCGTGATGCATAGGTATGTGGCAGAGACAGACGGAGTTGCGGAGGGTGGTGCCGACAACTACCGTAGGCCTCACAGGAGAAGGAGAGTGTTCAGACCAAGGGTGACCTACCAGGGGCTGCGAGACCTGGAGATAGTAGAGCGCTACAGGGTGGACAGGGACACGTTACAGCAAATAGTGGAGCTGTGCCGGCCGCGCCTGAGAACAAGAGACAACAGAGGGGAGCCCATCCCAGTGGACACAAAGGTATGTGTGAGCTTGCGAATACTGGCTACAGGTACCTTTCAAAGGCCAACCGGGGACATAATGGGCATCTCACAGGCATCAGCATCCAGGGTACTACACCAGTTCCTGGATGCCATGTTACCACATGCCCATGAGCACATAAATTTCCCCACATCTCAGGAGGAGTTGGCTAGCAATATGCGCCGCTTCCACCGTGTGGCACAATAACCGGAGGTCCTGGGTGCGATAGACTGTACGCACATAGAAATTAAGTCACCACCCCGGGAGCAGGGTAGACGCTACATAAACCGCAAGGGATACCCCTCCATCAATTGCCAGGTCATGTGCAATGCGCAGGGCATTATCATGGATGTGTGTGCTGGCAGCCCTGGAAGCTATCACGACTCCCATATCTGGCATGCCTCACAGCTGTATCAGGTATTCGCCAGGGGGGACATCACACAAGGTCACCTTGTGGGGGATGCTGGCTACGCACTGGAGCCGTGCTTGATGACACCCATCAGAAATGCACACACACACATGCAAGAACGCCATAATGAGGCACACGCACAAACAAGAATAATCATAGAGCGTGTGTTCGGGATGTTGAAATCACGGTTCCGGTGCTTGGAGCCTTGCAGTACTCTCCAGGCACAACTGCCCACATATTCATAGTATGTTGTATGCTACACAATATGATTCTGCGGAAACAGCTGCTGCAGGGACATGATGCCGGAGGGCCACCAAGCCCGCCACAACTGCCAGGGCAAGCACAGGCACAGGGCGTTCAGCGCCATGGACACACTGAGCCAGCCCCAGTAGGTAGACAGAGGCGTACCCAATATGCCTACGCCCTGGCAAAGAGGGAACGATAGCACATACTTTGACAGTGTAGGCCCCATGGACTGATACCTCCTGACCTGCACACACAGTAAAATGGACGCCACACAAACATGTCCGCCCGTAATGTGTACCGTATGTGGACGTATGTGTGACTCCAACAAAGGCACCGCCCAAACACT